>NW_009258205.1:1652600-2114944 GCF_000320585.1 Heterobasidion irregulare TC 32-1 | reverse complement strand
CCTAACCTAACCTAACCTAACCTAACCTAACCTAACCTAACCTAACCTAACCTAACCTAACCTAACCTAACCTAACCTAACCTAACCTAACCTAACCTAACCTAACCCTAACCTAAGTCGGCGAAGGCGTCAGGGAGCGGCCACCGGACAGAACGCTCTGGATGGTGTAGACGCTCGAAACGGTCTGTGCCTTGAGGTAAGGCTGCGAAAAAGCGTGAGCGCGGGGGTGAACGACGCACGATACCAATATTACCTTGAGATCCATCCAGACGTCCTCGGAGCCCTCCGCGACCTCCGAGTCGTCGCTGAGCACGCCTGTTGTGCTCTCCGTGGGCACCTAACTAAAGATCGGCGGCGGCGAGCAGCCCGCGGAGCTCGAGCACTCCGACGACACTTTGCGGAAGCGGCCGTCGCCCGACGAGCGCCCTGACAACAGCAGACGCCTCGACGGCGACTCGGCCGAGTAGGGCGGCTGCTGGCGGAGCAGATTGGGCTGCAGCGGGTAGTGGTCCTCTGGGCGGTCCACGCGCCTGTTCGAGGCCGACAATGAGCTCGCGCGCTGCACAGGCGCCGCCGGCTTTGCCTCCTCGACCGAGTACAGGGTGGGCGAGAACTCGTTCGATGCTGATGCTGGGGCGGGCGTGTACTGCCCTAGCTCCTGTTTGATCGCCCTGCAGATGGACACCGCGCGCCCGATCTCAGTGATCACAGCCGAGACGTGGCTCGCGGCGTGCGCCCCCAATCAACTAACTACCCTCCAAAAATGAACCACACAATCCATGTCGTCGCACGGGCACTTATCACGAGCACAAAGAGCTGCGAACGTACCTTCAAGAGGAACCGCCACCCCGCACATCGTGCACATCTGCTCCCGCACCTCTCAACAGTTTGTGTAGACCAACCAACATAGGCGGAACCCATATGCCCACATCGGCTCTCACGCGGGCGCGCCGACCACGACTTCGTCTCACGCGGGCGCGCTGACCACGACTTCGGAAAGTGCGATGACGGCCCTCAGGACGGAGAATATCGAGAGATCGAGAGCGTGCTCGTGGAGGCTGTATAAGCGGCAAGGAGGGTGTCCGTGCTGGCAGTGCTAGGGTAGGCAGTCAAAGATTTGGTGATAATGTTGATAAGGAAGAGGCGGCGGGATCCTACTTAGACAGAAAGACGCCGCGCAACTGGGGAGTGACGGTGGATGCGTTGAAGCAGTGTTTGAGGGAGGAATATAAGAATCGCCTGCACTGATACATGTTCTTGTCTGGCGGGTCCGCGACATCGCGCGCCCATAGTGTCTTCAGCGTGCGGTTCTGCGAGACGTCGCGTCCAAAGCCCACACTCGCAATAACCTGACCGAAGCGCGTCGCCGGGGGGAGTGAGACGAGGCGGGTGTCGAAGAGTAAGAGTGCAAGGAACACAAGGAGAGGAGGAATAGGACGTGGCTGACATGACGAGCCTCGCTGCAGCTGGAGAGGCTCATCATGTCAGCCATGTATTGGCAGGGCTGAGTCCTGATACGCGGCTGACATGACGAGCCTCTCCAGCCGCAGCGACGCTCGTCATGTCAGGCATGTATCGGGACTCATCCCTGTCAATACACGGCTGACATGACGAGCCTCTCCAGCCGCAGTGAGGCTCGTCATGTCAGCCACGTATCAAGACTCAGCCAAGCTGATACGCGGCTGACATGACGAGCCTCTCTAGTGGCAGTGAGGCTCGTCATGTCAGCCGTGTATCAAGACTCAGCCAAGCTGATACGCGGCTGACATGACGAGCCTCTCCAGCCGCAGCGAGGCTCGTCATGTCAGGCGTGTATCAGGACTCATCCCTGTCAGTACGCGGCTGACATGATGAGCCTCTCCAGCCGCAGTGAGGCTCGTCATGTCAGCCACGTATCAGGACTCAGCCCTGCCAATACACGGCTGACATGACGAGCCTCTCCAGCCGCAGACAGGCTCGTCATGTCAGCCGTGTATTGGCATGGGTGGCTTCTTCACCTCTTAATGGCCTTTTTAGCCCTGCCATACCCCTGTCCTACCCTGAACCTTCTAGCTTTTCAGGTTAGAATATCGAACAAGCGACGGCAACGGCGAGTCGGTGGAGGAGGGGTCGTGCGAGGGCGAGGAGCCGCTCTCCTGCATGGACGCCGAGTCGGGGCGCAGGGGTAGGATGAACTTGCTGAGCGCGGGCGCAAAGGCAGGGGATGTCGCCGCTCAAGAACGGGCTCAGGACGCGGATCCTGGGCCCGTACACGTCGGTGGCGGAGTCGGGCAGGCAAGGCTGTCCTTGATGCGCTCCGTGAGGGAGATGCGAACGCGGAAGGCCTCGGCGACGCGGGAGAGGAGTGCAGGGTAGACGATAGGGGTGCGTCAGATGCCGCGTCTCCTCCTCGCCGATCTTCTGCGTCGCGCGCCGCGCGAGGAGCTTCTCCGTCCTGTACCGTTCATACAGCAGCCAGGGGTGGAGGGGGGCGTGACACCGGGAGAAGAGAAGGCCGGCCAGTGCGCGAGGATGCGGATGCGGCAGCGGCGACCTGGTCGAGGAGGGCAGCGTGTATGTGAGCGGTGCTCACCGCGGACATGGACTTGGAGCGGTCCTGCGGGGTGCGGTTGCGGTCACGGCGGTTGGCGCTGGGCATGGTGCGCAAGGACTCGGAGGAGCGGCGTGAGGAGGAGGAGGAGGAGGAGGTGGTGGTGGTGGTGGTGGTGATGTGGGTGGTGATGGTGGTGACGGCGGACGAGGCGTCGGAGGCAGAAGCGTTGACGAAGGTGGAGGAGGTGGAGGATATGCTAGAATGGTGGGTGGTGTCGAGCTGTAGCAAGCAGGCGAGCGCGACGTCGAGTGGGAGATGCGGGTGAGTCGAGCGTGGGTCCGGGCAACGCATGCGATGCGCGAGGCGATGTGGACGATGCAGGCGAGCCGGCCGGTGGGCCAGTGGGCATGAGATCGTGCGAGGAGAGCGGGGAGGGCGGTACAGCGAGCGATGGGGTCGAGAGAGCCGGACGAGAGAGCAGGTCGGACGGGAGAGCGGGTCGGACGTGGAAGAGGTTGAGCGGACGAGAGGAGGGGGCGGGTAAAGTCGAGGGGTAGATCGTTGAAGGCGACATGGAGAGTTAGGTAGAAGGCGGGAGGTGTACGTGTACGGGGGAGGAACTGGAGCTAGTGACGACGTACCTTTGCAGATCTCCTCGTCGACCGTTTCCTTGCCTCTTCTGTGCTCCTCCTTGTGCTCCTCTTCGTTGTCGTGGTTGTCCGCGTCGTCGAGCCGCGCGAGTACGCAGGCGCTGGTGGAGCGGGACGCCATCGCCATGGAAACCGTGCAGCACGCCAAACGAGACAGTGATAGGCGTAGGCGTGGGGTCGAAGGGGCGCGTGTGCAAGGGGCTGAGGGAAGGAGTGAGGAGTTGGTGCGAACCGTCGAGGGATCGAGGGAGCGTGCGTGCGTGCGTGCCGTTGAGGAGGTTGAAGGAGGTCGAATCTTGGAGCTAGGTAGCGGGCATGTGTGGCACGAGGGAAGGAAGGTCGAGTGTTGAAGGGGTTGTGTGTATGGTCGTCGCCGCTTTACTAGTGGGCACTGGTGGAACCGTACTATATGGACTGCCCATGGTTAATGATGGAAGAGGCGAAATGAGATTCGTCAAGGAGAACGAGGGTGTGGTGTCGGAGCGCATCGAGCAAGCTGGCAGGTGTGGTGGAGAACAGGTGAGTGGGCGTGGCAGATAGACAAGATGAGTGTGGGGGATACGGATGTCCGGGAGAGGGATAAACTGGCGCGAAAGACGGCGACGTACCGGCCTGCTCAACGAGTTTGCATCCATTGTGGATGTCCTCGTTGTCCGTTTCAACCCTCTTCCCAGTGCGTCTCTCCGCTGCAGCCGTTCCTTATCCTCGAGGTAGGGTCTGGGTGCGATCCGCGGGCAGTCGACAGTTGGGGATTTGAGGGAGTGAAGGTCGAGGGTTTTGAGAGGACGAGTAGGAGGGCAGGAGTGGTGTCGAGGAGACAAGCGTCGCCCCTGCAACACTCGCAAACCGCCCGTTCCGGCGTGCGTGCACCTCCACCCCCCCAGCCCCTCCTTCTCTACTTCCACCACGCCTTCCTTCCCGTCCATGCCGTCGACGACATCTAACCGCTCGCCGTGGTCCCGCCGCGCGTTCTCGCACCACAGAAAAGTATAGTACGTAATCGAGGTGACGACACCGAGCTCGATGTACATCAGAACAAGCCCGTGCCCGAGGGTGTACCAGGGCTGGTCGTGCGTGCGGTACTATTTGGCTGGGCGGGGTAGGAGGATATTAGTCGCAGGCAAAAGCGGGTGCTTGAACCTGAGGGGACGAGGGCAGATGTGGGATCGACAGTAGAGCGGGGCTAGCACTCGAGCACACGAGTGCCCATGGCGTCAAGCAGGAAGTCCGGGTGTGTCGAGTAGGAGTCTGGACAATGCAGACGATGTGCGGAGGGGACATGGACGACACAAGCAAGTGGGCATGATGTCGAGCGGGTCGAGCACGAGAGCGAGCGAGCAAGCAAGCAGGCTGAGAGGGTCAGGCAAGCAGGTCGAGAGGGTTGGGCGAGCAGGTCGAGAGGGTTGGGCGAGCAGGTCGAGAGCAGGACTGAATGAGAGGAAGAGTGGGCGTGATGCCGTGCGGGGGCGGGTAGATAAGTCGAATACAAGAGGTACGTGTGCGGGAGAAGAACGTAAGTAAGAGACGACGACATACCTACATCCCTTGTGGATAGCCTCGCCATCCGTGCCCACTGTTCTCAGCTCGTCTCTCCGACGCACTCGTTCCTCGTCCTCCGTTGCCAGCTGGGTCTCATCCTCCTCGTCGACACTAGAATGGTCGCGATGCTTTGCGTGTAGCACGCGCGCGGAGGTGTCGACGGAGCAGCTTCGCAATTCAGCCCTCAGTGATTGAAGATGTTGAGGGCGGTGTATCGCGGGGGTGTCGGGGGTGTGGGGATGAATGCGTACAGGATCGATGAGACGAGCAGGAGGGCGCCGGGTGGAGGCTGCGTGAGTATCTAAGGGAACGAGTGTGCGTGGTTGTACGTGACAGGACGCAGGCGAGAACGAACACATGGGATCGAGGAGATGGGCGACATTTGATGGGATCGGGGCCACCGGGGGCTCTGGGTGGCGAGCGTTTACGACGTCGAGAGTGGGGACGTCGACAGCAGAGGAGATGAGCACGAGGGTTCTGGGCGCAAGCGTGCGAGGGTGCTGGGTGGCAGGGTGGCGCGGGCTGAGCGGACGACAGGGCGCGGGGTCAATGGCAGGAACGTCGCCATCGAAGGGGTCGAGGGGACGCAGGTCGAACCGAGCACTCGAGATCCGTATGCATCCTCTGCACGTTACCCATCCGATCCGACAGATGCGACCACTCAATCGCAAGCGCCTTGTTCTCTTCCAGTAAGCGGCTCTGCACGCCCTATTGACATAGATACAGTCAGCATATACGCACCCACTCAGACGGTTGATTGATGTCCATCCAATTAAGAACACAGAGGAATAAACAGTAAAAGGCGCAACAAACATCTCTCAGATCCGCTTCTCCGCGCGCAAGTTCGCGCGCTCATTGACAAGCTGCTCAACCTTTCCGTTCGCACTGATAACGGCTGTGATCGTGCGATTGCACTCGATATTCGCTCGCGCGTACTTATCGTGCAGCTCCTGCAGCCAGACACTCATCCCGCAAATCCTCCGCCTGGTTCGCGTACTGCTCCAGCGCCATCTTGTGACGCTCTACAGCGACCATGTATAAATAAAACGATGAGCACGGTCGACGACACACACGCGGATGAGACGCAACGCACCCGCCGCATACTTGATCTTTGCGTTAGCCTTGGCGAGCAACGCCCCGAGCTGCCCGTTCTCCCACTGCAACTTCACGAGCTCGTCGCGCACCCGCACGCTGTCGGCCCCCATCTCCATCTTATACGTACCGAACTAGCTCTAGATCTCCGCCAGCTCCGACTGTAGTACGACCTCCTGCAGCTCCGACGCGACACTCCCCGCTGCGCCATTCACGCCCCCGCTCCCAGTCCAGCTTCCAGTTCCGCTGACATACGGTTCCGCACTAGCGCCGCCCCCGGTGCGCGCGAGCATGCTCTTCAAGGTGTCGCGCTCCTTCGTGTACGCCTGCACCATCACCTTGTGGCTCTTGTGCTGGCTCTCCAGCCGCCCCTATAGCTTGCAGATCGCCGGCGACGTAGGCGAAGATTTGGCGTGCGGGACGGGGGAGGCAGCGGGAGCAGCAGCAGGGAGGGGTGACGGGGACGGGAGCGTGCGTGGATGCCGGGGACGTGTTAAGCGAGGCGAGTGGAGTGAGCGGGGAAACGAACGGCGGAGGCGGTGTCTGATCGGGGAGGGCAGGGCAGGGCAGGGCAGGGCAGGGTGCCGGATGGGAGAGAGAGGGAGATATACGCGCACGGAGGGGCTTGCGACGAGCATCGCGGCAATCTCGTCGTCGGACGAACACGCAGGACCATCTGGGCTGCGAGGTGGGCTCCGCGGGAGATTGGGGGCCAGGAGAGAAGCAGAGGCGGTGTGAGTGGAGCGAATATTGAAGTAGGATGGGGCGTGCGCATGGGGGGGGGCGTGTCAGGGTCGGGATCGGTCAAGTCGATGATGGGTGCGGGGAGCACGCGTGGGCCCTGGTCCCAGGGGGCAGGTTCTGGCGGAGGGAGACGGGAGACGGAGAACTGAGCTGTGTTTGAGGAAGAAGCAATCGGTTAGGAAAGCGGATGAGCGTGAGGAAACGGAGTGGGCGAGAGCGGGGGTATTGGCGGTTGGGGGAGCATATGCAGTCTATGGCAGGTGTGTGAGCTCGAGAGAACACGCACGCACACGGGCTTAAGGGCAGGATCAGTGTCAGAGGGGTCGAGTAACCAAGGTGGTAAGTGTGGCGTAGAAGGTCGCAGTTGTGGGTGAGGGTGTCAGAGAGAATGAAGGCGCGGTGTTGAGCCTGCATAGCATCGAGCAGGGAGAGCGGGAAATAGAGCGTGGCGTCAAGCGGGTGCGCAGAGCATAGACAGCGGGACCATCGTACCGCTCTGCCTGCTCGACGAGTGTGTGTCCGTCACCATCGTCCCGTCGCTCCACCCTCCTCTGCCTCTATCACCATCTGCTCATTGTTCTTCTCTTCAACGTGCTCAACCTCGCGTGATAAGATAGTCGCTTTGCTCCATATGCCGTGAGACAGGATGGGCGCAGAGCAGTCGTGTAAAGAGGATGGCGCTGACACGGATGTCGTGGATGTTGATGAGAAAAGAGACAGCAGTGGAGGTGGCAGAGGGTGTGGAGAGAGCATGGAGCGGGTGCCTCGAGCATTGCAGCTGCAAACTGTAATAAAAAATGCTATCAGCAGTGCGCACTTTCTCTGAGCATCTGTTGTCTGCTGGCGTCGTCGAGAGCACGCAGAGGAAGGGTTCAGAAGAAGAAAAAGCTCACTAATGAAGTCTAAAATGTCCTGAAAGAGCAAGGAGACCTCGGCTGAGGAAGCATGTTGCGCTCGATGTTCAAAGGTGCGGGGAGGGTCGACGCGACGCGACGCGACGTGGCGGTGTGCTTGATCACGAGACGTTGGAGGGCACTGTGTGCCGACACAGTCGGAGGGAAAACTCGGACTGTCTCCGACACAGTCGGACTGTGTGGCGCGACAATCAACGGACTGTGTGCGGCACGGCCGGACTGTGTGGCGCAGATTCACCGCCAAATCTCGGACTGTCACCGAGAATTCGGACTGTGTGGCGCTGAACCAGCGCCAAAATCCGGACTGTGTGCGGTCTCGGCCGGACTGTGTGGCGCAACAGAGAGACTGTGCACAGTGTGACAACAGTGTGACGACTGTGCGCCCGCAATCTCCCGACTGTGTGCCGCCCTTTCCCGATGCTGACTAAACTGTGTCTCCGGGTTGCAGAATACCCTCAACATCACAAACAATTACATATCTCTCGATCCCCTTATCCAAATGATAAAATTAGGGGACTATTTGAAAGGTAGTGTATGTAGGAGCATTTTATTAGTTTTGCAATGGAAATCAAAGGACAATTGTGGACTGGAGACTCGGTTTTTTGAGGTTTTCTTTCAATTCTGTATTTTGCCTGTAACATCTTTAGTACTCCATTTCTACTAATGAAAATATTAGGGTACCATGACAAATACATTTTAGGCCTATTGAATCAGACAGAATTGTGTGCAACTTCGGATTTGGTTCCCAAAACCCAGACTGTGCTTCACACAGTCTGGTTTTAGGGGGTAGACTGTTTAAATCCATATCTATTGAACCCCTGATTCAATCTCACTGCTTCTAGGCCTCAAAGTTGAAGCAGGGTATGAAGATTATAGAAAGGATTTTTTCATATTTATATTTACATTTAATTGGCAACACAGTAGTTTCGGATATCGGTGGACTCACAAGTGTCGGTAATACTACTAGAGTCAAGTTTGTGCAGGTTTTGTGCTTGTTGGCACAGCAGAATCCTGATACGCGGCTGACATGACGAGCCTTGCTGCGGCTGGAGAGGCTCGTCATGTCAGCCGCGTATCAGGACTCAGCCCTGCCAATACACGGCTGACATGACGAGCCTGTGCAGCTGCAGCGAGGCTCGTCATGTCAGCCATGTATCAAGACTCAGCCAAGCTGATACACGCCTGACATGACGAGCCTCTCCAGCTGCAGCGAGGCTCGTCATGTCAGCCGCGTATCAGGACTCAGTCAAGCTGATACGCGCCTGACATGACAAGCCTCTCCAGCCGCAGTGAGGCTCGTCATGTCAGCCGCGTATCGGGACTCAGCCCTGTCAATATGCAGCTGACATGACGAGCCTCTCCAGCCGCAGTGAGGCTCGTCATGTCAGCCGTGTATCAAGACTCAGCCAAGCTGATACGCGCCTGACATGACGAGCCTCTCTAGCGGCAGTGAGGCTCGTCATGTCAGCATGTATCAGGACTCAGCCCTGCCAATACGCGGCTGACATGACGAGCCTCTCCAGCTGCGGACAGGCTCGTCATGTCAGCCATGTATCGGCATGGGTGGCTTCTTCACCTCTTAATGGCCTTTTTAGCCCTGCCATACCCCTGTCCTACCCTGAACCTTCTAGCTTTTCAGGTTAGAATTGGCAACACAGTAGTTTCGGATATCGGTGGACTCAAAAGTATCAGTAATACTGCTAGGTTAGAATTTTACAGATTGTGCAGAAAAATGATAAAAATCAGGATATATTACTATTTTGGGAACTCTATTTTAAACCTTAAAAACCGAAGGGTTTGATATACACCTGTTAATAACGCATTATTAACGCGTTGTTAACACATTATTAACACGTTATTAACGCGCTATTAACGTGTTATTAACTCGGTTAAAAATGAGGGGTTCCACACAGCGCCCTACTGCGATGGCGACGACGCCAATATCGGACTTGTTGCATATCTGCCCGTCGATGTACTCTGAGACGATGAGACCGAAGTCGCCCCGCATAAAGGCGAGGTAGACACGAGGGGCATGCACGGCAGCAATGTTTTGCTCTTCAAGGTATTGCGCGACAAAACGTTGTGTCTTGGCCTCTCCCATCGTTATGGTGTGGCCGAACTTGACCCAGACGTTGCTGATGTCGAGATCAGAATTTTTGGTGAGAGACATTCGTATGCCGTTTATGTTGATGGTGATAGCCTGGTGGCGACATAGCTCGAAACTCCTCTTGATGATCGACTCATAGCCGGAATGTTCATCGGCTTGCCTCTGTCGTCAATGTAGACAGTGACTGTGGAGGACATGGTGATAGCTACCAACGAGACAGAGGATTGTGAGGACTGCAAGGGCTTGGCGAAATTTGGCCTGCGAATCTCCCCAAGGCAGCAACGTAAGCGATCCTCCTTCAACCTCCGACTTGGTCTCCGGATACAGGTTTGAGTTCAACGTTCAACAGTGGTCCAATGCTACTTTATTATCAAACGTGCAATCTCACGCAGGCGCTTCGGCTCTGTCGTGGCTATTGGACGACGTTGCGCTCATTTAGACACCCCGACCCGCCCTCCAGTGCCCACCCTGCTCCACCCTCACGGCCCCACCCACCAGATGGCACTGGCGTTGCGGCTGCGAGCCGCAGGCGGGTGTCGGTGTACTTGTGGTGGAATGGAGTAGGCGTTATTGGACACAGGCGCGTATTCATGATTGCGAGCTTTGGCAAGGACCTGCATGGACCCAAAGGACCGGAGCGGGGCGATGACTGAAAGGGGGAGCCAGAACACCTACTTGTGCACGCCGCCGGTCAGCAGACACGGCCATTACGTTGTCCGTGAGACATATAAACCTCGCCCTCCACAACGTCACCCTTGTCCACGGCACGCCATGACGCCCCACACACAGGCATCGTTGCTGCTCGGATCTGTCATCGCCGCTGCCGCCAATCCTACGTGGTCGGGCAATGTCTCCTCCTGCCCAGGTGAGCATGCTCTGACACGCCCGAGCTCCCGCTCACGCCCCGTGCCCAGGGTACACGCTCAAAACGCTCCAGGACACTCCGTATGGCCTTACCGCTACCCTCGCCCTCGCTGGTCCCGCTTGCAATGCCTTCAGCGATGATTTCCCCCTACTCACCCTTGAAGTCTCCTATGAGTCGCAGTCTAGGTCCGTGCCTCCCTTCTGTTAATTCTTCACTACTATTATTCGTCACATATTCATGCTCTATGTCTTTGAGGACAGGCTCCGCGTCCATATTTTCGACGCCGACAATCTGCAGTTCACGCCTCCACGCGAATATTTTCCGCCTCGTACCCCGTCTGCCCCCGGTCCAGCCTCACTTCTCAACTCCTCGGATCTTGTATTCAACTACGAACAAGTCCCCTTCGCGTTCTGGATCTCGCGCCGCCAGGATCCAGGCGCGCCCCCGCTCTTTGATACCCGCCTCGTCTCACTCCCCACCTCGTCGCGCTCCAACGCAACAGTGGGTCCCTTGCACACTCCTGTGGCGCTCGACGCGTTCCCGCTCGTGTTCGAGAAGCAGTATATACAGGTACGTGAGTGTTCCCCTTCCTCCATCACGCTGCTAATGGTGCGATGCGCCTCGGGTGAAGCTCACTTCGGCGCTCCCGCGTGATGCGAATGTTTACGGCCTCGGCGAGGTTGTTGCGAGCGCGGGCTTCAGGCGCGACGTCGCGCAGAACGGCACGCTGCAGACGCTATGGGCGCGCGACGCTGCGGACCCGCTCGACGAGAACATGTGCGTGCACACATGATTCCTCTCTTCTTCTGGCGGCGTCCTGATGACCGCGTGGGTGTAGATACGGCTCACACGCATTCTACCTCGAACATCGCTTCAACACGTCTACCAACTCTTCCCAGTCGCATGGCGTCTTTCTGTCCAAGTATGTCCCTGCTGCCTCTCTGCCTAGCTATCGTCTTCACCGTGCCCCCAACCACCCGCCTTAGTACTGCCGGTGCCGATATCATCCTCTCCACCCCTTCCTCCTCTAACGCATCCCTCATTCAATACCGCCTTCTCGGTGGCACCCTCGACCTCTCCTTCTTCTCTGGCCCGGACCCGAATGCCGTTATTGCACAGTACGCGGGCGCGGTTGGTGCGCCCGCGTGGCAGCCGATGTGGGCATTTGGGTTCCACCTGTGTCGGTGGGGCTACTCGAACTTGTCAGAGGTGCGAGAGCAGGTAAGCGCGATGCGCGGGGCGGGGGTGCCTCTCGAAGGTGCGTCTGCGGTGTCTTGTGCTCGTGATAGGTCGGTTTATTGGGGGCGCACAGTTATGTGGAACGATATAGATCTCTACCATTCGCTGCGCGATTTCACATCTGACCCTATAAGCTATCCCCCGGAGGAGATGCGTGCGTTCACGCGCGAGTTGGTACGTCCTGCAGCTTGACCTTGTTCTGGTACTTATCAACGGACTTGTGTGCACGTTTACTTGTCTGTCCTCGACCACCCATAGGCTGCGAACGGACAGCACTGTGCGTACAATGCCTCTGTCCTTGTCTCTTTTCCATCATGCACCGTGCACTCATGATGCCAATGCCGACCCTGCAGATATCCCGATCGTAGACGCTGCTATCGGACACGTCGCGAATGCCACTGATGTCGTGCGTTTTCCCCTTTGCACTTCTCTTATCACTGATACCAACGTGCCGCCCGCATGTTCGTGCAGTACGACCCGTACACACGAGGAGTTGAGCAGTGCGTGTCGTTCTGTCGTACGTATGTGTGTGTGCGGGGCTGATGCGAGGTGTGCTTAGGGACGTGTTCATTAAGAACCCAGACGGGTCAATATACATCGGACAAGTCTGGCCGGGGTACACTGTGCGTGATCCTTAAGGCCCCCGCTCTCACTGCATACTGACCATCAGGGCTGCTTGCTTCATCTGACCCCTCTTCGCACGCGTAGGTCTTCCCGGACTGGTTCGCAAACGGCACAGAGGCGTGGTGGGCCGATGCGCTGCGTAACTGGAGCGCGGCGGGCGTCGAGTACTCCGGTATATGGCTCGACATGAACGAGGCGAGCTCGTTTTGCGACGGGTCCTGGTCCGTCCTTTTTTTTAAATATTCTTTTACCCGCACATGTGAACTTCACTGTATCGGGATGCATCGCCGTCTGCTCATGTTCACGCTTTGTTTGTTTGTCGATGCAGCGGAACGGGCGCGGACTTGTCGAATACGTCCGTCCCCGTGTCGTTACCCGGCGATCCTGACGACCTTGTCGTAGACTACCCCGAAGGGCAAGTTCATCACCCTGCCATGGTCTCTTCGTTCCTCGCCTGACGCGTCTCCGTGTGCGGCAGATACGACTCTACTGTGTCGGGGTTGAGCGGGAACATCACTGTGAACGGCACACTCACGTTCGGCGCTGGAGATGCCGGCACGATGTCGGCAGCTTCGAGGCAATATACCCTTGTCAAGCGCGGTTTGGGCGCTGCGAACGAGTCGAATGTGGACCTGAGCGCACCGCCCTACGCCATTCACAACGGTATACCTGCCGCCTGCTCATCTTAGGCTCTCGGCTAACGCATTACAGGGTTCGGCGCGCTGCTAACGCGCACGCTCGCACCGAATGCAACGCATGCGGGTGGGTACGTCGAGCTCGATACGCATAACATATTTGGGTATATGGAGGGCCGCGCGACGAACCTCGCACTGCGCGCAGTGCACCCCGGCAAGCGACCTTTCATCATTGCGCGCTCGACATTCCCGGGTTCGGGGCACTGGACGGGACACTGGGTATGTCGTCGTCGTCGTCCTTCCTTCCGCCGTACCGGCGTTTCGCCAAGCGGTACTGATTCGCGGATGTACCTGTCAGCTTGGGGATAACTACAGCAAGTGGGCGTACATGGCGCACAGCATTGCAGGTGTGCTCCAGTTCCAGCTGTTCCAAATCCCGATGGTCGGCGCCGACACGTGCGGCTTCAGTGCGTAGTCCTTGCCGTCGATTCACCTGCTTGCTTGAGCCTAACCGTGGGTCATATTGTGCATACGCGGAGCAGTCGGCAACACAGACGAGGAGTTGTGCAATCGCTGGATGCAGCTATCCGCGTTCACGCCGTTCTACAGAAATCACAACCAGCGCGGTGCGCTGTCCCAGGAGCCTTACAGATGGGATAGTGTCGTCAACGCGAGCAAGACCGCGATCTCAATACGCTACGCGCTCCTGCCGTACTGGGTGAGCCTCTTCGTATGCTAGAGATTCAAATCCGCGATTCATCGTTGACCGCGGACGGGATCGGGCAGTACACACTGTTTGCCAACGCCTCGACGAACGGCACACCTCCTGTGCGCGCGCTCTTTTTTGAGTTCCCCGACGAGCCGGAGCTGTTTGCGGTGGACCGCCAGTTCATGGTCGGGAGCGACATTCTCGTCACGCCTGTGCTCGAGCCCAATGTGTTTACTGTCGACGGTAGGTCGACATGGAATTCATACCCGCTCGATTGTTCATCCCCATTGTGTCATGTCAGGCATCTTCCCTGGCCGCGGGCAGATAACCTGGCGCGACTGGTACACCCACACTGCAGTAAACGCGACCGTGGGCGCGCCGACCACGCTTTCCGCGCCCCTCGGGCACATCAATGTGCACATCCGTGCGGGCGCCGCACTCCTCACACACGCGCAGCCGGCGTACACGACACGCGAGACGCGAGCGGGGCCGTACGCGTTGCTCGTTGCACTCGGTGCCGACGGCGCAGCATACGGCACGGCGTATCTCGACGACGGGATCTCGCTCCCACTACCGGACTCCCCAATCGCGAACCGGACAGTGCGGTTCATCGTGCACGCGGGCGCGCTCACGATTGAGAGCGCAGGTACGTTCCGTGTGGAACAGCCGCTCGCGCGCGTCACGGTGCTCGGAGTGCCGAGCGCGCCTGGGAGCGTGTTCGTCGGCGGGCAGGAGGCGGCACGGGGCGGATGGACGTACAACGCAGACGTGGAGCAGCTCGTGATGGACGGGTTGGCAGTCGACTTAAACAACGGGACGCATCTGTCTTGGTTGTGACGCATCGCACGTTTTGGTTTTTGAGTTGGTTCTTTTCCTTGCTTGTCCTCTACATTGACCTCTCCCTACGGGCGCTGGTCGTGAAAATAGTCCACTTACTGGCATTGGTACTGACATTGAATTATATTCACAAGTGAACAAACAGTGTCCACATTGATGATACGGAGTATGTTCAAAACTCAAGCGATGCAGAGGAATGTCCAAGAAAGTTTGAGTTGTTATGTAACTTCACAGCGAAAAACGGAAGAGAGGACTAGCTCAACTGCGAGCTCGGCTGATTTACGAGTGCTGGACCCTGTGATATTCTCAAATTTCAGCGACGAAGGCTGGCAGGTGGAAGGATAAATCTGACGTACTGCACGAACCACCGCTGGTCACTCGCGACGCAGTTGCCACCATGCGCGTTCTCAGTCGATTGACAGTTGAACGCGATATAATCGACAAGGGAAGACTAGAAATAAAAAGAGGTCAGGCAGATGAGCAGCAAGAAAGGCGACAAGGTGTCACACCCAGTCACTGCGACAGTACTGCAGCGATGTGTTGGCCTGGTTGACTATAAAAGTTTCGCAGCTGCGATACGTCATGACGATCAGAGACGAATTTTGCTGTGTGAGGGGGAGAGGACGCGGGGAGGGGGGTTAGATTGGCTGAGGCGATCGGAGACGGGCAGCACTCACAGCGGGGTCCATCGTGAAGAGCGGCCCTTTGCGCACAAAAATGTCAGCTGTCGAGTTCGAGCGAGGACACTCCAAAAGGCGCGCGCACCGATGTTCTGGCTGTCGTAGAGCAGCGCGTCTGCGATGACGTTGCACTCGTTCGGGTCAGGACCTCCTCCCGATGGAGTGAAGCAGTTGGTGGTGCCTAGGCATCAACGGTCAGTCCTCGAAGCGCATGCAGAACATGCCTTCGGCTGGATGGCCGAGGGACGCACAGGTTGCTCCGCAGACGTTCGCCTGGCGCTTCTCGAGGACGGGGACATCGCGCACAGCAATGGTGTCGGCAACGGGCGTGATAGTGTTGGAGCAGTGAACGACTTGGACGCTGACGTCCTTATTCGCGCCTATGACGGTCTGCGAGAGCGTCTTCTTGTCGTCGCATTGGACGGCGAGCACGGCTCCAGAGAAGGAAAGGGCGAGGGCAAGAATGGAAAGGAGCTGCATGGCTGTGATGGTCTGAGAAGTAGAAAAGTAGGTGTGCATTACACAGGTCAAACAATCGTGACTTTATAGGCCTACGAGCGCCTCGACGGATCCGCGGTGTCAGAGAGGGAACGAGAGCACATGAGAAAAAGCGGGTGGAGTAGACCGAATCAGACGTTACAGCAGTCGTAATATATCAACGGTGCGCAAATATGCAAGCAAATGATGGCCTGGATTTCGAGGGAAGGGCACACGTGAGAGTCGAAGGAGTGTCTAGGGTGGCAGCGGATGCTCAAGACCGACGTGAGGGGCCACAAAGCCCTGGTATGACGACAGGGCGCCTCGGGACGGTCGTGAAGATTCCAAGTTTGGAAAGAACGGGAATGTACGCGATCACATGGCTCACCGATGGCTGGCGTTGTGCGGCTCAACAAGGTCAGAGCACGGGACGAGGCCACGCTGGGGTCAACCCACCGCATATGCATTGACGCCCAGTGGAGATAGAGTTACATGAACGGCTCGAGGGCGCCAGCACAAACTCTAACGTTTCCTCGCCTCCACCACACGGCGCGAAGGTGCTGAAGCTTGACTGTGATCCTCCCTAGTCGGCCTCCTTTGCGATCTCCGAAGCGACAGGAAACGTAGGCTTGCCTGCCTTGTTACGCACCTTATCCGAAACTGGCAGCGTGATCTTTGGAAAGGTGTTTAGACAGCTTCAAGTGGCTGTTTCGCTGGCCGAAACCCCACCTATCGCGCAAGGTAGATGCCAGGAGTCGCTAATCGATCGGGAGAGATGATGGCCGTGTGTGGACCGCGCCTTAGAGATGCGGAGAAAATCAATAACATTGTACCAGCTTTGCCTGTTTTGAAGTAATGCCTGTCGACAACTGGACATCGTTCAACGTCGTTGAAGCGTACGTGTGCACAGGTATGCACCGTGGACAAAACGCGGTCACTGATCAGCTGGAAGTTGCTGACAAATATTGACTGACTTTGAACATCTCGCATTGTCTATCGTCACTGCTGCCACCATCAACAACAGCCACCTAACTCTGTTCTGTGGCTAAAGCGTCTTGTTCTCGGCTGGCATCAATAATGCTTGGTACAGTGGTCTCTTATTATCAAACCCCGTATGTCCACGCTTTCGCTTTGTGGCGGTGTAACAAGGCGGACCGCTAGCCTCAAGGCCTGCCGTAAGGAACAATGGATTCCGCATGCCCACCTCGTTTTTGTCTTCACTCCTATAAATATCGATATCTTAACCTTTAAAAGTATCTTCCATCGCTCTCGACGAGCTCCCTCCATACATTCCTCAAACCCTTCTTATACTGACATCCTTCTTACGCCTCCTTCTCTTCCACGTTCACCATGCATCCTCTCTCCATCGCCCCCGCACTCCTAGCTCTCGCTGCGTATCTTCCTCGCGCAGCTGCACACGGTTATCTCGCATCGATCACTATTGATGGCACCACATACAAGGGAAACGTCCCCGCCGGCAACACCGATCCCAGCCCGATCCGTCAGGTCGACACCAACAGCCCCGTCAAGGGCGCCGACAATCCTTTCCTCAACTGTGGTCAGAACGCTCAGCTCGCGAGCCAGGTCGCCAATGCCAACCCCGGAAGCAAGATCGACTTTCTGTGGAGCGACATCGGGTCCAACGTACGTAGTTTTCCCTGCTGAACATCCATTCATCGTCTGACCTTTCTTTTTCGGGTGGCAGTGGCCTCATAACACCGGGCCTGTGATGACTTACATGGCCAAGTGCGATGGGACGTGCGACAAGTACAACTCGACCGACGCCCAGTGGTTCAAGGTCGATGAGCTGGGGATGAAGCCCGACGGGTCGACATGGTACCAGCAGGACATCAGTGCGTCGCCTCCACTGTCAGCCCTCCATTCTTGTCTGATCATTCCATAGTGAACGGCCAGCCTGTGTCCGTCACCCTCTCCAATGATATCGCCCCTGGCCAGTACCTCATCCGGCACGAGATCATTGCGCTCCATCTTGCTGTCTCCCCCGGCGGTGCCGAATTCTACCCTTCTTGCACGCAAGTGAACATTGGCGGCTCGCAGACAGGACAACCGAACCAAACGGTGACGTTCCCTGGTGGGTACACCGACACCGAACCCGGAATCCTTGTTCCGGATGTAAGCGCGTCTAGCTCACTTGGTGATCGGACTCGACGCTGATATGGTTATCCCAGGTGTTCAATCCAGGACTCGTTTACTCCTTCCCTGGCCCGGCCATGTCGAATCTGGCTGCTATCGCTGACACTGCCACTGGACAAGGCCAAGCTCCATCGAGCGCTGCCGATAGTCCTGCGCCCGCGAGCACCAGCGCCAAAGGACAGCCCGCGTCGCCCACTTCAGCTGCTGCCACAGGTTACCCGACGTCGTCACCGTCAAACTCGTCGCCGTCGAAACAGTGCAATCTCAAGAAGCGTACCGCCGTGAACGCGACGAAGAGGGACGTCGCAAGCAGACCGAAGCACTTGAGCAGGATCATGCGGGATTTGATCCACCATCCGTGAACGAGGAACTGACGCGCTGGGTACGCTGGGACACGACACTGACATGATGGGCGACGTTATATTACGAGCGGACATGCCCTGGAGGCCCCGTGTAGCCTTATTATCGTATATTATTGGGTCAGGTGGATATGTATCTCTATAGGTCTGTCCGAGGTTATTATCGAATGTATTTGAAGCCGCTTGCTATGCATTTTTAGAGCCGAGTGCAGCGCTTGCAAGCGCTCAGGTGTGACGGTAAGCGCTAGCGTGTGACGGTGAGTGACGATGACGTATGCCTCGTGACGAAGACGGGCTATTAGGGGCTGGCCTGGTTTGGCGGGAGGAAAGGGGCGAGTTCGAAAGGAACGGACGGCCCATTGAACACATTTGGAGCATGCAGTCATCCACCCCGGCGATACCCACCGCCAGATCGGCAACTTGCACAGCCAACGCCTCGGCACTCCTCTCAATCCAAGTCGGCATCCAATCCTTTCTTAAACCCTCCAACCTCCCCGCCCTCGCCCTCCTCCTCTCTCCCATGTCATTCTCTCACATCATCTCTCCCGTCCCCTGTCTTCCCCGTCGTTCCCCCTCGCAGTCTTCCCTGCCCCAGGCGCCCCAGTTTCAGTCACATTTGGCCCTGGAGCAATGGACGCTCGATCTAAATTGCGACGGCATGCACACCTTCCAACCGCAGCAAAATCTGGGTTTCGACACCCACTCTACAGGTTTTCATCAGTTCTACTCGGCCCTCAACCATTTCCAACCGCATTCTCACACCGAAATACCTATCGCCATCCCTGACCCTTTGATTCATCATTCCCCACAACTCGCTCACGCCCCCTTACCGAATAATAGTGTCGTTGATGCCCCTGGCGTATCCGGATCGCTCGATCCTTCCACTGGTCTCTTCTCGCGCACTGCCGAACACTCCCGCATCCGTACAGCGCAAGCGTGTGAGAAGTGTCGCTCGCGCAAGGCGAAGGTCTGTCCCTTGATTACCCCTCTCGCTCACAGTCTCACTGCTGACAATGATTTTCTCAGTGCTCCGGCGAGCATCCCGTCTGTCGACGCTGCTTCAGCCGTGGCCTCGTCTGCGAGTACGCTCCAGAGCGGAGGATGCGCGGGCCGAACAAACCCAAAGTGCCTGGTGCGCTTCCCGCCTCGAACAAGCGTCCCTCTAGCAGTGGCTCCCCGAAATCACAAGATGCTGAACAACCCGCGAGAAAGCGCGCGATGACTCTTCCCTCCCGCTCTGCACCAGAGTGTAATCCCAAAGCGCCACAGCCTTCGAAGTCGCCGATGATCGATACCCCTATCGCTGAATTGCACCGAACTCCTATCGCCTGCGAGCAGCAGGATGATCCTCGCACCGAATATCTCCCTGAAATCCGTGATCCTGTATCTTTCAGCGGTGACCTGGACGGCGTCGCGCAGGTGGTGGACCATGGGTCTCGAGTGGGAATGCAGAGGCGTACCCGCCCTCCGCCGCTAGATCTGTCCATGTTCAATGCCTTCGGACAGACTTCCCTGCATCCACAGGCACCCATACAGCCTCTCAACTCTTATCACGTACTTGACGACCAGCAGTGGAGATTGGGTCGCAACCATGTTGGCTTCATGGGTGTGGATTCGACGAGCATATATCACAACGAGGTTATGCACAGGCAAAATTATCCGCCTCTGCACAACGGTAGGGCTCGCGCATTTTCTGAAGCGATGCACATGCCATTGCCTGTCTCGATGGAAACCCCCTTGCCGCCTTTCTCTAATGAAGGCGTGCCACTCGATATCCCATCAGCTAGCTCGTGAGATTTACTTCAGCCGTTATGCTCATCCAGATTCTGATTAATTTACATTGCAGCGAGTCCTTCCCCCCCTCCCCGATGTCAACTCATCCATCATCCGTCTACCAAACTTTGTTAGATCACACGAGATCGGGTTCGAGCGGCACCTCGAACAGATCGGATCCCTCACCTGTTACGCCGTCTGGTCTATTGGACGGCTTTCCAGTTTCAGTGCTTGCATACCCAGGCGAACACGAGATCATGCACTCTATGGACTTCCAGCCGACGACGACGCACAGCACTGAGACAAGCACTTTTGTGGATTTCGCTCACGCGGATAATGGGTTGGAGAGGTCGTTTGAAAAGTTTCTAGGTATCTCGGACATGGATTTTAAGGACGGGCGCGTCTTTGGCTCGTAGAGCCGTTTTACAGGATCCTGTCTGCGCTTTTCACCTATTTTTGCTTCGTCATATTATTATTCCTGCCTCGGCCATCCTTCTCTCTCTGGGTCCAGCTTGTCGTGCAATATTTGTCCCACACACGATGGACTTACTACTGCTCATATGGACATTACACTACTTGGATATACACGATTCGTCGTACATCTCACTCTATGAGTGCTCTAGATCATTTTCCTGCGCGTTGACAATCCGGTGAATTGCTGTCTGCGAGACTTTTACGTTGGAGTCAAGGCGAAAAATTCCCGGCCTAGGTACAATTTGAGCCCCTTAGTGTATTCGCAGAATGGTTGCGCTTATAAAAACATCTGAAAATCCACAAGCGCTCGGGCGGGTCATAGTGGCAATTCCGCCCACCGCATTGTCTAAGCATTGCTCATAAGAGGATACAGGCCAGGCACCTCCATTAGACCTGTATAAGCCGTGTGTCACCGTGATGGGCCACGATTTATCACGCGCAAGCCAGGCGCACGGAGCGCGTCCCACTCTATTACTCCACACACCGTCGAGGAAGATCTAGGACGATTAGCTGAGACCTCCCAGGAACTGCGACTCACACAGCCAGCAAAACCTGCGAGATTTAACAGACTATCGGCCGAAGCGAACCTCGGAGTGTTTCGTTTGTCAGACATGCTGAATAGAATACGGGGTGTATGGGAAAGTGGCAGTTGGGTATTCGGCAAGGAGTGTGCGATAAATAATGTGCGAGTCAATTAGTGGCAAGTGTCGAGGCCCGAGTAGGTCCGAGTCGCTCAATGGAGCTGAAACTTGAGGGAATGTAGGATACAAATATGGAGCACAGCGTAGCGGTTTTCACGGACAACATACCAAACTTGGAAAGCAGAATTGATAAGTAAAGCAGCACACCGAACAAACGGAAAGCGTCAATGGCGGCCATAAAATCGTCCTTAGACATCCCTCACTGCGCAGCCTTGATGAGGTCAGCCGCCTTCTCCGCGACGCCGTACAGTGTGCTTGAGAGATGCGCGCTCACTTGCAGCGGCAGTACCGATGCATCGACGACTCGCAAGTTGGCAGTGTCGTAAACGATGAGGTGGGCATCCACCACGCCTCCGAGGTCACGCCGCATCATGCTTGCTGTGCCGATTGGGTGTGAAACGGCGGCGAAGCCAGCTTGGGTGTCCAGGATCCACTTCTTCCATGCGTCGTCTGAGCCACCGATCGCGTCGTTTGGGACGACAGAGTAGCCAGGGTGTGTCTCGCCGGTGGATAGAGAACTGTAGATAGGGATAATCGGTAAGCATCAAGACCGTAGAGCATGGACATCGCGATACCACGCACCTGGTCGGTGAGCTGCTGAGAATTTTGCGCGACAGACGTGCTCCAGCGATTTGGACATCGAGGTCCCAAGGGACGCCAAAGTAGTTGACATTGACCGCTGGCTTCGTGAAGGGGTTCGCGTTCTGGTCCCAATTTTAGCCAGTGTTCACATATGGATTTGACAAAGAAAGATGCTCACCGTGATGGAGACAGTCCCCCTGCTGAAGGGAAGCAGCTGCCACATGTCGATGCCCAAATCACTACAGCACATATCAGTTTCGGTACATTGCAAACAGCTGACAGAAGCTTACTCAGGGTATCCGGTATCATAGAACAGCTCGACGACGGGGGCTATTGGCAACATCCAGGGTTGGCCTCGTCGTTTCGTGCCAGAACAGAACGACAAACGCACCATTGTGATTGATAATTTGGTCGGCCTGTACCTTGTAAATGGTTTCCAACGCCTCTGCAGAAAGAGCGGAAGATGCCTGAGATACCGCCCATTCATTTAAAGAGTTCGTGATATTCTGCGCAACAGCGGCCGCGGAGGATCCGAAAACTTGGTTGAGGTTCGGGTATGCAATCACACCCGACGGCCCGTTTCCACCTTTATCGAACCCATTCCCGTGCGCACCAAGAGAGTTCATTGTCTGACAGGTCCGATGAGATATTGCGCAAAGCGATGACTGCTCGTAAACATACCTGCTCCTGGAGGTTACGTCCAACGGTCTTGAGATCGATAAGCGTATTGACCCCAATCTTACTGAGCAGAGCAGAGTCACCGATGCCAGACAATTGCAACAAGGCTGGAGTCTGGATAGCACCCGCAGCAATAATCACTTCCCGTCGAGCATAGGCAGTGTAACGAGCACCGTCTGATGAGCCGTATTCGACACCGGTTGCCCTGTGCGGGGCAGTGCTACCGTCGGCAAATAGGATCTTCGTAACCTATGAAAGCGTGTCAACGAGGGCAAGTAATGGCAAGCGAAAATGAATGAACCTGGTTGTTGACCAAGGTCAGCCAATTTTTCCGCTGGTCTTCTACGGGTGAAAGATATGCAGTTGCAGCAGACGATCGATGGTCTCCATCGTGCCAGTTGAGGGACTATATCATACAGATTCTCAGACGTGGTATGCTTACAATTCGGTGTGATTATGCAACGTACCACTGGGGTGAATGATACGCAATTCGAATCACCACCATTAATATCAGGTAAAAGCTTTATACCCGTCACAGCTTGGACAGTCTTCGCGAAATTCGGTTGCTCAGGGCCGCCATACATGAGGTCAGGGTAGGTGACCTGGACGGGGCCATTACTTCCGTGATACGAATCGACGTCATTAGCGCCCTTAGCACGCTGCTGGTCGTTGGGAGCGGAGAACGCTTCGGCCTAAAGGATGTGATGAGCTGGATACTAGACTCGGACCGATCTTCGTGACCGACCTTCTTCATGTAACCCCACAAGTTGTCCCAGTTCCAGCCAACGCTGGACTCGGAGCTCTCAAGTAGAGTGGACCAGGCGTCGTACTGAGAACTCATACCTCTCGTCCAGTGTCCTCCGTTGATGGAGGAACTTCCACCAAGAGTCTTGCCGCTATACTGAAGGTAAGGCACGTCCACGTACATTGGCTAGAGAACAAACGCACCCTCTCATGGTTTTACCTTGGTCGGTACTCCAAGCCCAGTCAAGTTCAGTTCCGAAGGCTTGTGAGTACGCGTAGATGTCGTAAACCCGGGAATCATCTCGGTTGTCATCGCCCGCTTCCACAAGTAGGACCTTTATCTCTGAGTTCTCTGCTAGGCGTGCGGCGACCGTGGTTCCAGTAAGGCCGGCTCCCACGACAATATAATCGTAGGTGTGTCCCGCTGCAGCAGAAGGATCCGAGACTACACCGTGCGCGCGCTTCTGTAGAGGTTGACTTGGGACGGCCAAAGCCAGATGTATAAGGGAAAGGAGAGGAAGTAAAGACCGCATTGGTCGTCAGTCTAGAAAGAGGGAAAGGGAAAGAAAAAGAGACGGTTGCTGGAGACCGATCTACTACCATCTTTTATACCGTTGCGCTCTTTAATGGCCTCTGGGGTACAGAGCGGTCGCTGCATGTGTGGACCGGAAACAAGTCAGACGCATTACATAACGGAAACAGCCGGTCTACGATCCCCGCGATTGGTCCTGTCCATCATTGAAAAAAAAAAGATCAAACTGCCAAGACACTGATCGCCACGCGCTGGTAAGTCACTAGCACTGCACTAGAATTCTAGGACACAAAAAGCACAAACAAACACCAGACTGTATTGTAATATCGGACGATGCATGGGTGTTTGGGCATTGCGAGACCATCTACAAAGGACCTCTGAACGATCCTATTCTATCGAGCCTCATAACGTTATGCCAGGCAATCACGACTGTCGAATACGAGCAAGACGACAGCCCAAACGGTCCTTTGAAGACGGGGAATCATGATATTGTACGTTGACAGAGGAACAAAACATGCATAAGTGGCTTCTCATCGACTCGCGGATCTAAATGCACTCACGGCGGTGATCAGAGCTCAACAGCACGACTGCTTCGCCACATAACGAATGGAGCGATGAAACCGGCTGATGGCACGCTGGTAGCTAGAACGCAGGGGATCAGATACTTAATCATCTGCAGAGGGGAGAAGGTCCAAAGAAAGAATGAGGCGGTCGTCCACACCACATCCCATCCAATGGAGGACTGAGCGGGATGAGAATGTAAGGTTTCCCACAGGGCGGACACAGCACCGGACACATGTCGAGCTTCAACCGGCAAGGAGGCAAAAGCAGTCGAAACTGTACGAATACGTGGAAGAATGGAAGCCAGTGCAATCAAGCCATATAGAGTCCGTGCTCGCATCCGAAGCACGGCCGAGGATAGCAAGGCATCTGGAGAGGCGAGTGGAATAACTAAAAGCACATGCATCGTGAGGAGATTGGAGAGGAAGTATCCCTGTTCGATTGACGTGGGAACGAGGTAAACAGTGGAAAGGGAAAGCAGAATGCTGCTCCAAAGAATCATAGGGACAGTGTTTCGCCGCCGAGTAAGTTTCTCTTCTGGCTTTGGGTCAGGATATAAGGCCAGCGCTATATAAAACAAGTTCGCTGCGACGGAAATGGCGACGACCTGCCCTAGCATCATATAAGCCCAGATATGTTTTATTTTGCGTCTGCGGCCTGAAACAATGAGATGAGCTGTATGCATTTACTGGATGATAGCAACCACGAACCTTCCGACAATAAAAAGACAGTCCAGAAACCCACAGTATAGAGGCATAACTGTTCGCTCCACCACCAATTCCGGGGAGTTGAACATACGACAGCCCACGCTTCCTCGAACAAGCCTGTATTTGCTAGCCAATTTCCTACTCTCTCCAGCATCGGTTGCGTTGCTTCCGCGGAGTGCAGCCGCTCATAATTGGAAAAGCTCCACTAGATAGCAGAGCGTCACGAACGATGCCTCTGATGATGATTGGTTAAGCTTACTCCCATGAACGCAAACATGTCTATGATCCGTTCGAAACCGATTAAAACGTGAAGCTGTTGACAAAATTGAGACTCACAGTACCAAGTGTGAGCGAAAGAGCTCAGCGTCAGCACAGTAAAGGTATAGGCACGGTAATTGGGGCCATTGCGGGGGACATTGAGAGGTAAAAAAGAAGCGCAAATAATATATAACAGTACAAATATCAGCAAGAAGTAGGATGCGAGCACAAGCAGGCCGATGGTCTGCTGTGGATCCATAGGATGTTCGAACAGTATCGAGGTTGCAGAGTCGCGCGATTCCGCTTTGCGTCCGAACCTGTCCGATCCGCGGAAGACGGTTACATCACTCCTAGTGTCACATGAAGACCTGTGTTGTGACCGCTCGTGACGGGTCGCGTTTAGTCTTACCTTTGACATGAACAGGACACATAGATGTCCGCCCCCGGCAACGACATAAACGACTCACCTGTTGGACTCGACCGCCGTCTTAGAGGTCTCGAGCAGCAGGTACCGCCTTTTCATAGCTTCCGATATCGTTCAGTGGCTCACGTACGACAGGTTGCGAACCTTCGTAACGCAAAGCGCGAATCAGAGCGCAAGTGTTTTGAAGCTACACAGCGGGGACAGCGGCTTGCGTCGGAACTTGGTTTTGGGAACATTGAAGAGGCAGAAGAAAATATATCAATATACCCTCAGCTCTACAACCGCGCCACTATCGAATATAACTCGACACGAGTGGCTCTGCTGGAACAGCAGCTCAATAGACTGCAGGAGCTTCGGAAAGGCGACTTTAACAAGAACCAGGAGTTATCTCGCGCCGTCGCTTCACTTCGTCAAGAGAACGAAGAGCTTAGAACACAGCCAGTAAATCCCGCAGGTGAGCGAGAACGAAACATATGTAGTCACTAAACAACAATCGAGAGGATTCGAAATTCTATCCAGATCGACGCGTAAATCATGCGGATCTGCGCGAGTTTTTTCAGGCAGTCAGGTATGCGCGCATATATATCGTTTTGTGTTTTGAAACGAAATTGTTCATAACTCCCATAGCCATGCCTCCGTGCCGACGAGTGTTGAGAGCTCTTCAATTGCCGAACGGCTTGTGGATACCCAGGAAGAGCTCTCCGAACTTCAGAAACGCTACGACAGTCTGTTGGAGGTGAAAGAGCGTGCCACCAAAGAACTCATGAATTCCATCAAGAAATACGATAGGTTGAGGAAATGGGCTCATAAACAAAAAGCTCACAAGAAGTTGAAGGACCGCATGAGAAAGTCCGCCGACCCGCCTTTTAGTACACCACAGTCCCGCTTCCCTTCACCTTCCGATCTTAATAATGCGCCGGCGCCGTTTGATTCACCGACTAATCCGCGTCTGGCTCCAGTTGCATCTCTAGACGCTCCCAGTCAGGCCTCGCAGAACTCTCTGCCATTGTCACGTAATATCTTGAACGAGCAACGGTACAATCGAATACCACTCGGATATGACTCTCAATATTGACTTCACTTTGACTAGGCTTTCAACGCCCAGGGAATCCCCTTTGAGGAAGGCGGCCCAGTCTCAGCCATCTTCGCTGAAGAGGAAGTACGACGGCGGTGACTCAGAAGACCTATCCCAGACAGAAGATGACTCGCAAGGCACGATACCCTGTCATCTGCGTAACTTCAGTTGCTAAATTCCCTATAGCCCCTTCTATTTACGTCCCGACTACTCCACGCACGCCCCGTATTGCCAAGGCGCTCCCGCGCGTCGGTGAAGCCCGACCTCGTGGTGTCGGTTCAACAGCGCAGAATAATGACCCTCCGCATCCCGTGAACGACGAGCGTTTTCCCCCAACGCCGCACAGTACTGCCTTGAAACGATGGAAACAGATCGATCGATCGTCGATCGAGAAGGATGCTGCCCAGGACGTTACCAGTAGCAATGCGGAGCGGTTAGCTTTCCGTCTCGCGAGCATCTACCCCCGTGCACTAACTCGCTATCTCTCTGCAGGCCGTTGAAAACTATCAACGCGCAGTATGAGATCAATCCAGACGTCAACGAGAAGCTAGATTATCAATTCGACGAAGTCGTCAGAGGTCGTCAAGCACGGCAGAGGCTCCATGGCACCGACTGTGACTGCTGCCGCGATGTACGTATCCGTGCTCTGAGATACGTAGCGCGTCCAATTGATGTCAAAGTAGTACTATGAAGCGGTCGGACCGCTTCCCCCGCGCCTCTCCGCGCCCATGTGGCGGTCCCCGTCCCCGTCCCCTGCCCGGCCTGCCGAACGTCAGGACGCTATCGACAGCCACAAGCAGGAGATATCGCGGCATCGGCAGCAGTGGCAGCGCGGCAATACGCCGCCTGACTTTTGGGTCATCGGGTTCCCGGATACACAGGCAGCATCAAGAATCAACGCGCAGGCTGAGCAGATGCACAAGGAGAAGGTGGAGATGGTGGAACGAGAGACAAGGTGAGCGATCCAATGATATGGCATCGGTGCTGCTCTTCATGTACATCGTCTTTAATAGGAAGGAAGGAGGGATGTACAGGAAGCGTGGTCAACTCTGAGTATGCCGGTTCTGTATCATAATTGTATACCAAATTAGGATTGTAAAATAGTTTCTTGTGTGCGTTCAATGTTACGTGTCATTAGATGGGCCGTCAAAAAATCAAGCTGCATGAAGGGCACGAAGGCCTGCGGCGATTGCAAACGTGACCTGGTCGCTCATCAACCCCCCAAAAGTAGTCGCCAGTCCAACTGCAGCTCCTTGCATCCCCGACGCCTCCTGAGCAACTCCTGGCACGACCGGCTCGGGCACCACCACAGACAGCCCCACCAAGCCCAAATCGAGCCCCAGGCCCGGCACCTCCCCTAACCCCGCGTCCTCTCCGAGAACGACCTCCCCCGGCCACGCGCCGCCATCGCCATCGCCATCGTCCTCGTCCGGCCCCGGCAACGACAGCTCGCTGCTGGTCGGCGACGCCAGAGGAGAGTCAGAGAACGGATCCGGCATCGGCGCCATGAGCGAGCGCCATTTCCAGCGCGCGCGCAGCGGCTCGGCGCTCCCGATGTACAGTGTCCCCGTTTTCTTCGTTGTCCGGCGCCGCGCCTTGACGACGTTCCCGTGCTCGTCCACCTCGCGAACGCGGACCTTCCCCCACGCCTTGCGCGGCTTCCCAACGAATACGTGTGTCGTGGTCGCCTTCTTGCTGCTCGAGGGTGCCGGAGGCGCGGGCGCGGGTGACTCGGCGATGCGCAGGACAACTTCCTCTTGATCGGAGCCGACGAACGCCGCGCCGACCTTCTCCCCCGTCAGCCCGTAGACCGTGCCGAAATACGTCCCGCTCGGGTACGCAGCGATTGAGAGCCTCTCGGCGGGCACCACCGAGGGCGCGGTGTCAGTCGTGGGCCCCACAGCCGCGCTCGTGTGGCCAGCAGGCGCTGGGACGTAGGAGATGGACCCGCCGCCGTCACGATCGCGACCCCACCTTTTCCATCCGCCGTCGCGCTCCCTGAGGTAAGCTTCCCCCCGCCGGAGGGAGCACACGGAACAGTTGCAGATGTCCAGGCAGTACGGGCAGCTCGCGAACCACTTGCTCGCGTCAAACACGACGTCGGGGTACCTGCAAACGACGGCGGGTTGTAGTAGTGACAGGAAGGGGGCCCACGCCACCCACGCACCTTTTCTGGACGCAGCGGCAGCAGAACAGCTTCTTGCACTGCTCGCCGCTCAGCATGCCGTTCGTGCACCCCATCTTGGCGAGGTGTGTCGTGTTGCGGCAGTGGTGGCAGAAGCTGGAGTCTTGCGCGTATGTCACGGCCGTAGCACGGGGCCCCCGCTTCGACGACTGTCCTTCGATGCGGGTTTCTCTGCCCTTGCCCTTGTCGGTCTTCGCGCCTTCCGTTGTACGGACACGCTTCTGCGCTGCAGGCCCAGGCTCGAACTCGCTTTTGTCAGAGTCGGAGTCAGACTCCTCGTCCTGACGGGCGGGAGAAGAAGAGGGGTATTGGAGCCTCAGCTCGGACGGGTCGGGCGAGGGCTGCTCGCTACGCTCCGACGGCTCCGCGCTCTTGATCCTCGCACGCGCGCGGGGCTGTGCGTACAGCGCCAAGGGCACGTCGTCCGACGCCTCTGATGAGGACCGCAGCGATCCCGGAGAGCCCGGAGAGCGTAGCGCGCTGGGCGTCGGAGGCGCGGGAGCGGGAGAGTGGTGCGACGGCTCTGCGGGTGCTCCGCCGAGCAGCGACGGGTCGATGGTGTTGATTCCAGCGTACTGCGCGTTGAGCGGCCAGAGATCGTCCATCGCGACGTCTCCGGCGCCGCCACCGAACGCGTGCGCGGGGTACAGCGGCAGACCGAGTGTGGGCAACGCGTCGGAGAGGAGCAGAGGGGACCCAGATGTGTACGCATGGGCGGTGGCGGTGGGTACGACGGGCTCTTCCGCATCTGGACAGGGCGCGTGCCATGTGCCCGCGGCGGGCACAGCGTCATCAAAGCCCGCGGTGTGCGGCTGCGCGTGCTCGGCGGGGTCGATGGCCCCGATTCCGGTGTATGGCGCGTCGAGCGACCAGTGGTCGGCCATCGTGACGTCTCCGGCGTCGTCGAACGCGTGCGTGGGGTGGTGCGACAGGTCGAGCGGGGGCAGCGCTTCTGAGAGGGGCGGGTGCGGCGCGGATGTGTACGTGTCGGCGGCGGCGGCGGCGGCAAGTGCTGGTACGGGTGCGATGAACTCCTCCGCGTCTGGACAGGGCGCGTGCTCGCTGCCCGTGGTGGGAACAGCATCGCCAGAGCCCGTGGGGCGCGCCTGCGCGCGCTCGATGGACCCCGCGACGCTAGATGCGCGTGGCAACGCCGTCGTGGGTCGCTCGGGCGGCATGGCCGCGCGGATGTGGCGCGTCGCGACCATGAGAGCAGCGACGGGGTGCGCGTACGGCGCGTCGAGGTCGAAGATGTCGACCAGGGTTGCGTCTTCTGCGGGCGTGGCGCACGGGGGCGGCGGCGGCGGCGCGGTCGAGGCGGACGCAGCGTGGCCTTGCGCCGATTGTGCATGCGATCGACGCGGCTTGGGCTTGGGCTGGGGACAGGGAGCGGCGCGCGAGTCTTCCGTGCGGATCTTCTTGGGGCTGCCGTGCGCGTCGCCGTCGTGCAGATCCGTGCGCGCACGTTTTCGTCTACCGGCTTTCGAGGGCGCCGCATGGAAAGACTCGTGCGCGTGCGCGGGGATTGCGTCGGGCATCGGGTGGTAGTCGGCGGCGGACGTGCCTGATGGGAACGGCGGGACCGCGACGTAGGCGAGGACTTGGCGCGCGGGACGGCGGCGGCGGCGGCGGGAGCGGCGAAGGGGAGCGGCGACGGCGACGGGAGCGTGCGTGGATGCCGGGGACGTGTCGAGCGAGGCGAGCGGAGTGAGCGGGGATGCGAACGGCGGGGGCGATATCTGATCGGGGAGGAGAGGCAGGTGCGGAGGGTGAGAGATGGGGGCGGAGCGGGGCGCAGGACGGGACAGAGGGAGGCGTACGCGCTCGGAGAGGCTTGCGGCGAGCATCGCCGCGGCCTCGTCGTCGGGGGTGCTGTTTAGCGGAGGTCGCGCGACGGGGCTTGAAGGTTGGTGGGCGGCGTGGGAAAGCGCTTGCGACGGGTCGCGTTGGGGAGGGTCGGCGAGGGCCCGTGCCAGCGCATTCTGGGGGCCAGCTGGGTTATCCGACGGACGCGCAGGACCGTCTGGGCCTCTGAAAGGGCTCCACGGGAGATCGGGAGCCGGGAGAGAGGTAGAGGCGTCGTGCGTGGAGAGGGTATTGAGGTAGGACGGGGCGTGCGCGTGGTTGGGCGTGTCGGGGTCGGGATCGGTCAAGTCAATGATGGGAGCGGCGAGCATGCGCGGGTCGTGCTCCCAGGGGGCAGGTTCTGGCGGAGGCAGACGTGAGACAAGAGATTGAGCTGTGGAAGAGGAAGAAGCGGTTGGCTAGGAAAGCGCATGAGCGTGAGCAAATGAAGTGGGGGGACATGACACGGACCTGGGATGAGGGGAGACGAGGATGGGCATGAACAGGTTTCGGGGTGGGCCGACTGAGATACGATGGCGCGTACTTGCGGGGCAGAGGAGACGCTCGGGGCTGGAGGGACGATGAGCTGCGAGCATCGGTGAACTGGGACCGGGCGGCGGGCACCTGGGGCACGTCGCCGGTGCTCTGTGGCGGATAGCGATAGTACGGGCTGCGGTCCGTGCGCGCGTCTGGAGGATCAGAAAGCGCGCCGTCCCAGTTTGCGAGCTCTGAGTATTCTGGCATGTATTATGGCGCGGCGCGGTTGTGCGGCGACGCGCGGGGACGCGACTGGACGGCTGGCTTATGTGAGGAACGCGCTGATGTGACTCGGTCACGGACAAGGGGGTTATCTCCGGAGACGGCCGAGACTCCGCCGGGATAAGTGTGTGGATATAACCCTTGACCCGCGTTCACGCTCACGCTCACGCTCCACGCCCTCGCTGCAATCGCTGCTCTCCCAGAATGTCCTCCACCGTGCCCATCTCCCAGAACGACCTCACCGCACCCACCCCCCAGAACACTCCCCTCACACATGCTCCCATCACCGCAGGCCTCTCCCGCCCCACCGTCCCCGACATCTCGGAAGACAACGAGCCCGCAGAGGACGCCAGCCCCGCCCACCACGCAATGCTCGGCCTCGTCCACGGCAAGATCGCGGGCCTCCTCGGCAAGAGCTCCGGCTACATCGAGAGCCTCCCAGACAACGTAAAACTCTCCGTCGAGGCCCTCAAGGGCGTCCAGGTCAAGCAGAACGAGCTCCAAAATCAGTACAAGCGCGAGTGCTTCGAGCTCGAGAAAAAAGTCTGTTCCCGTTTTTTTCCCTTCATATCGCCTCCCCCATGCCACCCCACTCATCACACTCCCTCTCTACAGTACCTCGACCTTCAAAAACCTCTCTACGACCGTCGCCACGCCCTCATCTCCGGCACCGCACAGCCGACGCCCGAAGAGCTCGAGGCCGGCGCTGCCCAGTCCCTCAAGGACGATCCCGACCACAAGCCACTCGACTCCTCCTCAGCCGCCGCAGCCGCTGCAATCCCAGAGTTCTGGCTCACCGCCCTCCGCAACCACGTCGGCCTCGCAGAGCTCATCACAGAGCGCGACGCCGCCGCCCTCAAGCACCTCACCGACATCCGCATCGAGTACCTCCCCCCCACAGAGCCCAAGCCTGGCTTCAAGCTCCTCTTCTCCTTTGGTCCCAACGACTACTTTGAGAATTCCCTCCTAGAAAAAACTTACGTCTACCAGGAGGAGGTCGGCTACTCGGGCGACTTTGTCTACGATCGCGCCATCGGCACAGAGATCAAGTGGAAGGAGGACCAGGACCTCACGAAGGAGTTCGAGATCAAGAAGCAGCGCAACAAGAGTCCGTTTTTCCCCCTCTTTTCCTCTTGTCGTCCCTCGGCTAACCTTATTTTTGCGTGCTGCCAGACACGAATCGCACCCGCCTGGTCCGCAAGGCCCGCCCAACCGAGTCCTTCTTCAACTTTTTCTCTCCACCCGTGCCACCCAACGAGGATGCCATCGACAACGGCGACATCGAGGAAGAGGAGCTCGACGAACTGGAGGAAAAACTCGAGATGGATTATCAGATCGGCGAAGACATCAAAGAAAAGGTTCGTCCGTCCTTCCATTCCCCATTCACCGTCCCCAGATCCTCAGCCACGTCCTCATCGCCATAGATCATCCCCCGCGCGATCGATTACTTCACTGGCAAGGCGCTCGAGTACGACATGCTCGATGAAGACGATGATGACGACTATGAGGATCTCGACGATGATGAGGATGACGAGGATCGGTTTGAGGACGATGTGCGTCTCGCTGTTTCCTTATCGCCTCGTCTCGTACTCAGTGTTTTCCACAGGACTCGGACAGCGAGGAGGAGTTGCCGGCAAGACGCCGTGGCGGACCCAAGGGCCGCGGCGGCGCCCCCGCTTCCGCTGCGAGCGTGAACCCGGAGGAGTGCAAGCAGCAGTGATGCTGCGTTCTCCCCGACCTAAAAGACTGTCCTTCGTTCATCCTGAAAAGACAAACATCCATATGCCCCCCCTTACCCCTCTCCCACTCGTCTGTCCGTGCTTCCGTCCGAATCCTTCATTCATAGGTTACGCCCCTCCTTCCTCTTCTTCGGTTTGCGTGTGGTGGTTGCTAATTCCTCCTGACCCGGCTGCTTGTCCCCCCTTCCATTTGTTTTTTTGTCGTCTACAATCTGTTCTTTACATACATCCTTCCAACCATGGCACACATCTGCCTGCTTCGTGAACTCTACGTGTTAATCAAGTGCGATCGCCAGATCATTCATCTGCAGTCGCCTCGCCTCGAGGGCCCGACGGTACCCCACGTAGTACATTTCGACGCCGCGGCGCGCTGTAACATCGATCCCCAACCGCAAACTGTAGCCTACTTATCGTACAATCGATCCCGATCCGCTGATTCGCCTTCCCCATACGCCCGTGTTCCGCGTCTCATGACGCCTCAGCCTCGTGCTTCCCCGCGCTTCCCTTCAGACGCGCTCGAAGACGTACAGGTACGCCAGCGCCTTGAGCTCCCGCACGCTCTCCGCGTCGGCCGCGACGACCTTCTCGTCGTTGAACAGCACCCACCGGTCGTCCCCGTCCGCGCTGCGCACGCGCACGTGCGCGACGTAGTGCCCGGAGTGCACCGACGGGCCCTTGTGCGACACGAACGCCTTGAGGACGTAGCGCGCCGGGAGCGCGCGCGTGCCACCAGGCCCAGCCGCCGTGGACGCGGGCGAGGTGGCGTTGGCGGGTGCAGCGGCGGGTGCGGCGTCTTCGCCCGTGTCCTCGGGGTGCGAGAAGAGCCACTCGACGGCGCGCTCAGGGTCCGCGTTCTGCGACGCGACAGGATCAGCGAGGATCAGCGCACGGCAGGAAGCGCAAGCCTACCGTCTCGCGCAGGGCCTTGCGCGCTTGGGCGGGCGTGAAGCCCATGTCAACGAGCATGCTGATCTGCTCCGCGCTCGGCTCGGGTCCGGCGCTGACGCTTGCGCCTGCGCCTCCCGCATTGCCGATCACGATCGGCGCGTCGATGTCTGCGTAGCGTAAGGACGTGCGATGGGTCAGGGATTCCGCGCGTGCAAGGGGGTGTATCTAAGCGCGCGAGAGAGAGGGCGGGTGCACGCACCGGGATCGTCCATGTGCGCGAAGAGCCACTCCATGGCGGTGTCGGCGTCGGTGTTGCCGGTCGCGAGCAGCGCTTTGTGGCAGCGGAGGGTCGGAAAGCCCATTGCCTCGAGCTGGGACAGCGCGGCCTCGTTGAAGGCGGGCAGCCCGGGCGCCTCTGCGGCTCGAGTGGGTCACGCGTGCCCGGGGCAGGGTCATGGAGGAGCAAGCACGTACCTAACTTGTCCTCGGGGAGCGCGCTCTCGTCGGGCTGCAAACCCTGGCCGAGGAATTGGTCGAGCTGGAGGATATCGTCGGAGGGGAGCACGAGGGGGATGTCTGGAACGATCGGAAGATTAGGAAGAGCGGGAGACGCATCGTGGATGCCTTTACCAAGTTTGGTCGGCACCCAATTCACAAGCTGGAACTTCTTGGCGTGCAGGACCAGTGTCTGCGGGAACGTGGAGAACCTCGACTGCCTGGGACAAACGTGAGCGAGACTCTTGCGCTGAAGAACGCGTGCCGACTGACTTGGTCGCGACGACCTGCTTTTGGCATCGGGGACACTTGTACTCCAAGGCCTCTGGGCCGGTCACAGCATCTAGGCATTCGCCGATAAGGACCTCCTCGTACTGTGCTCTTCCGTCTGCATCCTTGCCCTTCTCTCTCGGCGGCACAGGGATGCTCAGCACGTCCTGGCTGTCGACCCTGTACCGCACGCCCCGGCACTCGGTGCACTGCAACCGCTGCTCCATGCCGAACGAGAAAATCTCGGTCGGCTCGGCGGACGCAGACGGGCGGGCCCTCTGCGTGTGGCGCCGCAGCGTCGTGAGCAGATGCGAGAAGAACTCCTCCGAGTCCTGCTGCCTCATCGTCGCGAACTCCTCGTGGCCCTTGCCGATGAGCGCCTTGAACAGCGCGGGGCGCAGGCCTTCTTGGAATACAGGCGTCGGGGACTCAGCGTCGGAGGCTTTGGCTCCCGCGGGCAGCGGGGCCTGGGAAGAGAACGTGCGAGGGTGCGAGTAGCGGCCCGAGAGCAGCCCGTCGGCGATTTTGTGCATCTGGCAATCGAGGCAAGCGGCGGGCAGAGGCTCCGAGCAGGTATCCCAATGTTTCGGTGCCGTGGTGAAATAACGGTCTTGGAAAGGAGATAGCGAAAATAAAGTTTGAAGGACGGACGCCATGTAGCAGCTGTAGCTTGGTCAGAAGGTGATCACACTCCGCAGGCAAATCAGAACACAAAACCTGTTGCCCAAGTTTGCCAGACCCGTGAGCCCTGGACCAAATACGGGCTCGAGCGCCTTCCCAGACTCGTCGGTCAGCGAAAAGTCAAACTTCAGGTTATGTTCGATTTGCTGGAATGCGGTTGAGAAAATGCGACGCTCGAGGGATTAGTATAATCTCACAAGTTCGGTCATGGATTTTTCTGTCTTCGTTTGCGCCTGGATGTTGATCCCAAAGTTGGAAAGGTGATGCACAAGCGCGGGGTCCAGTTTTGAGTCGTTACACGCGTAGCAGTATATATCTATCGCGATCTGTAATCAGCATGCGAAGCCTTGTGCGCGAGGGATGAAAAGGTATCACCAGCTTCACCCTCGGGAGTGATGGTTCCCAGCTTCACGCTAACAGGATGTCTGGTTTCCTCATAGTGGCTGAGGCCATGTCCGTTACCGCCAAAGCCGCCGAATTGCTGCCGACCGCATCCCAGTGAGCCGCAGGTGAGGCAAAGCCAAAGGTTCTCGTTCAAGGTACACTTCGCGCAATGTGCGAGACCTAAGAAAGCATCGGTCATGTCTACCTCCGCGTGTGGGTTGGGACGTACCGGAGGCAGGGATTGGGCCCGTGACCAGCTGTTCAAGGGTAAGCGTATGCTCGCAAGGGAGAATCTCTTCCTCCCAAGCTTTGACTTCGGATTGGCGGGCGGATGACATTGATTTCATCACTCCGTCAATGACAGACTTTGCGAGTGCACCGACGTCGGGATGAACTGGAGCGCCGTTCTGAGGATCGGTCCTCCAATTCTTCAGGGTGGTTATATGCTCGTATCTGTCTTCTTCACGATCTTCGACGATGGCAAGCTTGGTTATTTTCGTCGGTGGTTCTTGACCATCTTCCTGGAAGCTCAGCACATTAGCAAAGTCGTGGAACCGCCATCGAGCATCGAGACTGACACGCTGGACAGACGGCTTGCGCTTGCGCTTGACGTTTAAGGTATACAGATGGCCAGTCTTTTGGGCGTGCGTTCTCGCGTGGTGTCTTTCCGCACTCAGACATCCCCCGTTGAAGCAAATCAAACAGACATCGATGCCCAGTGGACTGTCCTATTACGCAAGATGTGTAAGACGCCGCACAGAACAAGAGTGCGACGCTGGAAAGAACCTGATTGTCAAAACATTGAGTGCACTCTTCGCGGTGAACTGCCTGAGAGAGCTTCGGGTGTTGGAGACGCGAAATCTCCGCAAGTTGCTCGTTCGTGGAGGTCATCGCTGGTGTAAAGATTCGACAGGCCAGTCACGAAGGAGTCGCAGCCACTCCGATCTGACGCGTGCCCATCTGCATGTCACGTGCCTCATAAATTTGTGGAGGACACTTCTGATTGGTCTTTTGTCCTCTCCCGCTTTCCACCCAAACAACTCCAGGCAATGGCTGTCGAAAATTCCCTACCCAACGGCAGTGCACAGGCACCCATAGAAGTATCCTCTTTGCCCACAGTCATCGGCATCAATTTTGGCAATTCATATGCCTCCATCGCCGTAATCACAAATGTACGCACCAGTACTCCCTTTCAGTCTTTGGACGCTGTCTCAACAGATATAATCATCCAGGAAGGTCAATCCGAGTGTATCGCTAACGAAGACGGAGAGCGTCAGATAGCATGCGTCATATCATTCCATGGCGAGGAAATGGTGAGTACATGCTTTCTTCGCTTTTCACTCCGATCTCACCGTCTTTCGTTAGTATGTCGGAAACCAAGCAAAGCAACAGCTTGTTAAGAATTCCGAAAACACGATCACTGGCTTCCGGAACCTTTTGGGAAAAAAGTTTGTCGGATCTTTCTGGATCTGTCAATGGCCATTGACCTTCTACATTCAGATTTTCGGAGCTGCCCCAGATTCAGCCCACGGTTTCCGCGACGGTCATTCAACACCCCGATCTTCCGGATGAACCTGCCTACAGAGTCAAGGTACTCCAGGCTTCCCCTTCGCCCCTTGCCTCTGCGGTGAATACCAAGATGAATACCCCCGCCGCGTCGCAGACCGCAACGCCTCGCTCCGAGCCGATTCCCACAGAGCGACTCCTCACTCCCTTTGACGCGACATCGATCTTCTTTAAATCCCTTCTGCAGTCTGCTGAGGATTTCTTAGGGAAAAAGGTTGACGGTGCCGTCATCTCAATCCCTGGTTGGTTCGGCGAGACCCAGCAGAACGCACTGCGCAAGGCTGCAGAGGCTTCGGGAATCAAAGTCTTGCAGTTGTTGGAAGACGCTGGCGCCGCCGCCGTGACTGCATCATCCGCGCCTTCAGCAGAGAGTGCGTTCCCCGACCGAACTCAACTCATTGTTGACCTCGGCGCCTCGTCTCTCTCCCTTACTGTTCTTGCCGTTCGACAAGGCCTCTTCCATTCGCTTGCCAGCTCTTATGACCACACGATTGGTGGAGACCGCATCGACGACAAGCTTGTCAAATATCTTGCCAAGGAGTTCACCAAAAAAACAAAGACGCCGTTGACGGTCTCCCCAGCCACGGACAAGGCCGATATCCGAGCTGAAGCGCGCCTGCGTCTTGCTCTTGAGCACACCAAGCGCACCATCGCTGCCTCACCTGGAGCCGCCACCTGCTCTGTCGAATCACTCAAAGACGGGCTCGATTTTAATGGCAACATCAACAGGCTGCGCTTCGACATGGAAGCGCGCTCTATCTATAATGCCGTACACACAAAAGCGCAGGATCTTCTTTTGAGCGTTGGCCTTGACTTCTTGAACGTCGACGAGGTCGTATACGTTGGCGGTTCCGCCTGCCTCCCTGGCCTTGACGAGACGCTTGCGCAGAGCTATCCGGATACGACAGTGTCCCCCTTCACCTCTGGGACTGTCACTGGCGGCGGTATCGGCGATCCGATGACCATGCTTGCACGCGGTTGTGCCTTGCAAGCGAGGTTGTTGTCCCTTGTTGGTCATTCCGGTGAAGACGAAGAGGTGCGGGCGTCCTTCGACCACACCAGCAAGTGGTCCAACGTCAGTGTCACGTCGCGGACTATCGGCATCTTGTTCCCCGAGGAGGGTGCGCCGGCCCTTGGCGGCCAATGGATTGGCCTCATCTCCCGGGAGACGGCCGTCCCCGCGCGGAGAACGTTCGCGTTTGACGTCGATTTGGGCGAAGTGGCTGGGGAGAAAAAGATTGGTTTCGAGGTGTGGGAAGTCAAGGAGGGCATCAAAACCGAAACAATCAAACCCTCGAAGGAGGATGGTGAACCGGAAGAGGATGATGAAGAGGAGGAGGAGGAGATCGAAATAAAGGAGAAGACGATCGAGAAGGATGTCTTTTTGTCTTCGCTGAGCTTTGAGGCCAAACAGGCACAACAAAGCCAAAGTCGATGGAAAACAAGAGTGGAAGTCCAGGCCTTGGTGAGTGCGGACGGCGGTGTGGAGGTCTCCGTTTGGGAGGTAGGCAAGCAAGGCAGGGGAGAAAAGGCTTCTGTCTCTTCTCCATAGTCGTAGTGCTGTTTTAATTCGTCGACCATGCGTGATCTTTCACTTTAGGCTGTGGACAATATGCTGCCACTGTTAGACGGAGGTGGGATGAGTGGCATCAAGCGTAGCTCGTCCGGTTTTTCTTTATAAGATGTCAGGCCGCTCATCCTCGCGATTCATAAAATGTCGCCAAAAAACGCTCGTTGTGGGAGACGAACCCACGGCCCCTCAGGCTTTCAGGATGGGACCATCCCTCATAAGAGATTTGCGCTCTAACAGACTGAGCTAACCAAGCTGGATTCGCAGTCATTGCTGCCAAATTCGGTATATCAAAGCACTCTCTTCTAACTGCTTGCCAACACTGCCAACATGTCTACCTTTCTGACTTACAAACATGATGCTGTCAGAACAACATGTAGTGCGGCCAGGCTGTTAGGTTTCTGCTCGACCGATGCAAGACTCCAGTTGAGTTCTTGGATACTTGACTTCCAGACATACGAACGGCATTCCCTGCGGCCACCACGGAATGTATCATAACCTATCATAACGCTCCTCCCCGCTAGTAAGTGCCTCCACATCGTGTTGTTAAGTCTTCATCGCGGCCGCCTGTCATTCATTTTTGAGAATCTCAGAACGCAGCGGCATGCCAGGACTGCACACATACTTCTGTTGATATTTCGAAGCTATTGGATCCACAGCTACGACAAAGGCCTTTAATTGCACACCTTCATACATAATACCTCTGGTCATCTCTAGTCATCAGCTTGGGATGGAGGTGTTGTCCGAGAATGTGGCTCCCTCTTCACATCGCGGAGACTCAATCCCGAAGGGGTCCAACAACTAGACCAACAAGCACCCATTCCAGCAACTTCCGAACATGCACCACTCGTCCTTTCGCTCCACAGGGGTGAAGTAGCTGATGCTCGCGATGGATCTTGGATACTTCTGCGGCGCTGGTCATTGGAGTGCCGCAGGGTGATAGTACCATACCTCCAAGTACGTCTGCTGTCACGTCGCGCCGTCGCTTCATCATGTCGTTGATCAAACCATCATATAGAGGTCGCAGCGGCGCGACCTTCCTTGGAATGACAGAGCGTCTCACATTTTTATTTCATGTCCTTTTTACGATATCGTTCCCGCTGCTGTGACCAGTAGTACGCGCGCTCAAGGCTCAGGGCATCCAATGGTGCTGCTTCGCAACAAGGTCCAATAGGAGCCAGGTTCAGCGATGTACTGCAATTTGTATTGGACAATATATATATATCTTTACTGCCCACCTGTCAGTGTGAGTAAATTCTCCTCCACACACCTCAGCCGACCGAAATGGTCTTTTTCCTTTCTCTCACGACAACTTTGATTATCATCTCACGGTTGGCTCACACATTCGCTCTGAACGAATGGACAGTTCCTTGCCTTCATGGTCAGTGTGCATACGATTTTGCGGAAGATGGGCCCTTCTTGGGATCTCTACAGCTTGTGAGTCGTATCTGTGACCTCCAATGAAGGAAAAAGGTTGACGGTTATGCGGGCAACAAGATAGGCGCTCCAGATTCTATTTCCGATTTGACTGCAGCTGGAGGATGGATGATCATCGAATGCCAATCGAATGCCATGGCACAGGACATACGTCTCGTCTGCACCGACGATGGCGAAACGCCAGGCTGCGATCACCTTCTTTCAAATGGCGCTGAAGGCAAGATTGTCCGGCTTCCCGATCATGTCGATAACCCTCTCTCTTGCCACTTGGGATGGCATGCTGATTCGTATCTATGTTAGTGTGGTCGGGTACCCTTCGCCAGGGTGGCGAAGTCGTGGATTTCATCAGACCAGTCTCTTCCACCCTCGCTGATAGATCGGCACCGAGGCTATATAAAGCGGCCCTTGGTCCGCGCCCTCTCCTTGGATACAGACCTTTCTCGCATCGATACAGAGAAGTATGCATTTTTGACGCATTCTTGAACAGTACGTGCTCATTTTAGCTTTGGCTTAGGCATGGAGATATATCCTTCTCAGTACAAGGGAAGGCCTTATCTGAGGGGGGGAATCAAGCTCGTTCCCCACTAGTCGCTGAGAAGAGATTGTTCGAAGGCCGGTCAAGCGCATTTCGGCGAGCTGTCGCTCCGTCAATCGGGCCACGTGCGATCTCACCCATTCGAAAGTACGCACAACTACACACTGATACTTTCCCGTTTCAGGATTCAGCGACGAAAATACCATCAGCTTCCCCATTGATGTCGAGCAGTCCCTTAATCTAATCGACTCTTCCATCAATTGTCCCGCAGGTGCCGCCTCACTCGTCGTCGATGTCGGCGCTGAGGCGCATATGCGTGCCGAGATAAGTTTTGACGTGACTGGCTCGTTGTCTCCGTTCAACATCACGCAGTTTGTGTTGTCCGCAGGTGCGCCCAGCTGATCTGGCTCGACTTATCCCAAGGTAAGACTTTGCATGCAGACATGAACGCCACGATAAACGGGTCTATTCATGTTCAAGCCGATATTGAAGGCAACTTTGACACCGGACGCGTCCCGATTTTCCAGCTCTCCCCATTGCTGGAAGCCAATATCACCATCCCAGGGTCAGAAAAACACAAACTCCAGGAGTTCGATGAATGCTCATCTCTGATTTGATTAGGATACTGACCATAGGGACTTCATTTGAAGTCCTGGGTGAATTCTCGGCGGACTTTGCGTCCGCGCTCGACCTAGAGGTCGGCCTCGCGTATACGGCGCAAAATGTGCACATGGTGTTCCCTCCAGACCACGGAGCCAGTACTGGGGCGTTCGGGCCGTCTGACAGCAGTACGTTTTTTTGTTCTTGAGGGTAGTCGGCGCTCACGTCTGGTCATGTACTTCTACAAGGTCTGTCAATTTCTGCTAGTTCAACCTTAGATACCAACGCCGACATGACGGCCCATATCATTCCTAGGGTAAGCACGACCTTTTGGTCCATGTTCACATCGGCAAACAATGCACGCCCATAGCTCGAGTTTGATATCGTTGCCAATGTCAAAAACACATCGGCGTCGATTTTCCTCGACTTTGACGCGTTCGCGACACTCGACCTGCAGGGAGACGTTCCACAGACGACGAGCACGATGGGCTGCGACGACACCGGTACATCAACCGCGCTGCCCGTTCAAGGCTGCGTGGACATCAGCACGGGGTTTGACGTCAACGCGGGCGCAGACGCGAACTTCTTCGGCCTGTTCGATGCGGGGACGCAATTGACCCTGTTCAACAAGACGTTTGACCTCTTCAGCGTGAGTTTCGTCCGGCATGGCGTGCAAACGACGAGCACCGATCTGACGCGTCTCTCAGCGCTGCTTCAATGCGCCCTCAAGCTCGAGCTCGCGCAAGCGCGCGCTGGATGGGAGCACGCTGGACAGGCGAGATCTGGCCTGCTTGGCACCGTATCTGCTCGAGACGACGTCGCTCGTCAAGGACGTCGTCGTCAGAGCGTCGGAGTATGCTCTCTATCCTTTTCATTTTATTTATCGCTCACGCCCCGTGCGCTCTGTAGCCAGACAGCGCGGCTTGCGCTGCCCCCGAGGCCCACTGCGCCGTTTGACGCGCGTGATGGGCTCACGTGGTGCTCGAATAGTAACTCATCGAACAGCAGCTCTTCATCACAGACATCGGGCGCTGTCGCTGCTGCAGGGGGGATGACGCTTGGGGGCGCCAGGGCCGGTCTTTTGCCGGGAGTATCGATAGCTGTAATGCTAGTGTCGGTAATAGTGATTTGATTCCATAGACTTCTCCGAAGTTGTGCTATATGTTCTCGTTGTAGGATCGCTATTTTCATGCAGAGCATCCACTGGAAGAAGTTGGGGTCGAAGCCACTAAAATTACGCGGTTTGCTGAAAAGGGTCCGTAACTGCATCCAAGTGTCTCCGCTACTGTCTGTGGCTGTTCTCACACAGGAGAGTGTCGTTTTGTGTGCAAGAGTCAAGCACTGATGTTCGACGTCGAGGCTTCTAGGGTTCGCGAAGGTCCGCTGTTGCACGCTTCGTACGCGATTATTACTGAGTACTCAAGCACCGTTTGCGTCTGTGGGTGAAAATACCGAAGCGGGGAGGCAATGGTCCCAGGTCGATAAAAATCTGACTCACCTGATGAAAAGAGAGCGAAAGTCAACCTACCGGACGAGTACTATGTATACAAGTGTGAAGATGATGGGCGGGCGGGATTAGATACAGATATCCGGAGACCACGTCGGAGGTTGAAGGAGAATCGCCTACGTTGCTGTCTTTGGGAGACTAGGATTTTCCCAACAAGGGACTTGAGTTTTTGAGTTGGGTGGTGGGAACTAATTGCATAATGTATAAGTGACGGCTCGAGCTGGCATGAAATTAATATTTCCGTCACTCCTCCGATACCTACTGCACGAAGGTCCAACCAGTCCCAGTAGCAGCTTAGACAAAAGGCGCAGGCTCGGAAAACGTGAGTTGGCATCAACCTGACCCTGTCGAAGGCAGACTTACCGCCGCGCGTCTCCAGCGAAGCCTCATGTCCTCAGTCCGACTCGCGACGACGTGCCGCACAAGCGGAACGTCCCTCGCGCTGTATCGCGCCTTGCGGAGCCGCATCGGCGGAAGCCCAGGCGCGAGGCCTGCCTCGAGTGAGTGCGACATCTGTCTCTCGCTCTCCAGTCGCCCATCCCGCACCGTCCACCACCAGCGTCTCATAGGTCCTCGCGAACACGGCTCACGGAAGAGCTCTCCGCCCCGCCCTCGGCTCGACGCTTCAAAGGGAAGAAGCTGCTGGAGGTCGCCCCGCGCGAACCGCGCCCCCAGTTCTCCCGCGACTCTGCGCCTCACGCCGGAGCTCGCGAGAACGGCAGAGACGGAGACAGAGAGAGGGACAGAGACAGAGGCGCGGCTCGCCCCGCGCGTCCACGCGCCTTTGCACAAAATTCATCCTTTCAGCGGAACCGCGCTCCGCCACCGAAAGGTAAGAACACACGGCCGGGCTGGGGTGCGCGTCCCAACTATGACAACGCCGCGCACAGACCGCGCTCGAGCGCTCCTTTCTCGAAGCCGAACGATGGGTACAGAGCGCGTTCAGGCCCTCCCTTTTCAAAATCAACCGACGATGCGTACAGAGCACGCTCCGGCCCTCCCTTTTCAAAGCCAACCGACGACGCGTACAGAGCGCGTTTGGGCCCTCCCTTTTCAAAACCAAACGACGCCACGTACAGACCGCGCTCTGCCCCCCCCTTTACAAAGCCGAACAACGCCGCGTATAGACCGCGCTCTGGTGCCCCTCCCTCCTCTTTTTCGAGACCGTCTTTTGCGCGCACGCCGGCTCAAGAGGTAGCCAGCCAGGTCGAGGCCGAGTTCGATTTCTCCACGCCCGTCGGTGCCACGCAGGCCCTCCCCACGCGGTTCGCGTCCCCGCCGCTCCTAGACGGGCTCGTGCAGTCCCTGCGCGACATCCTCGGGCCCGACGCGCGCCCAACGCCCATCCAGGCGCTCTCGCTCAAGCACCTCTTCGCCGACGTCCCCGCGGGCCAGTACAGGCAGTTCCTGCTCGCGTCGGAGACGGGCACCGGCAAGTCCCTCGCGTACATGCTGCCGATGCTGCAGGCGCTGAAGCAGTCCGAGCCGGACGAGGCCGCGCCCGCGACGACGCAGCACGCGCTAAACCCGCGCGCGCTCGTGCTCGCGCCGACGCACGAGCTCGCGCGGCAGCTGACCTCGTTCGCCAAGGCGCTGATCCACAACGTGAAGCTGCGCGTGCTGGGCGCGTCGCGCGCGAACGTGCCCAGCTCGTCGCGCGAGTACGACCGGCGCGGCACGGGGATGCGGGCGTCGAAGATGGCGGAGACGTTCCGCGGCGGCGAGGAGGACGGCGAGTTTGAGGTCAGCGCGGCGCGGCGGAGCCACCCCGTCGACGTGCTCGTCGGCACGCCGTCGAAGCTTTTGGAGCTCATCAAGGGGCGCGGGTGGGATCGTGTTGACGAACCGCTGGAGGCGTTCGAGACGGAGCCGCGAAGGGTGCGACGCCCAGGCAGGCCCGAGATCGGACTGGCCAGCGTGGAGTGGGTCGTGGTTGACGAGGCGGACATTTTGTTCGGTGAGCAGTTCCTCTCAAGCACGACGAGGCGGTCGTTTGACACGTATACATTTGCTCGCAGACGCAGACTTTATGGAAGAAACCCGTACACTGCTGTCAGATATCGCGGCGGCGAGGGGTCACCCAGTCCCCGCCGAGGCGGCCGCACCAGCGGAGACGCCGACAACGACGACGCCTGCGCCGGCGCCCGTCCCACACCAGTACCCGTTCCACCTGATCCTGACGTCGGCCACGATCCCCGTCTCTCTGGCGACGCACCTGCGCACGCACCACCCAGAGATGACGCGGCTGGCGTCGCCCCGGCTGCACAAGCTCCCTTCGAAGCTGAAGCTCGAGTTTGCGCCGTACACGTCGGGGAACCGGAATGCGGACGTGGAGAAGAAGATCCGGGAGATCTGGGCGGAGGACGCGCTGAGGGGCCAGGAGCAGTCACAGATCGTGGTGTTCGGGAACAAGCGCACGCGGGTGGAGGAGCAGGGGAAGTTTCTGACAGAGCGAGGGGTGGCGAACGTGGTGGTGACGGGGAACAGCGGGCGGTCGCATGGATCGAACCGGCACCTGGAGGGATTCCTAAAGCCGCTGGCGAGGGGAAGCGGCGCGGCGACGGCGGTGGAGGCCAGCGTGACAGAGGCGGTCGAGGAGGGTTCAAAGCAGCCAGAGGAGAGGCCGCGGATCCTGCTGAGCACGTCGCTGCTGGCGCGGGGGCTGGACTTTGCGCCGAGCGTGAGGCATGTGCTGGTGCTAGAGCCGCCGCGAAACACTGCGGACTTTTTGCACCGTGCGGGGCGGACTGCGCGTGCGGGGTTGGGGGGGCGAGTGATCGTGTTTGGGAAAATGGAGGGACGGGGGTCGGAAAAGGTGAAGGAGCTGAGACGGAATGTGGAAGCGTTGAAATTGCGGTGAGCGGGGACGTGTATGTCATGTCGGATGATGGTAGGTGTGTGCGGGGTGGAATTACTATATGCCATTTTGACGGGAGCGGGATGGGGGAGCGTTGAGATGAGCCGGGCGGCTTCGCGATCGGGGTAGGAAGAGCGTGCAGCGAGCGATAAGATGGGTGCCCTGGCGCGAAGGCTGGGGAAGGAAGCCCGGACCGAGGTGAAATTACCCCGCATGCCGTTGCCCGAGCTGCTCCGAGTGCGGGGCTGTGCGGGGGCCCCGAGCGCCGTGTCCAATCGTCGCGCCCGCCGCGTCGACATTCGTCAGCGGCGTCTGTTTGACCACGATCGCGGGCCATCGCAGAACATCCCGCGCAGCCCAGGCTCCTTCCAAGTCGCACGTCGAGAACCACCGTCCCCATGACCCGATACGGGGAGCTCCGCCAGACCCGACGTACCTTCCCACATATATAAGCCTCCCTCCCTTCCCCCACCGCCTCTCCATCCCTCGCCCTCATCCACCATGTCTACCTTCACCCACAACTTTGATACCCCCGTCTACAAGGCCAAGATCTCCTTCCCCACCGGCGTCTTCATCGACGGCAAGTTTTCTCAGGGAAGCACCGGGAAAACCCTCGAGTGCGTTCCATCCGCCTCTCCTCCTTCCCACTCCGGCTCACGCTCTAATCCTCCACAGCGTCATCAACCCCAGTCCGTCTCCAACCCCTCCTCTTCTCGCTGATAGTCTCTCATCTCCCGCACAGCCAACGGCAAGGTCATCACCTCCGTCGACGAGGCTACCGCCGCCGATGTCGACCGTGCAGTCGTCGCTGCCCACAAGGCTTTCAACACCACATGGGGTCTCCATGCGCCGGGTGCTACCCGCGCCGCCCTGCTCAACAAGCTCGGCAACCTCATGGTCGAGCACTACGACGAGCTTGCCGCCATCGAAGCTCTCGACAACGGTTCGTCCCCCCCCCCCCCCTCCCCTTTTTTTTCCCCCTCCGACGACATCTTCTCATCCGTTGCCTCCTGTCAGGCAAGACGTTTGGTTGGGCCAAGGCTGCCGATCTGAGCTTGGCCGTCGAGACCATCAAGTACTACGCCGGCTGGGCTGACAAGATCCAGGGCAACGTGATCGAGACCACCGAGGACAAGCTGGCCTACACCCGCCACGAGCCGATCGGTGTCGTGGGCCAGATCCTTCCGTGGAACTTCCCTCGTACGTCTCCCGCCGTCCCGCTGTTCCGGACGCTTCTGATGGATCCGCGCTCGTGATCTCTCGATCGCAGTGATGTTGATGTGCTGGAAACTCGGCCCCGCCCTCGCCACCGGCAACTGTGTCGTCATCAAGCCCTCCGAGTTCACCCCGCTCACCGCCCTCCGCATGGCGTCCCTTATCAACGAGGCCGGCTTCCCTCCCGGTGTCGTCAACATCCTTGTCGGCTACGGCACCACCGTCGGCGTCGCCATCTCCGCCCACATGGACATCGAGAAGATCTCTTTCACCGGCAGCACCCTCGTCGGCCGCAAGGTCATGGAGGCAGCCGCGAATAGCAACTTGAAGGACACCACCCTCGAGCTCGGGGGCAAGAGCCCCAACATCATCTTCAACGACGCCGACCTCGACCTCGCCGTCAACTGGTCCTCTCACGGCATCTTGTGAGTGTTGTTCCTCGCACGCGGCCTCGTTCTGATCTGACGCTGCGCGGTTTCCTAGCTGGAACCACGGTCAGGCTTGCTGCGCCGGTTCGCGCATCTTCGTGCAGTCGGGCATCTACGACGAGTTCCTCAAGCGGTTCACGGAAAAAGCCCAGTCGCTCAAGCTCGGCGACCCCTTCGCAGTCGACTCGTACCAGGGCCCCCAGGTCTCGCAAGGCCAATATGACGTCCGTTATCCTATCCCTTGCGTATACGATATCCGCGCTGACCCTGTCTCCAGCGCATCATGTCCTACATCGACTCTGGCAAGTCCGAGGGCGCCACGCTGCACCTTGGCGGCCAGCGCCACGGCGACGAGGGCTACTGGATCCAGCCGACGATCTTCACGAACACGAAGCCGAACATGAAGATCGTGCAGGAGGAGATCTTCGGGCCCGTCGGCGTGGTCATCAAGTTCGAGGATGAGGAAGATGTCGTGCACCAGGCGAACGACTCGATGTACGGCCTCGCCGCCGCCATCTTCACCCAGGACATCACGCGCGGGCTGCAGATGGCGCACAAGCTGAAGGCGGGCACCGCTTGGGTACGCTCTGCCGGTCTTCTCCCGGTCTTTCTTCGGTTGGCTGACGGCGGTGTGACTAGATCAACTGTGCGAACCAGCTTCACGCGGCGATTCCGTTCGGTGGGTTCAAACAGTCGGGTGTCGGACGCGAGCTCGGCGAGTATGCGCTTCTCCAGTACGCCCTTTTCTCTGTCATACTGCCCCTTTCTGGTGCTGATCCCCGGGCGCAGCTACACCTCGGTCAAGGCGGTCCACGTCAACCTCGGCCACAAGATCTAAGGCTGCGCGGCCCCTCCCATCTCGAAAATATCGGTCGGCGTCTTGCAGCTCGGTGCTCGTTCGGCGGCAGAGAAGCGTCTTTGTAACATGTTGTATCATATGCTATGCGCGGTGCTAGGTTGTACGTTATATGACGATCCATGCTGAAATTGGGAATGCACACGTTCTTTCGCTATGAAAATCTTAATTGCGGCAGTTCAGATACGCGACTGAGGCTTCGCGTCGCGAACTACCGCGGAGCTTGAAATAAGAGACCCTTTTCTTCACGGCGTCTTCCAGCGTCTTCCTTGACTCGCTTCGCGCCAATACCGAGCCTACAATTACTAGTGCTTAGTATGCCCTGCGCGCGTCCGCCCAGAAGACGTCCTCGAGCTCGGGCACGCATCACCCAGCCGAACGCGGCGCTCCTCGAGTCGCGCTTCTTCGCGCCCCCGACGCCCTCCGCGTCTCCAGCAGCCCGCGAGCCCGCGACTTCCGCCGCGCGCTGCACGCATGGGCCCGCAGCGCCGCTCGAAGACGCCGCGCACGCCGAGCTGTACGGTATGACGTCTGGGGAGGAGCATGCCACGCTGCGTGTCGCGCACGAGCGGATTATGGACGAGGAGCCGGGGTACTGCGCATTTTTTGTGGAGTGGGTCGATCGGCGGCGGCGGTTGCTCGACGCGAAGCCCGTGCTGATCCAAGGTGAGCGCACCGCGCGCGTGTCCGGTTCTCCAGCGCACAAGCTCACGGCGCGCATATGCATACACTCGCTCTCCCACTTGCACACGCGCGCGCGCGAGAAAGAGCACCTCGCGTCCGACATGTGGCGCATGCTCGTCGCCGTCACGCTGCTGAACAAGACCGCAGGCACGCACGCGCTGCCCATCTTCTGGCACCTCATGGACAAATGGCCCTCCCCCTCCGCACTCGCCCGAGGTCCGTGTCTCTTTTTGCTCCCCTCCCCACCCCAATCATACACGCTCGAAATGAAACGAAACGGATGCATTCGGCGACGGCTGATTGCTCACGCGCATTCGGGCAGCAGCTGACGTCACCGAGGTCGTCGACGCGATCAGGTCGCTGGGCCTCCAAGCGACGCGCGGCGCGCGCCTCGTCGCGATGTCCCGCGCGTACCTCTTCCGCGCGCCTCCCGCCGCCGTCGCTCCAGAGCCCGCGCGCGCGGTATGCCGGTCCAAGTACTACCCCGTCGACGCACCCGAGCGCCCCAGCGAGTCCGCGCCGGGGAAGCAGCAGCGGCGCGCGCGGCGCCCTATCACGCCCATATCGGGGCTCCCCGGCAGCGGGCAGTACGCGGAGGACTCGTACAGGATCTTCTGCGCCGGGGAGGACGAGTGGCGCCGCGTGGTGCCGAAAGACAAGGAGCTCGTCCGATTCATCGTAAGCACGCGACGTCTGGCTGCTAATTTTTTCAGACGCGCGTGAACGGGCCCGCTGACACGCTTCCTGCTGTGCACAGAAGTGGCGGTGGGCCGTCGAGGGGCAGCGGTGGTCGCCCGACGGCGACGGCCGCGCGAATGGGCCGGCGACGCAAGACTACCTGGAAGCCCTGATCCAAGAACTCGTCCTCGGCGACCCCGCGCTGCGATAGCCCCTTCCTCCCGCCCGATAACACCCGCCGCTGCTCGGCGGCTTCGAGGTGCCACCTTCGTGGAGCGTGCGGAGGGTGCGGGCTTCCAGGCGGCCCCGCGCCGCGCTCGGGCGAAAATCATGTGCGTGCCCGAGGTGCGAAGAAGCGGCGGTTCTGCCGCGTTTTCTTTTTTTTTTTTGTTGTTGGGGGGAAGATGGTGTCGAAGCTTGATGAGGTCGCGGCGCGGAGGGCGTCGATACGTACGGTGGAAAGAGGGACGGAGCGGTGTTCCGCGCGAAGGACAGAAGGCAGGCAGGCAGGCAGGCAGGCAGGCAGGCAGGCAGGATACAATGCGTGAGCGAATACGTGGAAGGCAGGTCGCTCATTCTGGACTGCCGGCGGCGCATACAATGATCCACTCGGACGCGAACACACCCGCAACGCCCAGAGCGGCCTGTTTAGCGTGAGCATCATGCGGTACGCGAACCTGCTGCGCAGGCGCGCGCCCCGGCAAGGGGGACCCCATGCACGCCCGCATTGCGAGCCAAGACAGACCAGCGGTGGCAGACGGCCGCGGGCTCGAGACTCGGCGGCATGTCCTGCGGTGCACGCGGAGGACCCGTTCGTACCGAGGCGTCCGCTCCCGCCCCAAGCACCGGGCGGCGTCTGCCATCTGCCGAGCGAACGGAGGGGGCTGTCGTTGCGCGCGCTCGGGCTTGGACGGAGGCTGTGCGCACGAATGCGTGCTTGGAGGAAGCGCGGCCGGCTGGCCGACGGTGGTTATCAGCTCGTTGGGGAGTCATCTGCGGGCGAAGATGCTTGGATTGGATTGGAGGCGATCGAGGGTGCTCACGAAGTTGTGCGTTGGTTGCCGGTGCGCGGAGAAGCGCGTGGAGCCTCCGGTGTGGCGGCTGGTCGCGCAGGGAGGCATGCCGTGTTACTCCTTTGCGTGGGGCTGGCGGCCACGAGAGAGATGGGCTTCTCTATCGCGTCAGTCGCACAGCCGTCAGTGTCTTGTGCCCTCCACTAGGATCAAGACGCGAGTTCTTAGTGAGAGAAGGGCGGTGGCACTTCGTGGCGCCGTCCTGTCTGGCTATGAGGATCTCCTTGCCAGACGCGTCTGAGCGATTGACTGCACCGCGAACGCGTTGGATTCGCATCTGCAGAAGTGGCGATGGCTAAGATGTCCACCTCAGATTCGAGGCTCTGCACCCGTCAAGTCATCGGTACATCATCCGATGATCATGCTTTTCTGTATTGGAGTCCCGAAATAGATCCAATTAATACGATAACCAAGAGCTGCGATGCAGCAAATTATGAAAAATTACAATACACAAGACACAGGTGCACCGCTAGAATAACAACGGAAAACAAGACACCAAGCGGTCCAGCACGGATATCAACAGCCGAGACGCACCACAGAGTCAGTTATCCCCAGAGAAGAGAGTGTCGCTGTCACAGTCGCTGCCCAAGAACACCCAGTCGGTCGAGAACACATTGGAGCCGCCCTCGGCGCGCAGCAGGCGTCGGACGTGCGGCGTGTCTGGTTTGAGCGAGCCCGCTCCTGGCGCGAACGTCCCGCGGAACGCGTACCCGTCGCGCGCCCAGGACGCCTGGTAGACTGGCCACGCGCGACGCTGCATGTGTCCATCGGCGGTCAGCGGAGGGCGTACGGACGAGAGTAGAGGGGTGCTCACGTCTTCAAGAGATGCGGGGGAGCCCTCGTCGGTGATAGTGACGCGGCGCCAGGTGCTGTTCCCGCCAAGTGCCCAGGCGATGTCCCCTTCCTGCGCGTGGGTACGTAGAACGGGGATGTGCGTGCATGCAAGCGATCAGGATGAGGCGGGGTGGCGGGGAGTGAACGGACGTACATGGAAGACGTATGGCCAGGGCTGCGCGGCCCACGTCGGGTGGCTGGCCTCCTCCGGGGAGGCTTCTTTGTCTTGCGAGCGCGCGAGGGTATTTGTGGGCGAGCAGGCGGTGCTTGCGGCGCTGTTGGTGGCGGTGGCAGGCCGCAGCGGTGCCCGCACACCGCTTTCAGTGCGGCGAGCGCGCGAAGAGCGCAAGACGGGAAGACGGATGGGCATTTGGATGGAGAGTGGCAGCGAGAGGCGCGGCGCGGCGATACCAGCGGGATGCCCGGGTGCGAGAAAGGGAAGATTGGAAGCCAGGGCGCTCCGTATAAGGTCGGAAGCCACTGTCGAAGGTAAAGGAGCAAGGCGATGGGGGTGGTGGAGGCATCTCAGGGATCGCGAAAGATGGCTTGCTCGTGGCGGATTGCCACAAAGCCTTGCCAACTGGCCTCGTGCTTACCAAGCGGAATAGGCCAAGCGGGCTTTGAAAGGTCACCGCGCTTTCGTCGGAGTCGTGCCGGCCGGGAGGGCCGAGCTGGCTCTATGCCCCTGGGCCACTTGACGGAGTAGCGGGATTCAAATTCCCGGTTGTGTCCGAGTCCAATTACTATCACTGGCCCTATGTTCGGACAAACTGGACGAAAAAAAATCCTGCCCTCTGTAGACTTCGCCTTGTACCCCCAAAATTTGCACAAACAATGCCTGCTAGACCTTTTCGAAGCCTGTATACTTTATTCTGGTGGAAATGGGGAAAAAAGTAGAAATTTGTGAACGAGACCGTTGTTCGGACAGTCTGGTCACACCGGGTCACGAATCCGCATTGCACAGCCGAAGCGGCCGCCTCTAATTTTAGACTCCGACACTTGCACCTGTGTTCGGACGAGGATCACAGTGCACACATGATCATGAATTCAAGGAGGGACATTATGTTTCTTCCCAGCCTTGCAAAGGCTAAGGCTGTCATTTCCTAGTTCTTTGACGGCTACTTGGGGTTGCTCTTCAGTGTGCTAGATTTGAGGTTTATGCTTGTTGCCACCCTGCAGGGTTGGTGTGGAGAACAGTTGTGAGACAAGGGTGTCACCTCGGGTAAACACAGAAGTGGGGGGAAGTTTGTGACTTAGGAGGCTGTAGGTTCAGTATAGTCTGTGGCACGGTTGAGGAGGGGAGACAGTGGGGACAATGTTCGGACACGACTTGTTGCTGGTAGAACTATGTGCGGAGAACGAATTTGCACTCCCCTTTTTCGATGCTCTGTGTCCGAATGTCACGCTTGATACCTTGTATTTTCATACGAGTGCAACAACACACCGTGCATTTTCTTCACATACCGGAACCAATATATATGGGCTACACTAGACTACATAAAAAAAATTGGATCATCAGGATCCTTCCTCGCATGCTCCGACTCATCCGAGGCGTGACATTGGGCTTGCAAAGGCACATTTTCAACATTTAGGAACGTAAATCACCTTTAAAAAATCTCAAAGTTTCAGAAACCAAGTCTACACTATTTAACACGATTTATGGTCAAAATATTGAGGTTGATATGTCGAGCAATGAGCGAGAAACATAGACTGTCCGAACATCGGTACTGTCCGAACATAGGGCCAGTGATAGTAAGACGCATCACCATTGGTCGAGATTGTAAACATCTATAAATAACAACAATCATGTTGAACAGCAACTTGCTCATGTGTGTAGCATATAGACAGTGCATCTCACACCATCACTGCAAGGGGTGGCCAACCAAGGCCAGCTATGCCTCAAGCCCATGTAAAAGACTGGGGTCATCAATTATGGTTGGTGCTCCCCAAGTATGGTACCAGGAACCAGTCCAGGTTTAAGCTTGACCCTCTCCATTAGGAAACAAATCTAGCTTGAAACTTTCAACAATCTGTTCAACAGGACCATCATCACTGAGTGATTCCCTCCCACATCCTTGTATAAACTCCAAATAAGTCATTGGTGCAAACGGACCTCATCTGTTCTTTTCCCCTCACAATCTCTACTTCAACCTACTAAGCAGGTCAACTGTATCAATTGTGCAAGTATGTCAGCAACTGTATTGTCTGTCCTTACTGTTTCCCTTGACCTTTACCCCTAAATCCTTCAAATTATTGGCACAATTATTGTACAAAGCATTTTGTATGGTCTGTCGCTGCTCTGGCTGCCAACTATGTCTAATCTGATGACAACATCATCTATTATAGGCATATTTATCATTATTATTTTATTCTCAACCTATGTTGTGTGGTAAGTGGATCTAAGTGACTTGTGTTACACTAGAATTAAAAATAAAGAAAGCTGCAAGGGACTGAAGTACAAAGTGGACATTATGATGTTATATATAATCATTATTATCTATGCAATGTCTACCATTTACTGGCTTTTTATTTTAACCATCTTAATCATATCTATACAAGCTTTGTACTATCCTGAACTGATTACACTGCAAGAAGATAAATATATTACTGGTCTGTGCATTGTTCAGATCTATCTTCCTATGCTAAATGTATGATCTGTTTTTATTCAAGTGGGAACTCAGCTTACAATCTATTTTATAGTATATTCTCAGTGACACCATTATCACTTGGAGAGCCTGGGTGCTTTGGTAGCAAAACACAAAGATCACCTTTATTCAATTTGTTTAACTTATAGGCTCATATGGTATGGCTAGAGAAGGACTAGTTAATTCAGTGCAAGGCACCCATGGTTTACTTTTCAGTTTCCACTATGCTCAGTATGGTATCAAAGGTCAAGATTTTTGAATCCTCATTTAAGGACAGTCTCCTTGTAGCTTGGTTCTTATGTCTTGCAATGAATGTGATAGCAACAGGTTTAATTGCCTGAAAAGCTTGGTACAATCAACATTTATCACATTCAGGTTTTTATTGAATTCTTCTCTGAAGGCAGCATTAGTGAATGATCATGTCTGTGGAGGTTTAAAAAAGACACTCACAGAAAAGGTCCTAAGCCTTTTGATCAAGTCTAGTACGCTATATTGTATGTTCTTGGTCAGTATAAAATTAGCATTTGTGGCAGGATCATAATTGTTGTCATTCTATGTCCACAGGTCTTCCTTATCATAACTCAATTTGCTACCATATCTGCTGCCCAGTCTGAGATTATCCAGGATGCATTGGTTCAAATTGCAGTAAAACAAGTTCATTGTCCCTTCCCTAAGTCTGTATCCTTACAACCTACCAGAGTATCTACCCTACAGTGATAATCATTTTTGTGACTCTCCAGAAAATAGCTTGGGACCATGAGCCTTTTGAGAGTCTACATCTAAAACCACTAAACCTGCTACTCACTCTGACACCTAGGCTGCTGCCCATATACTACTTGCCAATATAAAAACAACACTTGGAGTGATCATAGGGCATCATTCATATTAGATCTCACTACAAGCTTTGATGCCAATGAGCACAGACTAGAGGTTCATCCTTCTTTCACCTTCACCTATGGCTATACACTGGGCTGATGAGATGTAGATATTGGCATGTCATAGAGAAGCTATGCTGCTGGAAGGTCATATAGGGCAGCAGGAGCAGAAGAGTGGGTAGGCATATAAATCATAATATTTTATAAATGACTATGGCCAAAACTCTTTCATCATTTGCTTGTACACATTATACATCATCCCCCTACCCTTAGCTATACATCCCCAAGCATGCTATCCATAGTCAGTTCATATATAGCTATGCAGCCTCAGGCAATTGTGGAACCCAATCTTATCACTGTTACGACTGCTCGTCGGTAACCCCAAGAGTAGGAGGTTCTTCCCTAGGTCACTCGTGGAGGATGTGTGGAACGGTGGTCTCGACTGTACGTGTAGCACAGGAGCCAAGAGTGTATTGCGATATAGCAATAAAGACTGCAGTAGGAAGACTACAGTGGATGAGGGTGCTGTGGTAGGAAGACCACAACGAACGAAGAGAATAGACTGAAGAACCTCAGCCTACTCTATGGGCCTTTTATACTACTTTAGGAAGTAGGGCGTGAGAATACCATATATGTATCCGTAGGTATACTCTAAGTCGTTCTCTCTCAATAACGACTACTCTTGTGTTTCTCCGTTAGTCTCCTTCCGGCCAGGAAAGACTAGGAGCTCAATGCCCGATGTGTGAGTAGTTTGTAAGGCAGCGTTCCATGCCCGCTGCGCAATAGGCCCGTGATACTCGACCAACGATAAGGTGATCCGTTGGGAGTGGATGACCAAGGTTACTATCTGTACCTTGTTTGTACGCCTCTCCTTGTGAGGCCGCTTGATATTTGTGATGATCGTGTCGGAATAGACTGCCGTTAAGGCCCGACAGAACGTGATCATAACAATACCCCCTTTCTACGTCCTATTCGCCTGGTAGGACAGCGCTGTGCGCTTCATCGCCACTCCATATACGATTTGCTTTCTTGATCCAAAACGGTCTCCGGATGCGACTTCCGGGACATGACTTCGTTTTCTGGGAGGAAGACCGACTTACGTCGTTTGATCCTCTAGGAGTTTTCCATCTCCGTTGAGCTGTTTGTTTCTCGGCCATAACGCAGGGGTATCCAAGCCCTGGGCCACTAGGATGTTCTTCCTTCACCCGTAAGGATTAATTTTGCCGCGGTAAACTCATCGCGGTCTTACTTCCAGCCTCCTCTGGAACAGCATCAAGAAAGGCGCATGAATGCGAGTGGTGTATGGATGAGTAGAAACTCTAGCATGTGGGTTCCGATTCGTGTCATCAGGTTCTTCTTCTTCCTTCTCCGAGGGCCAAACCTCAGTGTTTCCAGGATAGTCGTTATCCTCGTGATTTGTGTTGTTCCTCTTGGCGTTCAGAGGATGTCGTCCACGGGCAAGTAGGTTGATCGCTTTACCAAGGCTTAGGCCTACTTCCCCAGACTTCATCTTGACGTCCCAAGCAGTATCGCTCCCATACGGTGAGCTCATCTCCGGTGAGGTTGCAGCCATAAATCCCAAGCAGTATTGCCCCCATACGGTGGGCTCATCTCCGGTGAGTTAGTTCGACGTCCAGAGTTTGTTTGATTCACTATGCGTATTGGGTTTGAGGCAAGGATGTGAAGAGAATTAGACTTGAAGGGTGCCGTGAGGAGTAAGGAGGAGTCTGACTCCTTCTCCGGATCGGCCCGTTCGCTTGCACAAATGGACATCAAGACCACAGCTGATATATTGGTCGGGTCGCGAGATATATCCACGACTAGCAGTTTAAACGTCTTGCCGGACGTTCCGTAGTTTATCGTCGTTGCGGACGATAGTAGTTTTACATCGTTTCGGATGTTATTAAGGCGCCCTGCGCTGCCTTGTAGTTTACTTCTAGGTCATTTGCGGACCTTCTTCATCATCAACATGGAATATCTGTGGGGAAAGATGTTTCTGCACGCCGGAATTTCCATCGGTTGTGTGCATAGGGCCCTAGACCAGACTTTATCCCGCAGGTTTCCACTGAGGCATGATGGGAATGGTTTATGCTATATCAAACCGGATAACTTATACGTCTCAATATTAGGAGACCGCTCAGTTTAATGCCGTGAGGTAGGCATCCTCGCAGTTTAACGCCATGCGATAGGCGAGCTATCGTCTGACTATGTCCCTCGAGTCACGATAGGCTTTTCCTTCCGAGGATGAAGGTAGCTTACCGTCATCTCGGACGTTATCAGCGTCGTCCTCATCAAGGACGACGTTGATGATGATCCCTATACTAAAAGGGACGAGTAGTTTAACGTCATCTCGGACGGTTGATGACCATGGTCTTGGTCAACAACCACAACTCCTATTCGGTAAGGAGCACATAGTTTAATGTCATTGCGGACCGATTGACAGCATGGCGGTCAATCCACAACTCCTATGCGGTAAGGAGCAAATAGTTTTCCGTCATTGCGGACGCATTGGTGTCCAGGGGATTGGACATCAATGACAACCCCTAAGTCCAGGGGCACTAGTTTAACGTCGTCGCGGACGTGCGGTATCTTGTCAAGATCGCCACGCACAATCCCTATACTTGAAGGGACAAGTAGTTTAACGTCGTTTCGGACGCGTGGGGATAACCTTGATTTCCACCACGCACGATCCCTATGCTTAAAGGGACAAATAGTTTATCGTCATTTCGGACTAGGAGACATCCCAATATTGAGACACATCCTAAGATCCCTAGAACGAAGGGACAGTAGTTTTACATCGTTTCGGATGCCCGTAGTTTACCGTCGTTGCGGACGTCGATGCCATTGGCCTCGAACAATCCCTATGTGGAAAGGGACAATAGTTTAACGTCATCGCGGACGTTGTTTCGCCACAAATATTGTGGAAAAACAATGCTTAGTTTAACGTCATCCCGGACATTTCGTAGTTTATCGTCGTTGCGGACGATGACCTAGTTTTACGTCGTCGCGGACGCCAGTAGTTTTACATCGTTTCGGATGAATGGCGGAATAGACTTATGAGTGGCCCGCTCTTGCCGTTCTTCCGCTATGTGGGCCAGACGAGAGTCGTATGACCTAGTCCCTTCCTACTAGATCTTTGACTCGAGGCACGTGTCCTAGTTGCCTCCTGACTAGGTCTTGGAGCGGAATTTCTTGTACTTCGACTCCAGGACTAGACTGAGCGCTCCATGAAGAGATGCTTGCTCTTCCATGTCCTCAGACCCCTTGCTTGGAATTGAACCAAGACGACCCGATATTCTTTTACCGAAAAGCGAGTGAATATCGGAAGCGCTTCGACCTCTTACAGGCAGGGTTCTGCGACGCGGATCCTCCCGAAAATCCGCGCTTCACCAGAATGCAACCACACTCCTTGGGTCAATGGTAGTTTTACGTCATCTCGGACGATGGTAGTTTTCCGTCATTTCGGACGAGGGTAGTTTTCCGTCGTTTCGGACGATGACTAGTTTAACGTCATTGCGGACCCTAGTAGTTTATAGTCATTGCGGACCAAGCCTTTGGTAGTTTTACATCGTTCCAGATGTAATTTATGGCCTCGCATCAATTAGGAAGACTTGTGAAGTAGAGGTGGCCCGCTCTCTACATCATCTCATGCGCCAGCTGTAGGATCCCCTAATGCGGAAACGATCCTGTAAAACGGGAGATCCAAAGTGGGACGTCCCAAAACACCAGTCAGACCTTGACTGTGAGGGTTCACTTAACGAGTTGTGCATCATAATTTCTTGACTCGGACTTGCAACCGGTTATGTATGGGCACTTCGCTGTACCAAGGCGAAGAGCCGGCTTGTCGACACCTACGAGTAGAGTATATGTCATGTAGAGGGTTCCCTAATGCGGAAAAAACCCTGTAAAACTGAGGATCCAAATGGGACGCTCGATGCATCTGTCAGATTAACTCCTTGACAGCGAGGATGTGAAAGGTTCCGCCGTAGGTCGTACGTGGAATTATGCCCGCTGTTGTCCTTGATTTGTACCATCATTTGAACCTAGGACTAATGGTCAGGTACTTCCCCTGCCTTCTTATCTTTTCACAGTTTTAAGACATGCAGGTCCGATAGTTTAGACGTCATTCCGGACGCGGGGTAGTTTAACGTCTCTTTCAGACGAGGTCGTACAGTTTAACGTCTTGAGGGACAATCCTAGTTTTACGTCGTTGCGGACGAACAATAGTTTAAGGTCATTTCGGACCCTAGTGGGGAAGGAGTTCCTCAACTTCCTTACCCCCTTCCTCGCCCCGCAACTGGCCCTCTTTAGTAATCATAGGGTCCTTGGTATCCGTCGCCTCCTTCGTCAGGCCGATAATAGGGATCGGCGTTGTTACGCTAGAGGTGGCTCTAAGTGCCGAGCACAACACCAAAACAACCTCTAATGCAGGGGGTGCTGGAGCTAGTATCTAATACACAAGGAATTGTTAGTGATGACTTTAGAAATCGATGGCGTACTGAGAAACAACGGGGAGTATGAGATTATAGCGCCCGAACGGTTTCGGGACTGCGCCGAACACCGACCGAACGTTCGGTCGGTCGAGTCGGGGATTCGGTCGGTAACGAGAAGGTAGTGTCGCGACCGACAACTACGTGCTTCAAGAGCCACACGGGACTCTGACAATATACGAGGGAGGATGAGGGGTACGAGCGAAGAGACGAGTACGAACGCGAATGAGGCTGAACGACGAGGATGACAAGTTTTCGGGAGTCGAGGAAGACGATTTCGATGGTTGAAACGAGTGCGAATGAGCTCTGAACTGTGGGGTGCGAAAGCTGGTTTATTCCAGAGTTGTATGTAGGTTTTTATAGTAAACAGAGCCCCTAAGTAAAATATTAAACAAGAAATGAGAGTAGATGTCGAATGGGCGCCAAGCCCCAGCGATCAGAGAAGATAAGAAGGTAGGTGAGATGTCCATATGGGTTCCGAAGGTGATAAGGTAAAAGGTAATCAGTGATGTCGAAATCCCGAACGTTCGGGATCCGTCGCCCGAGCGTAGGTAGCAGGAACAGGCGTTGGAGAGCCAATGAAAAATAAAGAAGAGGTATCGTACGACCAGGGTGGCCAAGCAATGGTGCAAGATCGCGTTTGACCGACCATGCGGAAGTCAGGAAGATAAGCGATAAGGACCGACCGACTCACGGAGGACATCGGCCGATACGGAATACTGGCTCCGATCTCGTAAACATCTATCGTAACACTCCTATGCGGTCATGGTAAGTACGTGAAGTGTGGGCGAACTGACCCAAGTGCTGCCGAATGTCCTTCGGTGGCTTGTCGTCGGTCGGGTAGGGACCGACCGTGTTCGGTAATAGTCGGCATCTTTGGTACTTGTCTAGCGCTGTTCGGTGTCTCCCCAAAGCTTCCCGAATACCTCCCTCGGACCCTAGCGTGGGTGCATGCTCATCACCGTCATCCCAGGGGCCCCCACAAGATGCATCATGGAATAAAGACCCTGATGACAGAAACCCACCGGGCTCTGATGAAGTACCAATGGGAGTTCCACCTCCTGCTACAATCGCGGCGAACGTTGGAGCTGCAGGTCCCTCGGGACTACGAGCAAGAACAGCAGCTCAACTCCCAAGCCATGGAGAAATTAACTCGATACCAGTTATACAGGGAGCTACACCTCCGCCAGTACCAACTGGTGGACAGGTTCCCCGCTCCATGGGAAGAACTACCCTTGGTACAAATCCTCACGCCGGAGAATTGGAGCGACACGCGGACGCGCTCCTCCAGCGAAGCACTATCTCCGCGGGCAACCCGGGAATGAGCATAGCGACATACCTCGACGACTGGCTAGTGCCAGTCTCCAGATCAGAGGACTCGCCCTCCAAACAGACCCCGACACCGCCTCTTGGTATGAACATAACGACGGACGACCACGAGCTCTCCTCATCCATCCCGACGAATTCTCCCAGTATGTCAACAGAGAGCTCCTTCCAGCTCTCCTCTTCACCGGAGAACTGGGCGCCGTCCAACCAAGTAGGACCGACCCTTTCCGTGTTGTCGTCTGGAATGTACCACGTCCCGGAGAACGTCCCACGGCTGTACCAAATCCAAGAAGGGCTCCGTGCACGGTCGTGGAACGCCCTCCACCGAGGCCACGGGAAAGTCGCCCAACACATAGCAATCCCACGACGTCCCCCTCTCACCGGGTACGAAATCTTCCCTTATCCCATGGGGGCACCGACGAGGAGGAACCGCCCGTCTATCGAAGAAACGAGGGAAGAAGAAGTCGAGGAACCCAGGCAACCCTCCGCCGCGGAACAACTACTGGCGGGAGTGTTCGACACCGGCCTGGAACGCCTCCTCCTAGTGCTCGATTTCGTACAGACGAGGGACAGAATAACCGAAGTAGCCGCAGAACTCGCCGCGCTGATTCGGAGGCTAGAAGAAATCGCTCTTGGACTCGATCCGAGCTCGATGCATGGGATGCTTTCGATGATCCGGGAAATTATGACGACGCTGATGAGCATGCACCCGCGCTAGGGTCCGAGGGAGGTATTCGGGAAGCTTTGGGGAGACACCGAACAGCGCTAGACAAGTACCGAAGATGCCGACTATTACCGAACACGGTCGGTCCCTACCCGACCGACGACAAGCCACCGAAGGACGTTCGGCAGCACTTGGGTCAGTTCGCCCACACTTCACGTACTTACCATGACCGCATAGGAGTGTTACGATAGATGTTTACGAGATCGGAGCCAGTATTCCGTATCGGCCGATGTCCTCCGTGAGTCGGTCGGTCCTTATCGCTTATCTTCCTGACTTCCGCATGGTCGGTCAAACGCGATCTTGCACCATTGCTTGGCCACCCTGGTCGTACGATACCTCTTCTTTATTTTTCATTGGCTCTCCAACGCCTGTTCCTGCTACCTACGCTCGGGCGACGGATCCCGAACGTTCGGGATTTCGACATCACTGATTACCTTTTACCTTATCACCTTCGGAACCCATATGGACATCTCACCTACCTTCTTATCTTCTCTGATCGCTGGGGCTTGGCGCCCATTCGACATCTACTCTCATTTCTTGTTTAATATTTTACTTAGGGGCTCTGTTTACTATAAAAACCTACATACAACTCTGGAATAAACCAGCTTTCGCACCCCACAGTTCAGAGCTCATTCGCACTCGTTTCAACCATCGAAATCGTCTTCCTCGACTCCCGAAAACTTGTCATCCTCGTCGTTCAGCCTCATTCGCGTTCGTACCCGTCTCTTCGCTCGTACCCCTCATCCTCCCTCGTATATTGTCAGAGTCCCGTGTGGCTCTTGAAGCACGTAGTTGTCGGTCGCGACACTACCTTCTCGTTACCGACCGAATCCCCGACTCGACCGACCGAACGTTCGGTCGGTGTTCGGCGCAGTCCCGAAACCGTTCGGGCGCTATAATCTCATACTCCCCGTTGTTTCTCAGTACGCCATCGATTTCTAAAGTCATCACTAACAATTCCTTGTGTATTAGATACTAGCTCCAGCACCCCCTGCATTAGAGGTTGTTTTGGTGTTGTGCTCGGCACTTAGAGCCACCTCTAGCGTAACATTTTGGAGCCCACCGCGAGGGGTTAGTATTCAAAATTACCTCAAGGAATCTACGTCGCTCGTCCCGACCAACAGCAGAGCGCGAAGAACGACAAGCAGTTATCGATAGCTTCAATACTCAGGAAACATCTGCCGACCGAAGTTTGTTCGGAGACGCCGATATAGTCCCAGAACACTTATCCCACCATCACTACCTTGATCTTGAATCCTCGCCATCGCTCTCACCACCACCCGACTCCACTTTCTTCTTAACCCCACCTTCGTCGCCGAACCGATCGCTACTCCCGCCGATTTCCCCCATCCTCGACCTTGCACTCTTAGAACAATCACCCCCGTCTCCTATCCCATCTCTCCACGACTCCATCTCTCCGTTAATCCCACGCAGCCCCGTCTTCTGGATGCCGACCATCCGACCGACTTCACTAGAACGCTCCTTCGAACCAGCGACTCCATCCCCGATCACCTTAGAAAACAATACCTTCTCCCCCACCTTTGACTTTCTCACTATGGCGACCCCATCCATGCCCGCCCGTGGAGATCGAACGGCCCCGACCTTTGACCCCCATCAACCCCGCGAATTAAGACGATATTTCTCCGATCTGGACTTCCACTTCGTTCGGTCTGCGGTAGTAGACGAACAAGAAAGAAAGAAACACGCTTGCCGATTCCTGGACGTCGACACCTGTGAGCTTTGGGAATCGCTCACCACTTTCACCGACGCCACGAAGACCTTCAAGGAGTTCTGCGAAGAGGTCTTCAGGCTATACCCCGGATCGGAGGAAGAACGCAAATGGTCGGTATCGGATATGGACAAGCTAGTCGGCGAAACGAGCAGGGTCGGCATCTTGTCTCTCAGCGAACTCGGCGACTATCATCGGCGATTCCTGGCGATCACGGTATTCCTCCTCAGCAAGGCACGGATCTCGGTCGCCGAACAAGGACGCGCCTTCGCTAGAGGATTCCAACCGGAGCTATGGGCAAGAATCTCTCAACGTCTACAACTCAAGTTCCCCGATCATTTCCCAGACGACCCATACAACCTCCAAGACATCCACGACGCGGCCCGATTCGTCTTGCACGGCACCACGTCCGCCTACAGCACGACCCCTACCGACATCTCTCGAGCAGCCCCCGCCGCGCCGCCCACCAACGCGATCAAGGCCGAAGACCTGGCGACCATGTTCGAACGGCTCACCGACACCTTTGTCAAGGCCATCACAGCTCAGGGGACGACCAGGCCAGCCGATCGACCATCCCGACAGCCAGGACAAGGCGGCGACAACTGCATGTTCTGCGGCAGTCCCGAACACTTCATGCGCGCCTGTCCCGAGGTCACCGAATACATTCGGATCGGAAAATGCAAGAGGAACATCGAGGGGAAGGTGGTATTGTCAAGTGGGGCATTCGTACCGAGAGAAATCACGGGTAGTAACCTGAAGGACCGAGTTGACGAATGGCATCGCAGGAATCCAGGCCAGTTGGCGACCAGACAGATGATGTTTACGGTAAACGCGGTGCCGACTCACCCAATGACGATAGCCTCCCATCACGATTCACCCTCATTGCTGGATGTCACCCCGACTTACCAACTCACCGACGTCCAGCGAATCGCGAGCCTCGAACGCGAACTATTCGCGCTCCGAACGCGGGGAGCAAGGGCACGCGAAATGGCGCAGACAGGACGTTCGGCACCTACCCCTTCACCGGCCCCCGAACGACGAGCGAGGACCGAAACTCCCGAACCCGAACCCCGACCGACCACCCCAACTCAGCGACCGCCCCCGGTACCAGCCAAGGACGATGCTCCGATCCACCCATACGCCAAAGCCCAGGACGCCACCTATGCACCACCACACGAACGCAACATGGGAGCCCCGGCGAAGATACCATCGGCAAAGAAGGACGCTCCGGCCTACAAGACTACAGCGCCGATCTACGACGAGAAGGTAGCAGCCGAGGTCTACAACAGGGTGATGGCCACTCAGGTGACGCTTACCCAGCGCGAACTACTCTCCCTCTCCGCCGAAGTCCGTTCGCAGGTCAGGGAAGCCACGTCGGCACGCCGATCGCCTGCCAGAGACGCCAGCAATGTTCGGACCTTCTACCAAGATGCCGATCTACCCTATGCCATCGACGATCTCGAACCACCGACTCGACCGACCGTCTCCTCCTTCGTCAATGTCCTGCACCAACCGGAAACACCCCCGCCTGGCGCGATCATCATCCCCGACATGTACGAAACGTACCTGAAGAATCTACAGCCCAGTCAGGTTCCTCAGCCATTGATAGTTGCTAAAGAATCGTCTGCCCTAAGGTCTATTGTTCCCCTCGTCGATCATCAGCAGGAAGTCGAATGCGTCATCGATCCGGGCTCACAAGTCATCGCCATGTCGGAAGGCATTTGCAATGAACTGGCGCTCATCTACGACCCCGAAATCGTCCTCAATATGCAGTCGGCGAACGGCGAAATCGACCGATCCTTGGGTCTGGCACGCAACGTTCCATTCCTCATCGGCGACATCACCCTGTACCTCCAAGTCCACATTATTCGAAACCCCGCCTACGACGTTCTCCTCGGTCGGCCCTTCGACATCCTCACCGAAAGTATCGTCAAGAATTATTCAAACGAAGACCAGACGATCACCATCAGCGACCCGAACACGGGACGACGAGCCACCATTCCGACGATCAGACGAGGACCCCCTCGAGTCCTTCACCGAAGACAAGCGGGTTTTCGCGACTCGATGAATTGATCCGAGATCAAGGAGAAGTTGCACTGATCATTTCCACCGATCATGATACCCCCAATTTCCCACTTATCGAAGCGTCCTCAGATTTCCATTCTCCATCTCCCTCTCGTCGCGATCTTTGTCTCAAGTACATTATGGCCTCCGATTTGGGGCCCGAAAATCATCTCAAAAACAATCTCGATTCCGATATGTCGTCCTTATTTTCCTCAGTCGTCCCCGGTTCTTTCCATTCCACTAATATCGCCGACCCGGTCGCCATCTTTGCCGCCAAGCGCAAGTACAAACCGGTCGCACAGAAAACACGACCAGTCTTGGCCGACCTCCCCGAAAAGTTCCGAATCGTTCGGAACATCCTTGGTGACCCTCTCGCTACCCTTCCGACGCTGACACCGAACCCCCCACCCTTCACGCCGACCGGCAGATACACAGCCGAACGGCGCGACCTCATCGACAAAGTCCACTCGGACGACTTCCTTTGGCCCGCCGAACGACAGCTCATGCACCATTTCATGTGTCTACAAGAGATGGGATTCGCCTGGGACGATTCGGAACGCGGACGTTTCCGCGAGGACTTCTTTCCTCCAGTCAATATGCCGGTGGTCGAACACAAGCCCTGGGTTCAACGCAACATTCCGATTCCACCAGGCATCTACGACGAAGTGTGCCGACTCATCAAAACCAAGATCGCTGCTGGAGTCTATGAGCCGTCGAATTCGTCCTACCGATCGCGTTGGTTTACAGTCATCAAGAAGACGAATAGCACCTCCACTGGCACCAAACTCCGAATCGTTCACAGCCTCGAACCCCTGAACGCAGTCACCATCCAGCATTCAGGTGTGCCTCCATATACCGATCAGATCGCTGAACAGTTTGCAGCTCGCGCTTGCGGCGGCATTCTGGATCTCTATGTCGGCTATGACGAACGAGGGCTCGCCGAATCATCTCGCGACTTCACCACGTTCCAGACCCCATTCGGCGCCCACCGACTCGTCACCCTGCCCATGGGATGGACAAATTCGGTCCCGATCTTCCACGACGACGTCACCCACATCCTCCAGCCATAGATCCCAGACACCACCATTCCTTTCATCGACGATGTCCCGATTCGGGGCCCACCGACCCGATACGAACTTCCGAGCGGCGGCTTCGAGACGCACCCCGATAACTCCGGCATATGACGATTTGTGTGGGAACACTTTCAAGGCCTCAATCGGGTGGTTCAGCGAATGAAGTACAGCGGAGGAACATTTTCGGGACACAAGGCGACACTCTGCGCAGCCGAAATCACGGTGGTCGGCCATCGCTGCACGTACGAAGGAAGATTACCCGACGAATCTAGGGTAGAGTCAATTATGAAGTGGGGACCTTGCAGGGATCTCTCTGACGTTCGGGCATTTTTGGGGACGATCGGTGTCGTTCGGATCTTCATTCGGAATTTTGCACACAGGGCGCATGCACTGACAATGTTAACGCGCAAAGATTTTCCATTCGTGTTCGGCCCAGACCAGATAGCGGCCCAGGACGACCTCCGGTCGGCACTTCTCGAATCGCCAGCCCTTCGGCCGATCGACTATGGGTTGGCAGCCAACGTCATCCTCGCCGTCGATACCTCTCAAATTGCGGTCGGCTTCCACCTCTGTCAATGCGCACTCGACAATCCGCGGGTTCGGTATTATGCCCGATTCGGCTCCATCACCCTTAACGACCGCGAATCGCAATTCTCCCAACCCAAGCTCAAACTCTACGGCCTCTTCCGCGCCCTCCAATCGCTCAAAATGTATCTCATCGGCGTTCGGAACCTGATAGTCGAAGTAGACGCACGCTACATCAAGGGCATGCTCACTAACCCGGATCTCAAACCCAGCGCCAGCATCAATCGGTGGATCGTCTCCATCCTCACCTTCCATTTCACACTTGTCCACGTCCCCGGCACCTCTCACGGCCCCGATGGTCTCTCCCGACGACCACCACAACCCGCCGATCGACCTGAACCCAAAGACGACTTTGACGATTGGATCAACAATCTCTACGGCTTCCTCCATCAGATCAACAACACGTTTCCCACCGCCAACTCAACCTCGACAACAGCCATCTTTACCTCCTCACTCATAGGCGACCTCCCGACCGATGCAGACTCCGACGACGAAGGCCCGACCATCGACTATTCGGATATCCCAAGATCGCAAAAAGCGTTGGAAGCCGAAGAACGCCTATGGTTGGTCCGCGACTGGCACCGAACATTGGTTCGGCCCCCTTCTCTCTCCGACTCCGAATATGCCACCTTCCTACGATATTGCACTGAGTTCTTTATCGCAGCCGACAAGCTATGGAGAAAAGACTCACACGGTCGACACAAGATTGTTGCAGCCCCCTCTAGTCGGATCACAATTCTCACTGCCGCCCACGACGACGTTGCTCACAAGGGTTTCTACGCCACGACTGCCTTGATCGCCGAACGCTTCTGGTGGCCGCACATGAGGCAAGACATTTCCTGGTTTGTTCGGACCTGTCACCTTTGCCAGATTCGCCAGACTCGCAACGTCCTCATTCCCCCGACCGTCGCTACGCCTGCACCACTCTTCGCGAAGATGTATATGGACACCATGCACATGCCGACCGCTGGTGGTTTCAAGTATCTCGTGCAAGGCCGCTGTTCGGTATCACACTACCCCGAATTCCGGATGCTGCGACGCGAAACAAGCTCAGCTCTTGCCGACTGGATCTTCGAGGATATCCTGTGCCGATGGGGAACACTGGTAGAGATCGTCTCCGACAACGGACCAGCATTCGTCAAGGCGCTCGACCAGCTAGCAAAGAAGTACCACGTTCGGCACATTCGCATTTCGGGCTACAATTCCCGTGCCAACGGCATCGCCAAACGACCTCACTTCGACGTTCGGCAGGCTCTGTTCAAGGCCGTTGATGGAGACCAGGCCAAGTGGAATCGTGCAGCTCATTTCGTATTCTGGGCTGATCGCATTACTGTTCGGCGCCGAATGGGTTGCTCGCCATACTTCGCAGCGACCGGAACCCATCCCCTCCTTCCCCTCGACATTGCCGAAGCCACATATCTTCTACCACCACCGACCACGGCCCTCAGCACCACCGACCTCATTGCTCGACATGCCATCGCTTTGCAGAAACGCCGATCGGACCTCGCCCACCTTCGCAGCTCAGTAGTCGGCGCCCGTGTCCAGGCCGCCATCCGATTCGAACAACAGCATTTGGCCACACTTCGCGACTTCAATTTCCACCGAGGCTCACTTGTCCTAATGCGCAACACGGCCATAGAAAAGGTGCTCAATCGGAAGATGCGTCCACGGTATTTAGGACCTTTGCTAGTAATTTCTAGGAATCGGGGAGGAGCGTATATTTTGGCCGAACTCGATGGATCGGTCTTTGATCGGCCAGTTGCAGCATTCCGCGTTATTCCTTATTTTGCTCGCAGGTCTCTGAAGCTCACCGACCTTGAAGCCCTCCTCGACATCTCGCAGGAACGCCTTCGGGCCATGGAAGAATCCCGATCGAGCGATGACGACGCCGAAGACGATAGTGCCGATGAAGATACCGACACCAGCTCAGTCCGATCGGCGGAGGACGACGATGCGGCTTCGGTGACCTCCGACTAGATCCCACCCTCCCACCCTTCGCTCTCTTCGGTCGGTGACTGGGGACAGTCACGATTTCAGTAGGGAGGAGGATGCACAGATATACCCATTCCTTATCTTCGTTTATTCGTCACAGACATGGACTGACGCCCAATCGTTTCCACATCTCTTAGTACTTTTACCACCGACCGATCGCCGACCGAATAGTCGGCACTCATTTTCCCCATCACTCCTTCAAGTACCAAGCCGCATTGAAGACTTCTTCCGATTTGCGCAAAACCATAGGGTTTTATGCCTGTGATGACATACTGAGGCTTCCCCTAATATTCCAATTTATTTTCTTCATTTTGCCGAATGCTTCGCTTACAAGTACATTCACACAGTCATTTCGCCGACCGATTTCCCGAACGACACCTCTAGTCTTCGCCAAACGTCTCGTTCATCTCAGGACAGTCCTTTCACTGTTATTTTACATTTTACTGTACTACCGACACCTTGAAACTACTTTACACATCGGGAACAAAGTCGCCCGACACCGACATTCCCGAATCCTCGGCATCCGACGAGTCTTCCACCAACACCACATCCGAAACCGCCGATCCACCCGAACGCGCCTCAAGAACCTCCAACTCACCCTGCCACATCGCGATCAAACGCGCCAGCGAGGCACGAGTACCTTCGGCCACAGCAATGCGGTACCGAAGCTCCGACGCGATGCCTTGCGCGACGACAGGAGACAGGCGAGAGGAGTCGGGCAGGGCGGGGACAGCAGAAGAACGGGGACGGGAAGGGGCCAGGACGGTACAGGTGGTGGTTGGGAGACGCTGGACGGGCTTCCGAACCCGAACAGCTAGACAAGACGATGAGCTCACAGCCCAGCAATGACGAATTGATTACTCACCTTTAGTCCGCGCAATACTCTCGCCGACAGATCGTTCGGGGATGAGTACCTCGACCTTACGCTTCTTAGTCGGGCGCGATGGTTCCGGCTCCCCCGACTTTTCGGCCGCCTTCGCTTTCGACTTCCCTTTCCCCTTTGACTTCCCTTTGTCCTTCGGCATCCACCCGGGCTGGAAGCTACAGCCTTTCTGCTCCTTGGAGCACTTCGTACAAGAAACTCGGCCGGCCCTCGTGTAGCACCGAAAAGCTACAGTGGTAAACTCGGTGGCGCACCGATGGCACGCGTATTTGGCCTAGAAGAAAGAAGGGTCAGCAAGCAACAAAAGGCGGCAAGAGGGAGGGGACTTACGAGGACGTCATCCGGCAACAAGCCCGGGGGATCCTGCAGCAACTTACCAGCTCCGTTCCGCTCCACAGGAGGCCGAACAGACGACATTCGGCCTGTGCCAGGACCCAGAGGAAGCACGACACGTCCAGCGGTCGGCGTCAGTTGACGCGCGAACTCGATGACAACGGCAGCAGCCGATTGCTTGCCCTTCGCGTCAGTCGGGGCAGCGGCGGCGACCAGGCCCACGCTCATTCGGTCCAGGGCATCGGTTGCGGACGCAAGCTCCGAATCATCGGCGGACGGGTCGGGATGAGAAGAGTCGGCGGACGGATTGGGATGAGAGGAGGACGCGGCGGTAGAAGGAGAAGGGGAGTGAAAGAAGAGAGGAATGGGAAAGACGGACTCTGACTCCAGCTCGGCCAGCTGACGATCACCCTGTTCAGGATCGAGCGACCCGTTGAACATGGCCTCCACCAAGGCCTCCCGACGCCGCTGACGATCTTCTTCGGCCAACTGACGGGCAGCGGCAGCCCGCATCGCCTCGGCTTCCTCAGCCTCACGTTCGGCGACAGCGACCCGCGCAGCCTCCTCTGCCAGGGCCTGTTCTTCGGCCGCTTGTTGCTGTTTCTGCGCTGCAAAGCGCGCCGCACGCTGCGGCAAGATGCGCGAACCCCAGGCAAGCCAGTCGTCGGTGGCAACATGATCGAGGCCACTCTCAGCCTCGGCGACCCAGGCCGCGAGTTCGGGCACGTCCTGCCCACGCGCCGAACGATCGAAAACAGCCTGCAAGGACGTCAGCAGCCAGCAGAAGGCAAAGGGACGGACCGACTTACCACTCATTTGGCGAACCCCTGCGCCCAGGCCTCGTAATCTTCGTACTCGGCGGCGCCGTCGGGAAGAGCGAGCATGTACTCCCCGAGCTTGGTTTTGAGGACAGAGAGGATGGAGGACATGTTGGAAGGCCGAAAGGATCGGACGAGGAGACGAAGCGGCAGGAGGATGGCGATGAAGGACTTAGTCGCTGGAGAATCAACGATCGGCAGGGGATCGTGGTCACCTGACAAAGCCCCGTGCCACTGCGCTCGGCAGAGGCCGCGATACGCGCCACCGCTTTTTGCCGACACAACTCTCATGCCAGCGTCTAGCTTGGGCGCTAGGACTCAGCCACCCCTTCACCTAATCAGTTGCCACGCCACAGGAGTTTGCCGGCTCCGCTTCGGTCTCTCTCGCACATTGACCCAGGTCTTTCCACGCCATCGCTCTTTGCCGATTCACCGCCTTTTGCCGCACCACTCCCATGCCTCAGCCACATACTCACCTAATCCGATCCCACTCAAGTTTTTTCCACGCCTCCACCCCAGTCTCCACGCCACGGGACTTTGCCGACTCCGCTTCAATCACTGTTGCGCACGCCACAGCTAGTCTTCCCACGCCACCGCTCATTACCGATCATTTTCCCACGTAACTTGCCACATTGCCACTTATTTTCCACGCCACTTTTCCCACGCCACTTTTTCCGCTCCAACTCATAGCCACCGACCACTGACTGAGGACAGTCAGGATTTCAGTAGGGAGGAGATGATGAGCATGCACCCGCGCTAGGGTCCGAGGGAGGTATTCGGGAAGCTTTGGGGAGACACCGAACAGCGCTAGACAAGTACCGAAGATGCCGACTATTACCGAACACGGTCGGTCCCTACCCGACCGACGACAAGCCACCGAAGGACGTTCGGCAGCACTTGGGTCAGTTCGCCCACACTTCACGTACTTACCATGACCGCATAGGAGTGTTACGATAGATGTTTACGAGATCGGTGATACGCTAGAGGTGGCTCTAAGTGCCGAGCACAACACTAAAACAACCTCTAATGCAGGGGGTGCTGGAGCTAGTTTCTGTTACACAAGGAATCGTTAGTGATGACTTTAGAAATCGACGGCGCACTTGAGAAGCAGCGAGGAGTGGAGATTATAGCGCCCGAACGGTTTCGGGACTGCACCGAACACCGACCGAACGTTCGGTCGGTCGTGTCGGCGATTCGGTCGGTAACGAGGAGGTAGTGTCGCGACCGACAACTACGTGCTTCAAGAGCCACACGGGACTCTGACAATATACGAGGAAGGACGAGGGGTACGAGCAAAGAGACGAGTACGAACGCGAACAAGGCCGAACGACGAAGATGACAAGTTTTCGGGAGTCGATGAAGACGATTTCGATGGTTGAGACGAGTGCGAATGAGCTCTGAACTGTGGGGTGCGAAAGCTGCTTTATTCCAGAGTTGTATGTAGGTTTTTATAGTAAACAGCGCCCCTAAGTAAAATATCGAACCTGAAATGAGAGTAGATGTCGAATGGGCGCCAAGCCTTAGCGATCAGAGAAGATAAGGAGGTAGGTGAGATGTCCATATGGGTTCCGAAGGTGATAAGGTAAAAGGTAATCAGTGATGTCGAAATCCCGAACGTTCGGGATCCATCGCCCGAGTGTAGGTAGCAGGAACAGGCGTTGGAGAACCAATGAAAAATAAAGAAGAGGTATCGTACGACCAGGGTGGCCAAGCAATGGTGTAAGATCGTGTTTGACCGACCATGCGGAAGTCGGGACGATAAGCGATAAGGACCGACCGACTCACGGAGGACATCGGCCGATACGGAATACTGGCTCCGATCTCGTACACACCTATCGTAACCCTCCTGTGCGGTCATGGTAAGTACGTGAAGTGTGGGCGAACTGACCCAAGTGCTGCCGAATCGTCCTTCGGTGGCTTGTCGTCGGTCGGGTAGGGACCGACCGTGTTCGGTAAAAGTCGGCGACTTCGGTACTTGTCTAGCACTGTTCGGTATTTCCCCAAAGCTTCCCGAATCCCTCCCTCGGACCCTAGCGCGGGTGCATGCTCATCATCTCCTCCCTACTGAAATCCTGACTGTCCCCAGTCAGTGGTCGGCGGCTATGAGTCGGAGCGGGAAAAAAATTGGCGTGGAAAATGTGGTGGCGTGGCAAGTTACGTGGGAAAAGGATCGGCAATGAGCGGTGGCGTGTATCGCGGCTTCTGCCGAACGCAGCGGCACGGGGCTTTGTCAGGTGACCACAATCCTGATGATCGTTGATTCTCCAGCGACTAAGTCCCTCATCGCCTTCCTTCCTGCCTCTTCGTCTCTCATGTCGTCCCTTATCTCTGTCCTGAAGGCGAAACTCGCCGACTACATGCTCTCCCTCCCGGACGGCGCTGCCGAGTATGAGGATTACGAGGTCTGGGGGCAAGGGTTCGCCAAACGGGTGGTGAGTCAGTCCTTCCTCTCGTTTTCTGCTGGCTGCTGACGCCCGACAGGCTGTTTTCGACCGTTCGGCGCGTGGGCAAGACGTGCCCGAACTTGCCGACTTTATCGCTGAGGCCGAACGTGGTCTCGATTCGATGGCTACTGACGACTGGCTGGTATGGGGAGCGCGAATCCTGCCGCAGCGGGCGGCGCGCGTCGCGTTGCAGCAACAACAGGCGGCCGAGGAACAGGCACTAGTGGAGGAGAGGGAGCGTGTTGCCGTCGCCGAACAGGAGGCTGCCGAAGCTGAGGCGACGCGGGCTGCTGCGGCTCGGAAGTCGGCTGAAGTAGATCGTGAACGGCGCCGGGGGGTGCTGGTGGACGCGATGTTTGATGGCTCGCTCGATCCTGAAGAGGGTGAGCGTCAATTGGCTGAGCTCGAGGCCGAGTCCGTCTTCCCTCTCCCTCTCTTCCTTCTTTCTCCTTCTCCCTCCGCCGCCGCTTCCTCTTCTCATCCTGTCCCGTCCGCCGACTTATCCCATCCCGACCCGTCCGCCGACTCGTCCTATCCCGACCCGTCCGCCGACTCGTCCTATCCCGACCCGTCCGCCGACTCTGCGCTTGCATCCGCAACCGATGCCCTGGACCGAATGAGCGTGGGTCTGGTCGCCGCCGCTGCCCCGACCGACGTGAAGGGCAAACAGTCGGCTGCGGCTGTTGTCGTCGAGTTTGCTCACCAACGGACGCCACCTCTTGGACGCGTTGTCCTTCCTCTCGGCCCTGGGACGGGCCGAATGTCGACCGTTAGGTCCCCTGTGGAGCGGAATGGTGCCGGTAAAATGCTCGAAGATCCGCCAGAGTTGTTACCCGGTGATGTACTGGTGAGTTCCCTCCCTCTTGCCGCCGTTTCCTCTTGCTAACCGTCCTTCTTCTAGGCCGACTACGCTTGTCACCGCTGTACAACCGCCTTTCTGACCAAGGCGTTCCGTTGCTACCAGAGACCTGGGCTGGTTTCGTGCACTAAGTGTGCCAGGGAGTCGAAGGGGTGTAGTTTCCAGCCCGGGTGGATGCCGATGGAGAAGGCGAAGGGGAAGTCGAAGTCGAAGGGGAAGGGGAAGTCGAAGGAGCAGTCGGCGCCCAAGGCGGAGGAAAGGGAACGTCCCTTAAAGCGTCGTAAGGTAGAGGTGGTTGTCCCCGTGCGGTCAGTCGGGGATAGCATCGCCCAAACGAAAGGTAAGTCATTTTTCGGTTGGATTGGAGATGGGAGCTCATCGTTCGGTATTGTTCGGTGCAGCCGTTCGCACCCGAAAGCCGGTCCAGCGGCTTCCTACCACGGCTAGGGCCGTCCTCGCTCCTACCCGCCCTTCCCGTGCTCGTTCGGCTGCCTTCCCCGCTCCTTCCGACTCTTCTCGCCTCTCGCCCATCGTCGCCCAAGGCATCGCGTCTGAGCTTCGGTACCGCATCGCGGTGGCTGAGGGTACGCGTGCTTCGCTGGCGCGATCGGTCGCGATGTGGCAGGCTGAGCTAGAGTCGCTCGAGGTGCGGGCGGGTCCATCCACGTCCACCGACGTTGTCTTGGTCGAGGACTCGTCGGAGGCAGACGATTCGGGAAGGTCGGTGTCGGACGACTTTCTTCCCGATGAGTAGAATAGCTTCGAGGGTTCTGTCGTATAGTAAAAATGTATCATAAAAGTGAAGGGACTGTCCTGAGTTAACTGAGACGTTCGGTGAAGACTAGAGGCATTGTTTCGGAAAATCGGTCGGCGAAATGGCTGTGTGAATGTAGTTGTAAGCGAAGCGTTCGGCAGAAATGAAGAGAATAAATTGGAATATTAGGGGAAGCCTCAGTATGTCATCACAGGCATAAAACCCTATGGTTTTGCGCAAATCGGAAGAAGTCTTCAATGCGGCTTGGTACTTGAAGGAGTGACGGGGAAAATGAGTGCCGACTATTCGGTCGGCGATTGGTCGGCGGCAAAAATACTAAGAGATGCGGAAATAATCGGGTGTCAGTCCATGTCTGTGACGAATGAATCGGAATAAGGAATGGGTATATCTGTGCATCCTCCTCCCTACTGAAATCGTGACTGTCCCCAGTCACCGACCGAAGAGAGCGAAGGGTGGGAGGGTGGGTCTAGTCGGAAGTCGCCGAAGCCACATCGTCGTCTTCTGCTGATCGGATGGAGCTGGTGTCGGTATCCTCTTCGTCGGCATCGTCGTCTTCAGCGTCGTCGTCGTTCGATCTGGATTCTTCCATGGCCCGAAGGCGTGCTTGTGAGATGTCGAGGAGGGCTTCAAGGTCGGAGAGCTTCAGAGATCTGCGAGCAAAGTAAGGAATAATGCGGAATGCTGCCACTGGCCGATCAAAGACCGATCCGTCAAGTTCGGCCAGAATATACGCTCCTCCTTGGTTCCTAGAAATCACCAGCAAAGGTCCCAAGTACCGTGGTCGCATCTTCCGATTGAGCGCCTTTTCTATGGCTGTGTTGCGCATCAGGACAAGCGAGCCTCGGTGGAAATTGAAGTCGCGAAGGGTGGCTGAATGCTGCTGTTCAAATCGGATGGCGGCCTGGACTCGGGCGCCGACTACCGAGCTGCGAAGGTGGGCGAGGTCCGATCGGCGTTTCTGCAGGGCTATGGCCCGTCGGGCGATGAGGTCGGTGGTGCTGAGGGTTGTGGTCGGTGGTGGCAGGAGGTAGGTGGCTTCGGCGATGTCGAGGGGGAGAAGGGGATGGGTTCCGGTCGCTGCGAAGTATGGCGAGCAACCCATTCGGCGCCGAACAGTAATACAATCAGCCCAGAATACGAAATGAGCTGCACGATTCCACTTGGCCTGATCTCCATCAACGGCTTTGAACAGAGCCTGCCGAACATCGAAGTGAGGTCGTTCGGCGATGCCGTTGGCGCGGGAATTGTAGCCCGAAATACGAATGTGCCGAACGTGGTACTTTTTCGCTAACTGGTCGAGCGCCTTGACGAACGCTGGTCCGTTGTCGGAGACGATCTCTACCAATGTTCCCCATCGGCACAGGATATCCTCGAAGATCCAGTCGGCGAGGGCTGAGCTTGTCTCGCGTCGCAGCATTCGGAATTCGGGGTAGTGTGATACCGAACAGCGGCCTTGAACGAGATACTTGAAACCGCCGGCGGTCGGCATGTGCATGGTATCCATATACATCTTCGCGAAGAGTGGTGCAGGCGTGGCGACGGTCGGGGGAATGAGGACGTTGCGAGTCTGGCGAATCTGGCAAAGGTGACATGTCCGAACAAACCACGAAATATCTTGCCTCATGTGCAGCCACCAGAAGCGTTCGGCGATCAAGGCGGTCGTGGCGTAGAATCCCTTGTGAGCAACGTCGTCGTGGGCGGCGGTGAGAATTGTGATCCGACTAGAAGGGGCTGCAACAATCTTGTGTCGACCGTGCGAGTCTTTTCTCCATAGCTTGTCGGCTGCGATAAAGAACTCAGTGCAATATCGTAGGAAGGTAGCATATTCGGAGTCGGAGAGAGAGGGGGGCCGAACCAATGTTCGGTGCCAGTCGCGGACCAACCATAGGCGTTCTTCGGCTTCCAACGCTTTTTGCGATCTTGGGATATCCGAATAGTCGATGGTCGGGCCTTCGTCGTCGGAGTCGGTATCGGTCGGGGGGTCACCTATGAGTGAGGAGGTGAAGATGGCGGTGGTCGAAGTTGAGATGGAGGTGGGGAACGTGTTGTTGATCTGATGGAGGAAGCCGTAGAGATTGTCGATCCAGTCGTCAAAGTTGTCTTCGGGTTCGGGTCGATCGGCGGGTTGCGGTGGTCGTCGGGAGAGACCATCGGGGCCGTGAGAGGTGCCGGGGACGTGGACAAGTGTGAAATGGAAGGTGAGGATGGAGACGATCCACCGATTGATGCTGGCGCTGGGTTCGAGATCCGGGTTAGTGAGCATGCCCTTGATGTAGCGTGCGTCTACTTCGACTATCAGATTCCGAACGCCGATGAGATACATTTTGAGCGATCGGAGGGCGCGAAAGAGACCGTAGAGCTCGAGCTTCGGCTGGGAGAATCGCGATTCGCGGTCGTTAAGGGTGATGGAGCCGAATCGAGCATAGTACCGAACCCGCGGACTGTCGAGTGCGCATTGACAGAGGTGGAAGCCGACCGCGATTTGTGAGGTATCGACGGCGAGGATGACGTTGGCTGCCGACCCATAGTTGATCGGCCGGAGGGCTGGCGATTCGAGCAGTGCCGACCGGAGGTCGTCTTGGGCTGCTATCTGGTCTGGACCGAACACGAATGGAAAATCTTTGCGCGTTAACATAGTCAGTGCATGCGCCCTGTGTGCAAAATTCCGAATGAAGATCCGAACGACACCGATCGTCCCCAAAAATGCCCGAACGTCCGAGAGATCCCTGCAAGGTCCCCACTTCATAATTGACTCTACCCTAGACTCGTCGGGTAATCTTCCTTCGTACGTGCACCGATGGCCGACTACCGTGATTTCGGCTGCGCAGAGTGTCGCCTTGTGTCCCGAAAAGGTCCCTCCGCTGTACTTCATCCGCTGGACCACCCGATTGAGGCCTTGAAAGTGCTCCCACACAAACCGTCGTATGCCGGGGTTGTCGGGATGCGTCTCGAAGCCTCCGTTCGGAAGTTCGTATCGGGTCGGTGGGCCCCGAATCGGGACATCGTCGATGAAAGGAATGGTGGTGTCTGGGATCTCTGGCTGGAGGATGTGGGTGACGTCGTCGTGGAAGATCGGGACCGAATTCGTCCATCCCATGGGTAGGGTGACGAGTCGGTGGGCACCGAACGGGGTCTGGAATGTGGTGAAGTCGCGAGATGATTCGGCGAGCCCTCGTTCGTCGTATCCAACATAGAGATCCAGAATGCCGCCGCAAGCGCGAGCTGCAAACTGTTCAGCGATCTGATCGGTATATGGGGGCACACCTGAATGCTGGATGGTGACGGCGTTCAGGGGTTCGAGGCTGTGAACGATTCGGAGTTTGGTGCCAGTGGAGGTGCTATTCGTCTTCTTGACGACTGTAAACCAGCGCGATCGGTAGGACGAATTCGACGGCTCATAGACTCCAGCGGCGATCTTGGTTTTGATAAGTCGGCACACTTCGTCGTAGATGCCTGGTGGAATCGGAATGTTGCGCTGAACCCAGGGCTTGTGCTCGACTACCGGCATATTGACTGGTGGGAAGAAGTCCTCGCGGAAACGTCCGCGTTCCGAATCGTCCCAGGCAAATCCCATCTCTTGTAGACACATGAAATGGTGCATGAGCTGTCATTCGGCGGGCCAAAGGAAGTCGTCCGAGTGGACTTTGTCGATGAGGTCGCGCCGTTCGGCTGTGTATCTGCCGGTCGGCGTGAAGGGTGGGGGGTTCGGTGTCAGCGTCGGAAGGGTAGCGAGAGGGTCACCAAGGATGTTCCGAACGATTCGGAACTTTTCGGGGAGGTCGGCCAAGACTGGTCGTGTTTTCTGTGCAACCGGTTTGTACTTGCGCTTGGCGGCGAAGATGGCGACCGGGTCGGCGATATTAGTGGAATGGAAAGAACCGGGGACGACTGAGGAAAATAAGGACGACATATCGAAATTGAGATTGTTTTTGAGATGATTTTCGGGCCCCAAATCGGAGGCCATAATGTACTTGAGACAAAGATCGCGACGAGAGGGAGATGGAGAATGGAAATCTGAGGACGCTTCAATAAGTGGGAAATTGGGGGTATCATGATCGGTGGAAATGATCAGTGCAACTTCTCCTTGATCTCGGATCAATTCATCGAGTCGCGAAAACCCGCTTGTCTTCGGTGAAGGACTCGAGGGGGTCCTCGTCTAATCATCGGAATGGTGGCTCGTCGTCCCGTGTTCGGGTCATTGATGGTGATCGTCTGGTCTTCATTTGAATAATTCTTGACGATACTTTCGGTGAGGATGTCGAAGGGCCGACCGAGGAGAACGTCGTAGGCTGGGTTACGAATGATGTGGACTTGGAGGTACAAGGTGATATCGCCGATGAGGAATGGGATGTTGCGTGCGAGGCCCAAGGATCGGTCGATTTCGCCATTCGCCGACTGCATATTGAGGACGATTTCAGGGTCGTAGATGAGTGCCAGTTCATTGCAAATGCCTTCCGACATGGCGATGACTTGTGAACCCGGATCGATGACGCATTCGACTTCCTGTTGGTGATCGACGAGGGGAACAATGGACCTTAGGGCTGAAGATTCTTTAGCGACTATCAACGGCTGAGGAACCTGACCGGGCTGTAGACTCTTCAGATATGTTTCGTACGTGTCGGGGATGATGATCGCGCCAGGTGGAGGTGTTTCCGGCTGGTGCAGGACATTGACGAAGGAGGAGACGGTCGGTCGAGTCGGTGGTTCGAGATCGTCGATGGCGTAGGGTAGATCGGCATCTTGGTAGAAGGTCCGAACATTGCTGGCGTCTTTGGTAGGTGATCGGCGTGCCGACGTGGCTTCCCTGACCTGCGAACGGACTTCGGCGGAGAGGGAGAGTAGTTCGCGCTGGGTAAGCGTCACCTGAGTGGCCATCGCCCTGTTTTAGACCTCGGCTGCTACCTTCTCGTCGTAGATCGGCGCCGTGGTTTTGTAGGCCGGAGCGTCCTTCTTTGCCGATGGTATCTTTGCCGGGGCCCCTATGTTGCGTTCGTGCGGTGGTGCATAGGTGGCGTCCTGGGCTTTGGCGTATGGGTGGATCGGAGCATCGTCCTTGGCTGGTACCGGGGGCGGTCGCTGAGTCGGGGTGGTTGGTCGGGGTTCGGGTTCGGGAGTTTCGGTCCTCGCTCGTCGTTCGGGAGCCGGTGAAGGGGTAGGTGCCGAACGTCCCGTCTGCGCCATTTCTCGTGCCCTTGCGCCCCGTGTTCGGAGCGCGAATAGTTCGCGTTCGAGGCTCGCAATTCGCTGGACGTCGGTGAGTTGGTAAGTTGGGGTGACATCCAGCAATGAGGGTGAATCGTGACGGGAGGCTATCGTCATCGGGTGAGTCGGCGCCGCATTTACCGTAAACATCATCTGTCCGGTCGCCAACTGGCCTGGATTCCTGCGATGCCATTCGTCAACTCGGTCCTTCAGATTACTACCCGTGATTTCTCTGGGTACGAATGCCCCACTTGACAATACAACCTTCCCCTCGATATTCCTCTTGCATTTGCCGATCCGAATGTATTCATTGACCTCGGGACAGGCGCGCATGAAGTGTTCGGGACTGCCGCAGAACATGCAGTTATCGCCGCCTTGTCCTGGTTGTCGGGATGGTCGATCGGCTGGCCTGGACGTCCCCTGAGCTGCAATGGCTTTGACGAAGGTGTCGGTGAGCCGTTCGAACATGGTCGCCAGGTCTTCGGCCTTGATCGTGTTGGTGGGCGGCGCAGCGGGGGCTGCTCGAGAGATGTCGGTGGACGTAGTGCTGTAGGCGGATGTGGTGCTGTGCAAGACGAATCGGGCCGCGTCGTGGATGTCCTGGAGGTTGTATGGGTCGTCTGGGAAATGATCGGGGAACTTGAGTTGTAGACGTTGAGAGATTCTTGCCCATAGCTCTGGTTGGAATCCTCTAGCGAAGGCGCGTCCCTGTTCGGCGACCGAGATTCGTGCCTTGCTGAGGAGGAATACCGTGATCGCCAGGAATCGCCGATGATAGTCGCCGAGTTCGCTGAGAGACAAGATGCCGACCCTGCTCGTTTCGCCGACTAGCTTGTCCATATCTGATACCGACCATTTGCGCTCTTCCTCCGATCCGGGGTATAGTCTGTAGACCTCTTCGCAGAACTCCTTGAATGTCTTCGTGGCGTCGGTGAAAGTGGTGAGCGATTCCCAAAGCTCACAGGTGTCGACGTCCAGGAATCGGCAAGCGTGTTTCTTCCTTTCCTGCTCGTCTTCTACCGCAGACCGAACGAAGTGGAAGTCCAGATCGGCGAAATATCGTCTCAATTCGCGGGGTTGATGGGGGTCAAAGGTCGGAGCCGTTCGATCTCCACGAGCGGGCATGGATGGGGTTGCCATAGTGAGAAAGTCAAAGGTGGGGGAGAAGGTATTGTTTGCTAAGGTGATCGGGGATGGAGTCGCTGGTTCGAAGGAGCGTTCTAGCGAAGTCGGTCGGATGGTCGGCGTCCAGAAGACGGGGCTGCGTGGGATTAACGGAGAGATGGAGTCGTGGAGAGATGGGATAGGAGACGGGGGTGATTGTTCTAAGAGTGCAAGGTCGAGGATGGGGGAAATCGGCGGGAGTAGCGATCGGTTCGGCGACGAAGGTGGGGTTAAGAAGAAAGTGGAGTCGGGTGGCGGCGAGAGCGATGGCGAGGATTCAAGATCAAGATAGTGATGGTGGGATAGATGCTCCGGGACTATATCGGCGTCTCCGAACAAACTTCGGTCGGCAGATGTTTCCTGAGTATTGAAGCTGTCGATAACTGTTTGTCGTTCTTCGCGCTCCGCTGTTGGTCGGGACGAGCGACGTAGATTCCTTGAGGTAATTTTGAATACTAACCCCTCGCGGTGGGCTCCAAAATGATACGCTAGAGGTGGCTCTAAGTGCCGAGCACAACACTAAAACAACCTCTAATGCAGGGGGTGCTGGAGCTAGTTTCTGTTACACAAGGAATCGTTAGTGATGACTTTAGAAATCGACGGCGCACTTGAGAAGCAGCGAGGAGTGGAGATTATAGCGCCCGAACGGTTTCGGGACTGCACCGAACACCGACCGAACGTTCGGTCGGTCGTGTCGGCGATTCGGTCGGTAACGAGGAGGTAGTGTCGCGACCGACAACTACGTGCTTCAAGAGCCACACGGGACTCTGACAATATACGAGGAAGGACGAGGGGTACGAGCGAAGAGACGAGTACGAACGCGAACAAGGCCGAACGACGAAGATGACAAGTTTTCGGGAGTCGATGAAGACGATTTCGATGGTTGAGACGAGTGCGAATGAGCTCTGAACTGTGGGGTGCGAAAGCTGCTTTATTCCAGAGTTGTATGTAGGTTTTTATAGTAAACAGCGCCCCTAAGTAAAATATCGAACCTGAAATGAGAGTAGATGTCGAATGGGCGCCAAGCCTTAGCGATCAGAGAAGATAAGGAGGTAGGTGAGATGTCCATATGGGTTCCGAAGGTGATAAGGTAAAAGGTAATCAGTGATGTCGAAATCCCGAACGTTCGGGATCCGTCGCCCGAGTGTAGGTAGCAGGAACAGGCGTTGGAGAACCAATGAAAAATAAAGAAGAGGTATCGTACGACCAGGGTGGCCAAGCAATGGTGTAAGATCGTGTTTGACCGACCATGCGGAAGTCGGGACGATAAGCGATAAGGACCGACCGACTCACGGAGGACATCGGCCGATACGGAATACTGGCTCCGATCTCGTACACACCTATCGTAACCCTCCTGTGCGGTCATGGTAAGTACGTGAAGTGTGGGCGAACTGACCCAAGTGCTGCCGAATCGTCCTTCGGTGGCTTGTCGTCGGTCGGGTAGGGACCGACCGTGTTCGGTAAAAGTCGGCGACTTCGGTACTTGTCTAGCACTGTTCGGTATTTCCCCAAAGCTTCCCGAATCCCTCCCTCGGACCCTAGCGCGGGTGCATGCTCATCATCGGAGCCAGTATTCCGTATCGGCCGATGTCCTCCGTGAGTCGGTCGGTCCTTATCGCTTATCTTCCTGACTTCCGCATGGTCGGTCAAACACGATCTTGCACCATTGCTTGGCCACCCTGGTCGTACGATACCTCTTCTTTATTTTTCATTGGCTCTCCAACGCCTGTTCCTGCTACCTACGCTCGGGCGACGGATCCCGAACGTTCGGGATTTCGACATCACTGATTACCTTTTACCTTATCACCTTCGGAACCCATATGGACATCTCACCTACCTTCTTATCTTCTCTGATCGCTGGGGCTTGGCGCCCATTCGACATCTACTCTCATTTCTTGTTTAATATTTTACTTAGGGGCTCTGTTTACTATAAAAACCTACATACAACTCTGGAATAAACCAGCTTTCGCACCCCACAGTTCAGAGCTCATTCGCACTCGTTTCAACCATCGAAATCGTCTTCCTCGACTCCCGAAAACTTGTCATCCTCGTCGTTCAGCCTCATTCGCGTTCGTACTCGTCTCTTCGCTCGTACCCCTCATCCTCCCTCGTATATTGTCAGAGTCCCGTGTGGCTCTTGAAGCACGTAGTTGTCGGTCGCGACACTACCTTCTCGTTACCGACCGAATCCCCGACTCGACCGACCGAACGTTCGGTCGGTGTTCGGCGCAGTCCCGAAACCGTTCGGGCGCTATAATCTCATACTCCCCGTTGTTTCTCAGTACGCCATCGATTTCTAAAGTCATCACTAACAATTCCTTGTGTATTAGATACTAGCTCCAGCACCCCCTGCATTAGAGGTTGTTTTGGTGTTGTGCTCGGCACTTAGAGCCACCTCTAGCGTAACAACGGTCGGCGAGTTCTTTCCCTTTCTTTGAACTTGGCGTAGTCCTCGGCGTCGTCATCTGAGAAGTTATTGAGGTGTGGAGCGAGGGTGACGACGGCGGGCTCTGGATGGTGAGGGCTGGTTCCTCTATCAATTCGTCCAGCATTGCTTGGGTGAGGACTGGTTCCTCTATCCACTCGTCCGATGTCTGGATTGGACACCATAAGGACGACATCGGGGGAGGAGTTTCTGGATGGTGATGAAGCATCGTGGTCTTCGTGAAGGAGCATTTGAGTGAAGGAGAGGGAGCTTGAGAGAAAAGTGGGAGACGATGTGGGAGGATGGTCTGTTTAGAGCTCTCTGGACGCTCTTTTATAGACTTTTCTTTCTGCTTTTCAGGGTGCTCCCGGACGAGGTTTATCAGGGTATTGGTCATGAAACTCCTTCATAGCTTCTTCCGCTGTCCCTTTTAGGAGAGTGTAGGGTTCCCAGGTGTTGTCCGCCTCGGGATATCCCATCCATTTGACCAAATATTTGGTTCCCCGTCCTTGTTTCTTTGAGTCCACGATCATTTCTACTTCGTAATGTTCTTCATCGTTTAATACCTCCGGCAATGGTCTGGCGAAGTTTTCTCCGTGTGCCTCGGTTTCCCTATACTTGGTTAGCGTTGCGGCATGGAACACCAGGTGGATTCTCCATTGTTGGGGAATTTGGAGTTTGTATGCCAGGGTTCCTATTTTTGCCAATATTTTAAAGGGGCCATACCTCCTAGGAGCAAGCTTGAACTTTGGATGGGTTGTCCGGATATGGGTTCCTTCTAGCCATACTTGGTCTCCTTCTTTCCATTGAGGGAGTTTCCTGTGGAGATCCCGGTCCTTGGCGTAATTGCTGGCTATTTGTAGGCTGGCTGCGGCTTCTTCCTGGACTTCTGTGATCACCTTAATGCGTTCAGCTACCGCGGGTACCTTTGTCTCCAGCGCAGTGTCGGCTGAATAAGGGGGATTGAACCCGTATAGCACTTCGAAAGGAGATTTTCCGGTGGCTGAATGTTTCCGCGTGTTGTGTGAGAATTCGGCAAACGGCAAAAGGTCTACCCAGTTATCTTGGTGGTAGTTGCAGAACGTTCTCAGGAACTGTTCAATCTCCTGGTTTACTCGTTCTGTTTCTCCGTCCGTCTGGGGATGATAAGCCGTGCTGAGAGCGGCGGTGATTCCTAGCCGTTTCCAGAGTTCGCGGGTGAACTTGGCCGCAAATTGAGGGCCACGATCGGATACTATTTTGGTTGGTAACCCATGCCGATTGAAAACGTTGTTCTGGAAAAGCACGGTTGTTTCTTCTGCCGTGATCGTTTTCTTGCATGGGGTGATGACTATGCCTTTGGACAGGCCTTGGTCCACTACCACGTTAATTGAGTCGAAGCCTTTGCTTTCGGGTAGGTCCGTGACGAAGTCTGTCGAGATGAAGCGCCAGGGGACGTTGGTAGTTTCTAAAGGGTGGATAGGAGGGTGCGTTTTGTGTGTCAAATTCTTGGTTGATTGACATACCGCACATCCATCCACATATTCATGGATGAACTTTGTCATGTTTTGCCACCAATAGTGTCGTTGTACCATTTCCAACGTTTTTGTTCTCCCCGGGTGTCCTACCGCGGGTGCGTCGTGATGCGTTTTGACAATAAGTCTTCGTATGGCATCGTCTTTTGGGACGCATATGTGGCCGTTTCGTCTGGTGATTCCGTCTTCGTGTGTCCAGTGTCCTAGTAATCCTCTCATTCCTTGTGGGCCTACTCGCAAAAGTTTGGCAAGGGCTACCCTTGTCAGGGCATCATGTTCCGATTTTGAACGTCGGATGAGGGAGATGAGGTCCGAGGATGCAATCTCTGTGGACTTAATATGCCGTGTCGGGGACGGTTCTACCAGTGTTTTGTCGGATTTGTTAAAAAGGTTGGCCGGGAGCAAAATTTGAGCTTTGTTGTCAGATTCCACCCCCTCACTTAGATCTGGATGCCTGGACAGAGCATCGGAATAATTTGTTGATCCCGCTTTATAGCTGAGCGTGAAGTCGAATCTGCTCAAATAAAGGCTCCAACGGGCGTGTCGTCGTGAGAGATCTCGCGCCGTTTGGAAGTGTTCCAAGTTCTTGTGATCTGTCCAGATTTCAAATGGGTGTCGTGCACCTTCAAGGTAGTGATTCCAGTGTTCCAACGCTTTTATGATGGCCAGGAGTTCGCGATCGTGGACGTCGTAGTTCCGTTCTGCTGGTGAAAATGACCCAGAAAGGAATGCGACTGGGTGCCAGTTGCCATCTTTTCCTTCTTGCAGGAGGGTGGCTCCATAAGCGATTAGTGAGGCATCCGTTACTAGTCGATATGGATGCATGGGGTCCGGGTAATTCAGCACGGGTTTACTAATAAATGCCCTTTTTAATCGTTCGAAAGCTTCTTGGCACTTCGAAGTCCAGTTCCATTTTGCATCCTTTTTGGTGAGGTCGTGTAGAGGTCGTGCGATAAGAGAGAACTTATCGATGAAACGCCTGTAAAAGTTTCCTAGACCTAAAAAGGAGCGAATGTCTCGGACGGTGCGTGGGACTGGCCAATCTTGTATAGCGTCCACCTTTGAGTCTTCCATTGCGACATGGTCTTTTGAAATTGTGTGTCCCAGATATTGGAGTTTTTCTTTATAAAACTCGCACTTTTCCGGTTTCAGATAGAGGTCGTTGTCGCGCAAGATCTGGAAAACTTGGTTCAGGACCTGGATGTGCTCCGCCATGTTTTTGGAAAAAAATGAGGATGTCGTCCATATACACGGTTATTTTCCGGGCCGTGATGAGCTCTCTGAAGATCATGTTCATCATGGCTTGGAAGGTGGCGGGTGAGTTGGTAAGGCCGAAGAACATCACCGTAGGTTCATAAGAGCCCAACGGAGTGATGAAAGCTGCCTTCCACTCGTCGCCCTTCTTGATTCGTATATTGTTGTATCCCCACCGTACATCCAATTTGCTGAAAATGGTGGCCCCTTTGATCACGTCCAATAGTTCTTGGATTAGTGGAAGGGGGCACACGTTTGGGATGGTGTACGAGTTCAAATGGCGATAGTCCTGTACCGGGCGCAGTTTTCCATCTTTCTTTCCTATAAAGAAAAACGGGGCTGCCGTTTGTGAGGTGGATCGACGGATGGTCCCCCGAGTGAGGTGTTCCTTGATGAACTTTCCTAATTCGTCGTGTTTTTCTGGGCTCAAGGCGTAGATTTTTGGTACTTGAGGTTTGAAGGTCGATTTCAGATCTATGGCGTGATCCCAATAAGTGTGCTCTGGGAGTCGCTGCGACTTTCGTTCGCTGAAAATGTCCAAGAATTCGTGATGCGCCTTGGGGACTCTTTCTTTTAGATTGGTGATGACAATTTCGTCTTCCAAGTCCTGGTCGAAGCTGGCAAATCCTGACGGTTCGGGAGCCAGTTTCCGAATAACTGGTTCCTCTATGGCCTGTTTTCCTGAGTTTTCATGTGGGAGATCAGGTTCTCCCCCGTTTGGTGAAAGAGATGGTTTGGCTCGAGCCTTTCGTTTCTCTTCTGCGTATTTCCTTATGTCCTGTAGGAGCCATTTCCTTTTGAGGTATGCTCGTAGTTGGACACCAAACGTTCCGCTGTGATCGCGGAGTCCTACATCTTCCGACAATCTTCGGAGATGTTCTAGGCGCTGTTTTTCGCGCTCGTTAATGCGTGGTTTGTGCCGTGGCTCCATGTCTGATAACCGCCTATTGTTTTGCGGTTCTTCCCTTGCCCTAGTGAACCCATGTGGTTGCTGGCATTTCTGGGGGCACCGATCAAAGTGCACTTCACGTCGCCTCCACTCGATGGAGGGATCGTGGTATTTCAACCAATCTGTTCCTAGGATAAGGTCGTCTTTCCCTAGATTGGAGATAAACATCTGGACGCGCTCAGTATGCGTTCGTCCTCTGATGTCCCGAATGGTGAGGTTCACATCCAAGGCTGATCGGATGAGACCTGCTTTATTAATGGTGTCATCGACGTTCCGGACGTGAATGGGGTTGTTGAGCATGTAGGTGGGAAAGCGATGTTTCCTGACCCAAGTTTCGTTTACTATAACCCCTTCGCATGCTGAGTCGATGGTTGCCTTTGCTCCAGCGTATTGACTCCTGTTTGATACTTTCACGTTCAGGCGTATGGGAGTGATGATACGGTCGTTCATTGCTCCGATACGAATACAAGTGCGGGCATCAAACTCAGGTCGTTCTTGACCTCTCTCCTTCGCTGGTGAGGGAGAGGTCAGGAAAAACGCTCTGCGTGTCCCAAGATTACTTCTCTTGCTTCATCTTCCCCTAGTTCTCCGAGCACTGCTCCGATTCGAGCAGAATGACTGACGCTTCCGTCTCCCCGTCGTCCGTTAGGTAACATAGCGCGTTGCCCATGGTTCGCCTGGGGTCGTCCGGATGGGGCAGAGTGAGGACGTTCCATCGAAGGACCAGGTTGTGGTACCCGCTGGTCGTTGCGATGAACATCCTCTGTCTCCATTCCTCGATATATTCCCGCTTGGTCTCCCATAGCGGGTGCGTCGTCTTCTCCTTCCAAATCAACCGCGCGGTTTCCTCTCCCTGTCGTACCCAGGCGTTTCTTCGAGTTTCCTTGAACTGGGCGAACGCTTCTACGTGGTGACCAATAGTTAGCACTAGAGTGCCCTGTCTTTCCGCAGTTAGAACAGGGGGTGGTTCGCTTGCCGTCAAATTTTCTCTTTTGACTTTCGGCGTTACGCTTTCTGGTAGCGTCAATGTCCATGTCAACCACCTGGTTGTTCATTCTGCGAGGGGCAGTTGTGGAGTTATAGCGGACGGTTGGTTGGGTATGGAAACGATTCAGATAATCGCTGCGAAAGGAGGTGGAGTTGGCAAGAATGGCTTTTTGAGCGGATCTGGCTCTGAGTCGTCCGTCTATTTCGCAGGCTGTGTTAATCCAATCCTGAATGGTGTCCTTCGGTTGAACTTCCTTGTCATATATTTTATCCATGACGCGCGGGTCTAATCCGCGTTGGAAGTAAGGGACTTGTTCCTTGTCGGAGATGTCGGCATCGGCGGCGATGAGAATGAATTGGTTGGAGTATTCATCAACCGTCATTCGTCCTTGGGAGAAGGCCATGAGTGCGCTTCGCGCCTTGTCGGTCTTGCCCGTCTCCCTAAATTGGAGCTTGAACTTTGTTAAAAAGTCCCTCCAGGTTCCTAGATCAGTGGGGGGGTCCGCTCCTACTGATTTGAGGAGGAAGTTCTCGGCCCAAGCTCCTGCCGTGCCATATCTCATGCATGAGAGCACCAGGGATATCTTGTCTTGATCGGTCTTGTACCGATCGGATTCTGCTGCGAAAAGAAGGAGGCATTGGAGCATGAATTTCTGGGATTCAATGCGGTTGCCTGTATAGTTGTCTGGGAGTTTGACCTTTCCTCTTCCGGGTTGTACCGTCGTGGAAGGGGGGTCTGTAGAAGTCGAAGCTTGTCCCGACATGTTGGCGAGCGGTTCGTTTCGGGTGTTGATCGGTGTTTGGTCTGGTGAGTCGGAGTCTGATTCCGAGGTTGTTTCCTCTTGCTCCGAGTCTTCGGGGATTACCGGCGCCGGTTCCCTGTATTGTGAGGCTAGTTCCCACTGAGCTTCTGTTTCGTTCCAAATATCCTCTTCTTCTGTTCCGTCTTCAAGGGTGAAGTAATACCGCCCGTTTCGGTATGAGCAGTTATCGTAATTTGGGGGAGCGTATCTGTTGTTGTCTTCGTAGACCCAGAAGTTCCCTCCGCGCCGGATAGGGCGGTTGTTGTGACGGAGTTGGTTATTGATACGTCTAGCGCCGGGTGGATATTCCTGGCCTAGGTCTTGCTCCAGAGTGTACGCAGTAACACTTTCTCGATGGGGGTCTATATCCCCACTGAGTAAGGTTATGAGAGAGAGTGTGGCAGCAAGCTAGTGCGAGCAAGGTAGGGGCAGAAGAGTCTATTCTAGTGTTACGACTGCTCGTCGGTAACCCCAAGAGTAGGAGATTCTTCCCTAGGTCACTCGTGGAGGATGTGTGGAACGGTGGTCTCGACTGTACGTGTAGCACAGGAGCCAAGAGTGTATTGCGATATAGCAATGAAGACTGCAGTAGGAAGACTACAGTGGATGAGGGTGCTGTGGTAGGAAGACCACAACGAACGAAGAGAATAGACTGAAGAACCTCAGCCTACTCTATGGGCCTTTTATACTACTTTAGGAAGTAGGGCGTGAGAATACCATATATGTATCCGTAGGTATACTCTAAGTCGTTCTCTCTCAATAACGACTACTCTTGTGTTTCTCCGTTAGTCTCCTTCCGGCCAGGAAAGACTAGGAGCTCAATGCCCGATGTGTGAGTAGTTTGTAAGGTGGCGTTCCATGCCCGCTGCGCAATAGGCCCGTGATACTCGACCAACGATAAGGTGATCCGTTGGGAGTGGATGACCAAGGTTACTATCTGTACCTTGTTTGTACGCCTCTCCTTGTGAGGCCGCTTGATATTTGTGATGATCGTGTCGGAATAGACCGCTGTTAAGGCCTGACAGAACGTGATCATAACAATCACTATCAATAATAAAGCACAACAAACCTTGAATATACTGTAGTGAAGGACTGATGTCTTAGTGGTATAAAAAGAAGCATTGTGCATGCCGATACAATCATCTTCTAAATAAACATTAAGTATACAATACACCACAAAGGGCCCTTAGAAATTTATAAATTTATGGCAGACAAGAGGCTCTCTAAGGCCAAATTAAGAATCTTGGTACTATTTCTGTATGTACACAATTCCTGCAGACTCAGCAATACCAAAAAAATAAGCTATGAGATCTGCAAATAATGCACAACAGAAATTCACCAATGTAATTTGCTCCAACTTCCTCTTTAAAGGCTTGTGCTGCACATAGAGCTTGGGATTTTCCACCCACCAAAATCTTATGGAGCTGTATTAATAGACAAAAATTCTACCCATGGTTATCAATCATTCTTGTTTATCTAAGAGACAAAAGCACTGCTATTAGATCAGATGAACATAAGTTAGGTGCTTTCCATCTCGTGTTAGGTGTCACTGTCAGAATTGGAATCAAAGCATAGACAAAATGGGTGATGCTAGGCAAAATAGAATATGATGTAGTGGCCTGGCATAGTAGAAGATATAGATCCCCTTGGACATTGCCAATGACCTATTTCCAATGGCATTGCATATTATATTTCTAGGGAAACAAGCACTATATGCAGTGTTGATACTAGAAACAGGTTTCAAACTTGCTTTGCCATAGAGATATCATTGGGATATACATGGCCTACATCTAGAAAAACCGCCTCTTCTAATTAGATCTAATTATTCAAAATACTAATCTAAGCTAATTAGAATATATTATCCATAATCAACTTTATTATCAAATCTGCAAGTAAAGATGACATTGTCTATACTACTATAGTCCCATTAGAATCTACAATCTAATTACAATTTTACACATTTCAAATCCAAATTGTATAAGTGCTATAATCTTATTTTTACTATATTCTTTATTTTTTATTAGTCTAGTGCCCAAATTCAAATATCAGCCTTGATTTCTAGGGTATTTATTGACCTCTTTATATATAGAATAGATAAAAGATAAATGTATGAGAAAATCAGAAATGTTGAGATTGCCTTATTTATATTAATATATTTAGGTTACTAGGTAAATATTTTAGACCTTGTAGCTTAGTGGTTTAGAGCACTAGTCTGGGGTATGCAAGCATAAGGTTATTGGTTTAATTCTAGTAATAGTCAAGTTTATAATAAGGTGTGACTTTAGTTTGATTAGTAAGCTCTATACATACTCTATGATTGGAGGTATAGTAGTAGTAGAGAAACTATAGAACTAGATTGGTTGATAATCCATATAATAAATTAGCTTCAATTAGCTCTGATTAGATCTTATAATTTCAGGATTAGAGGGGGATTAAGCTAAAAATCCTTAATGGTAATTGGTAAAAATATAGCTATATTTATGCTTAACTATGGTTAATTTAATATGGAGCTTTTCCCTGATGTCATGTGACATGCAGAACAGATTCCTTCCTCGTTCCCTTTCTTTTTCTCTCGGTTCTCTCGCTCGAGACAGATGTCAGTAACTGTAACTCACCATATACACACGTTATTTCATCCAAACACCTCGCAAAGGGTAACTGCAAAAACATAGCACTATTCATTCTCCACCAGGTCCCAAGTCTTGCCCGAAAAGCCATGTATATTTAAATTTTTCTAATGAATCAAAGCATGATGCTGGCAGACACGAGCTAACCTCCCTGTGAGTACCTAAATATATCTTCAAATTTTGAAACAATCTGTTCAACAGGATCACAGCTATATCTTAATGATTCTCTCTCACGGTCTTGTAAGATAAACGCCAGACAAGCCGTTGATGGAAACGGGCCCCATCTTCTTCCCCTCCCTCACGTCCTTCACTACACCCTGCTGAGCAGATCGACTGCATTCATCATGCAAGTATGTCGGCGACTGGATCATCTGTTCCTGCTATTCCAATAGACCTTTACCCCGAAGTTATACAAGTTATCGCTACAATCGCAGTACAGAGCACTTTGTATAGTCTGTCACTATCTACTTTGGTCTCCAACTATGGCTAATCTAACAACAACATTGACTGTTTTAGGTGTGTTTTTTGTCGTTATGTTTCTCTCAACATACTTTCTGTGGTGAGTGGATCTGAGTGACATATATTGCGCTTGGACTGAAAATGAAGAAAGCTGCAAGGGCTTCAAGACTAAAGCGGACGACATGACGTTGTCTGTGACGGCCATCATGTTTGCAACGTCAACCATCTACTGGGCTTCCGTTTTGACCATTTCAACCATGTCTGTGTGAGCTTTTTACCATCCCGAACAGATCACGCTACAAGAAGGTAAATCTATTGGTGGTCTGTACATTGCACAAACATATCTTCCACTGCTGAATGTATAATTCTGTGATTCTAAACCGGAATATGGCTTACATCTGTATTTTACGGTATGTTCTCAGCGACACTATTGTTGCCCGGAGAGCCTGGGTTCTTTGGCAATAGAATACAAGGATCTCCATTATTCCATTCGTTACACTTTTGGGCTCATATAGTACGGCCAGAGGACGCAGTTATGAGTCGCTGCAAGGAACTCGCGGTCTGATTTCCAGTTTCCGTCGTTGTTAGCGCTGTATATAAATCCAACAACGTCAACTCTCAAGCTGCGAACGGTCCTTTCACAGTTTGGATCCTGCGTCTTGCTACAAACGTGATAGCAACAGGCCTCATTGCTTTCAAAGCTTGGTACGATCACCACTTGTCACGTTTTGGTTTCTGTTAACTCTTATTGAAGGCAGCACCGGTGGTCTATCAAGGCTTATCTCGTTCACGGAGAGTCAAGACGGACGCCTACAGAAAAAACCTTTGCCCCTTCTGATTGAGTCCGGTGCACTCTATTGCGGATTATGGGTGACTAGTAAATCAGGAATTACGATCGTGAATGCCGACATTTAACGTTAGGTTTTACTCATCTCAAGTCGATTCAGTGTCATCTTTGCTGCCGACTGTGAGCTTATACAGGACGCATCGGTTCAAATTGCAGCGAGACGATTTCTTTGTAACGTCAGCGAGTCTATATCCTCACACTCTACCAGGGCATCTACCCCACAGCCATCGTCGTCCTAGTGACTCTTCAGGAAACGGCATGGGATGAGCGTAATGAACATCCATACATGAAGACAATCGACATGCAATTCGCCCTGGCCCCTACACTGCTCACGCATCATTCGAGGCGACACCAGCGATCGAAGGGTGTCGACCAGATCGAATCGCACCGCAGCACCGGCTCGTCCGACGACGGCTTTCAAGACGCCACCTCGTCCGCGCCGTGCGCCTTGTCCTCAACCACGGACCTACGGGCGAGCGCCGTGTCAATGTCTTCCCCTGCGGAGTCACCGGCTGCACCTAGCATAGAGACGCACCAACGCGTTGGTCTCCAAGGCTGGCCTTACACAGAAGGCGGACGTCTCGCGGACAAGCCGACGCGCACCCACGTTTCTATCTTGGTGCACTCACTTCCAGATACCTTGACCAGAGAGTTCCCCTACCATGGCTCATCGCATTCCTCAGGACAGCCCGTCCGCATTCACATTTGACGACGCCCCTCTCAATGCGGAGGACCTCCTCCTTTTCCCCCCATTTTGATACTTAAGCCTTCGATGTCTTGAATGAAGCACTACGTTACAATACGATGCTTCTCCCCTGGCCGCCACTGGCCCTGCGCCGCGCGAAAAAGGGAGAGCGTTGATCTTCATACACATAAAGAGAAAAAAAGACCGTAGAGACGTCGTCGGGACACGCATGGCCTCCCGTCCTGCCCCCATGAGCGTCTCAGAGGTCTGGAGACCATTCAGCGAAAGTCCAGCCAAAAGTGACAAGAGATGAGCGCTGAACGGTGCATTTTCGGTGCCAACGCGGCGCTGTTCGACGTTCGACGTTGATCGGCGCTTCGGTGTTGGTGCTGAACGTCTCCAAGCCAGCGAGCGTCTCAAGAGGTCCAGAGACGTCGCGTCGGGCGCAGTGAGGTGGCAGCTGAATGAAGCTGAACGCAGCTGATCGAAGCCGCCCGCGATCGCGATCAGTCAGTCCAGCGCCATGCCCGGTGTTCAACGTTCAACGTTCACCGTCCACGATCGACGTCGACGTCGGCGTGCGACGCGGATCGAGCAGGGTCCAAGCCAAGCGCCGTCCGTCGAGACGCGAGATCCACGTCGGACGACGCGGAGTCTGCTGACAATTCGAGAGCGCGCGGCGGCGGCGGCAGGGCCCGCCAGTCAGCGTCCGACTCGGGTTAGGCTATTCGGGCAACCACATGGGCACTGGGCGGCGGCGACGGCTACGGCGAGACAGCACGTCACGTGGTACTGCGGGGCTAGACGTGCTCTGCGACAGCGAGCGAGGCTCGAGCGACCCCCGATCTACTAGTAGTACTGTATGTACATGTCCCACGCCCCACGCCCCACGCATCACGCACCGCAGATCACGCATCGGGCGCCTCGAACGGCACGACCGCGCCCGCCGTCCACTCGTGCGCGCGCGCGCCGTTTGCTGCGGGGCGCATCTCGAGCTCGTTGAAGACGTCGACGCGGCGGACGACCTCGAAGCCGAGGGACTCGAAGAGGCGGATGCTGGGCGCGTTGTCCTGGCCGATGCGCGCGACGAGGCGGGCTGGCGGGACGGGGAGCGGGGCGGGGGCCGCGGGGGACGTGGCGTAGGCGAGGAGGAGGGAGAGGGCGGTGTGCGCGAGGCGCTGGCGGCGGTAGGCGGGCTCTGCGGCCAGGGTGAGGACGGGCAGGACGAGGGGAGAGGGCGACGCGAGGACGGACCTGCGATCATGACCTCGACCTCGGCTTCGAAGTCGTCGTCTTGCGGGGAGCCCTTGAGGAAGAGGTTGACGTCGCCGATCATGGGCAGGGCGCGGATGTCATCGTCGGTGAGCGCGTCGTCGGGGGCCGCGTGCGGGGGGCGTGCGAGGACGATGAACGTGAGCTCTGCCAAGGGGGGTGGTCAGCAGAGCCGGCGAGACGGGAAGCCGGGGGTGGGAACGGACTATCTTGATCGTTCTGCCAGCTCTCTGGGGCGTGAGTGCGCGTGAGTGGGTGCGATCGAAGGCAAGAATGGAGTGCTGACGTTGCATGGCGTACTCATCGTGCAAGGACAGCGGCTCGCTAGCGGTCAAGTGACGGAGGACGGGGCTCTGCATCCATGCATGGTAAGTCTGTCGGAGCGATCAGCGTGATGCGCCTCGACAGGTGGGGGAGACGGGGCGGACGGGCACGTGGTAGGGCCTAGCATCGAGAGGGGATGAGTGTGGGGTCGCTGTGTGTGTGAGAGGGGACGGACGGACCTGTACGGGACGAGGACGAGGGCGGGGTGTACGAGGGCGGAGTGGTGGTTGGCGAGCATCACGGGGGCAGAAGAGCGGTCGGGGGCAATTGATGCCAATAATGGAGGGGAATTGATGGCGGGATGACATTAGCCGCAGAAGGGCCCCAAGTTGAAGCCGGCGCGAGTACTTTAGGCCCACCCTCTCCCTCCTCGGCAGCGTCTGCCTGCTCCCCTCCGACCAGCACCAGCCAGCCCAGCCTGCTCACCAGACACTCGCTGACCCAGACATGAGCGACATCGAGAAGGCCGAGATCTCCGCCAACTCCCTCCCTCCGCACGCGCGGTCGTCCCCCCAGCCCCGCAGACGCATCGCCAACCCAGGCCCGCTGTAAGTCCCCCACCCCCTGCCCAGCGACGCCCCCGCCGTCTCACTTTTTCTCACCCCGCAACCCCGCACCACGCACCACAGCGGCCTCTTCTCCTTCGCGTCCACCACCCTCATTCTCTCCCTCTACAATGCCCAGGCCCGCCACATCACCGTCGGCAACGCCGTCGTCGGCATGGCCCTCTTTTGTGGGGGTCTCGCCCAGCTCCTCGCCGGCATGTGGGAATTTGCAACGGGCAACACGTTTGGAGCTACCGGTGCGTCGCCCCGCACCGCCCCGCACTTCCTGCCCCCCGCACCCCACACGTCCCCCGCCCTCTTCTCCCCCGATCTCCGCCCGATCTCCCCACTAGTAGCTGCTTTGACGTTGCCACTGGCACTGACACGATTTCGCGCGGGGCAGCGTTCACGTCCTACGGCGCCTTCTGGCTGTCCTACGCCACGCTCCTCATCCCCGGCTCCGGCATCTCGGACGCCTACGACGGCAGCGGCCAGGAGGACAACGCCCTCGGCATCTACCTCATCACCTGGATGATCGTCACCTTTTTCTTCCTGTCCGTCTTTCTCACGCTTTCTCACGCTCACTCACGCTCGATCCTTCGTGCGCGCGCTGATACGATGTCTGTCCGCGCAGGCTCGCCTCGCTCCGCCGCAGCGCGGGCTTCATCTCCCTCTTCGTCATGCTCACCCTCACCTTCATGCTCCTCGCCATCAGTCCGTGCCCCTCCTCCTCTCCACCCCTTCCCGCCCGCTGACCTTTTCACCCGCTTCGCTTCGTTCGCGCAGGCAAGTTCCTCGACAAGCCCTTGGTCGGCAAGGCCGGCGGCGGCACGGGCGTCGTCACCGCCTTCATCGCGTACTACTGCGGCATGTGCGAGCTCCTCACCGCCGAGGACTTCTTCACCCTCCCCATCGGCCGCATCCCGCCCCGCCGCCTCGACTGAGCGCCCCGCCACCGCCTGCCGTCGCACCGTCGCACCGTCGCACCGTATCGTCGTTTTGCAACACCGCCGTTTCCCGTTCCCGTCGTTCGCACTTCGCACCGGATGGATCCATACCAGTCCGCTTCCGCCGTTACTTATGCAGTAAGAAATACATACCTTATATCCCGCCGCGCCTCCAGCACCGGCGTTTTGTTCTCGATCTGTCTCTCTGTCTCTGTCTCTGTCTCGGATCGTGTCTGTCCCCCTTGTTCGGCTCGAGTTGGGCCCCCCGTTGTAATCCCCGCGCCCGCCCGCCCACGTACGCATGTAGGTACCGCGCGTGCGCGCGCGCCTCTGCTGACTCTTCGTTCTCGTTTCTGTCTTGTGCGCGAGCGGCTCGGTCGCCCCCCGGCCATCGGGCAAAATGCTCTCGATAATCAATGAGGTGATCAATAAACGCGTCTTTCCGCCACAGCCACAGCCACAGCGCGCGCGCGTCTGGGCGTGCCGGATGGAGATGTGTGGTATACGGGGATGCGTGCGACTTGTGTACGTTGATTGGGGTTCCCCTGGCCCCTGTCCCTGATCCTGACGGACGGTGCGCGCCTGCGCCTGCCTGCGCCGGGTGTTTGCTTGTCGGCATCGTGCCATAACTGTGTCGTTGTATGCCACCGAGACATGGCGATGAGACCATGAGGGCGCGGTCAAATCAACCATGCCTGGGGAGCTCCGGGCGCCGAGCCGACCGATCCTAAGTCACACAAACGCTTGCATATAATACCGTATATGACTCTGAGGAACTCTGATGCTTTTGTCGCTCGAGACTTGTCTCAGGCCTCGGCGCGGCCAAATATGGCGACGTGATATTCGGCGCCCGTTGCATTGGCGGGTCCCCCGCACCGCGTGTCTGCGTGTTATCAGACCCGCGACGAAGTACGTTACTAGCCGTCATGTCTCGCGCGAGCGCCATACACGAACGAACGAACGAACCCACTCATAACCCCTTCACCGCGGCACTGCACTCCCACGCGGCGGGCGCCAGTCCAGAGGCAAGCCCGGGCTCGAGGAGGACGGAGGAAAGTTGCGCCATGTACCGCATTGGGATGTCCGACATAGGGTCCCATTACTTACTTACCCCGCCAAGACAATATACGGGGATTAAAAAACGGAGTAGAATAAGAAAGCTGATCACGACGCAGCCCTCCTGGACGAATCCTGTCGCGGGCCGCGCAAAGCACGGTAGGTGACGATAATGATAAGGGAAAACCTCCCCCCTCCCCCTTCCCCTCCGCTCGGCGCTGAGAGCGCGCGCGCCAGGATGGCGCCACTTCGAAAACCGCATCAGACAGGTATCAGATCGCCATTGGGGATGGTGCCGGCACCATTACCACCGCGGCCATCGAAACGCCAGAGGAAAGACCGGCCTAGGCGCCCCCGGGTGGCAAGCCCCTCGGGGACGCAGCAGCAGCGCCCGAGGTGTGCGATGAAGCGCTGCTGCTGGTGGACGACGTGCCGCCGGTTGGACGACGTGCCGTTGGCGAACGAGGTGCCGTTCGCGCACGACGCGGACGTGGCGTCCGCACGCGCGTCGAGGCGCATGGCGGGCCGCGGGGCCTGGGCGAGCTCCATTTGGCTGTGGAGCGTATATTCAAGACCTGCCCATCGACCTATCCAAGGTCATAGACCCGGAGGTCGATACAAACACCACAACAAACGTGCCCGTCCACCCGGCCGCGGTAATCGCGCTTCTGCGTGCCATCAACTACGATGACCAAGGGTTACTCATGGCACCCTTTACGACGTCAGTCGCTGCATCCTTCAACTCAGCAGCGGTGTATATACCAACCATCCTCTTTCCTGCCTTGCGCCCGCCGATATTGAGCGGTTCGTGATTGGCCTCGCGCGTCTCCGGATGACGCAGGCCCAAATGTACACCTCACCGATGCTCGTTGCTGTCCCCGAGCACTAGGGGACATGCCATTCATATATCCGTGCATTTTGGACACACACGGCTCAGTCGCTACTGCTTCCAGCGGGCCTCATGTCGCAGCCGGTCGAGGATTTGGAGACTGTGAGGCAGATGGTGCGGTCGGCCACGACAGAGTCGGGTTTTCCTTGGAGCGTGTGTTCGGCGTGTCGCACGGAGGTGCTGCAGCACGTAGAGCGGCAGCAGGCAGAACTGTGGCGCTTGATGCCTACGTTTTTTGCCCTCGAGTAAGGTATCTTGATGAAGTGTTCTATCTTGTTGAGTTAGCCGCTTGGTTGTATAGTCTCTTTGCTCTGCTGTCGTTTTGTTTTGGTTCCGTGCTCACAATCTGCTGCTCTCTACATAGATCTGGTCTCGTGAACGCCTGTACGTCTCTTCGTATCTATGGATCAGCCAGATTTATCTCTTCTTTTTCCACCATGTACAGTGCTTCGAGATATCTTATCTGGCTTCTCACTGCGATGCAGACTGTGATCCGAGTTCTTGTAAAATATACGATTTTTTGTGGATTGCGCGAGGGACCGCTGATACCTAGAAGATTCAACATTTGCGCGTCCCTAGTCATACATTTAGCCAAGGGTCCTCTAATGTAAGACAACGTCGCTTCAGCGCAGCAGAGAGCCTGCTGGAGCTGCCATACACGCAAGGACTCAATCAAAAAAGTCTTGGCCTCAGGGAACACATAGCGAACTCGAGCATGAATGGACAATGCAAGTGGTATAGATAGCCGAATGTGAGAGTGCTGGGATGTACATGGACAACAACGATCAGAGCATATATGAGAGCAGACTTGGCGATCAGTGGACGATAGATGATATACTTGGTATGATATTACGCAGCCGGGGACGGGCCAGCATGGTTCAGGGCCGCGAGCTGCTGCCGGAGAAGGGCAACCTCATCGTCCAGCAGAGCCCTTGCCGCCGCCTCCGCCTCTGCCGCTGCCTCTGCCGCCACCGCCCTTGCGTCGGCTGCCTTCGCTGCCGCTGCCGCTGCCGTCGCTGCCGCTGCCGCTGCCGTCGCTGTCGCTGCCGCTGCCGTCGCCGCCGCTTCCGCTGCCGTCGCCGCCGCTTCCGCTGCCTTCGCCGTCGCTTCGGCCTCCACCCTCGCTGCTGCCTCTTCCTTTGCAGCGGCTTCCGCACTGTCCCTCGCCGCTTCCGCCCTCTCCCTCGCCGCTGCCTCTTCCTTTGCAGCGGCTTCCGCCCTCTCCCTCGCCGCTGCCTCCTCCTCCGCCTTTGCAATGGCCGCTCGCGCCTCCTCCTGCGACCTCACCCACTTGGCGGCGGGGTGATCCTCCCGGGCCCTCTCGTCCAACAGCGCGGCAAGTTGCTTCTCAAACTCAGACTTAATCTTGCCCAGCGGCGGCTCAGGGGGCTGGATGGTGAAGATAGTGAGGAAGCGCCCACGCTCGTCCTTGAGGTTGTCGACATTGAACTCGACCTCCTTGCCGTCCTCGTTGCCAAGGCCGATGAGGCGCTCGCGGAAGAAATCGTAGATCACGGTCGCATACCAATAGCACTGACGCGAGAGGAGCGCGTAGTCGGGAGCGTATTCTTGGAGCGCAAGCAGCAACGCAGCAAGATCGTAGTCGGTAAAGCGCTTATTAAACGTGAGCTTGCGGCAGTGCTCATACGGGTGGCGGGCGTGGCGGTCGATTTTGCTGACGGGCGCGCCATTCGGGGGGATGATGATGCGGTCGAAGGCGGGCGGCGTAAGGGAAGAGGACGAGGACGAGGCCACGGAGCTGGGGGACAAGCTGAGGCGGGAGGAGGACGATGAATGGAACAAGGCGGAAAAGCGGCTGCCGTTCTCGCGGGAGAGGTCGGCGCCGGGGCGGATCTTGTCTTTGGGGAGCAGGCTGGTGTCGATCGTGCGCTCGACGATGATGGGCACGGTGAGCGGGGGAGCGTCTAGAACGGGGTACTCGAAACGGATGATGAGAAACTCGTGGAAGACGCCGCGCTTCCGCTTGCAGTGTTCTATGCTGGCGATGCGCGGACGTTCCTCTGAGGGGGTGGGGGTGAAGAGGACGAACCCCGCCCATCCAGTCACGTTGTAGGCGGATTCTTCCTTGGGAAAGTAGAGGACATCGTTGGGGGCGGACATGGCTCTATGTGAGGGGGAAAGACAAGGGAATGCGCTGGAGAGTAGGTCGCGCAGAGCGGCTGATAAGTGGTGCATAGTGGCAGAGAGACTTGAAGGGCTATGGGCAGTGGGCATGTCCGCGTGCAACCAGCGAGGAGATGGGCGTCTAAGGGATTTGGTATTCGACAACCCCACATGCACGTGTATCTGCGCACATCAGTGAAACAGTCAGCGACATTCCGGAAGATTGAAGTTGCATGAGGCCTACTATCGTACTTGTGTGTGTCGAAGATGAAAGCTTGTCGAATAGCAGTGACGCGACGTTAGCGAAGACGCTGTCACGTGATCAGGAAACCCTTCCCCTCGCTAGCGACAGGTTCGACGAGCATGGCCTCCATCGATACACCCTCTGACCGCGAACGCCCGCGCACCGAGCTCGATGCCGAGCTGCTCATAAATCACCCAGCGCTTTACTTCGATGACGGAGACGTCATCTTACAGTGCGGCAAGACCCTCTTCCGCGTCCACCGCGGCATCCTCCTCAAGCACTCCACCTTATTCCAGGAGATGCTCGCCCCCGCGCGTGACACCCTGCGCGATTGTACGTTGCTCAAGGTCGTCGACGACAAGGACGATATGGAGGCTTTTTTGAACACAATACACGATGGTTTGTGCGTAAACCCATTTGCGGCCTCGCCACTCAAAATCTCCTCATCCATTGTTCACTCGCCTGGTCCTTCTCTTCTCCCTGCTCCTCTGTCAGCACTATCGATGCTTCCCACATCACCATCGAGAAACTTCCGACACTCTCCGGTATCCTCCGCCTCGCGTACAAATATCGCGTCGCGCGCAGCCTGGCCCTCTGCCCTGGATAAGCATCTCGCGCGCGCACGCGCACCACGCTGCGCGCTTCGCAGCCGCACACCGAGGATCTGATCGTGCACCCCGCCGCAGTGATTGCGCTCCTCCGCTCCATCAACTACGCCGACAACGCCCTGCTCTCCGCGCTTTTCTACGACCTCAACCGCCGCACGCAGCAGCTCGGCGGTGCCTACGGGCATCATCTCGCCTCGCTCTCGGAGGCCGACATCGGGCGCCTCGTGCTCGGCGGCTGACGGCTCCCCTTCGCGCACGCCAATCTCATCATCGCGGGGCCGACCCTGACCGCCAACCCTTTGCACCAGATGTCCTGCCACGCGCTCGTCTCGGGGTTTTGGCACTCGCCCGCGGGACAGCGGTGCCTGCTGAACATGCAGGACCTGATATCGCAGCCCGTGGAGAATTGGGAGCTCGTGAAGGGGCAGGTGCAGGGCACGCTCGCGCTGCCAGGTCTCAGTCTGACCGGCCTGTGTTCCACATGTCGCGCGGAGATGGTCAAATATGTGGGGCAACAGCAGGCGACATTGTGGGGATCGCTGAGCCGACACTTTGACCTCGCCGAACATTGACCGACACCACCCGCGCAGACCGGAATCTCAATTCCTGCTGATTATTTATCGCTTTGTCCCCGTAAGTCTGTGCTGTATTGTTGGTGTAGCGCTGCTTAATTCTCGCTTTCATGTCTGCTATCACGGAATGCTTTCATGTCCTATCCTACGGAATACAACATGCCGTACAATATATATTAAAACTATTGTCGTTCAAGATTCGGACAACAGTAAGACATCGATTTTTCGGACATCCATCCCGACGATCATGAGCTTATTATCTTAGAGAAGGCGTTAAGGATTGAGCCTGGTGAGGTTATCACCCTATGAGCTGGCCCATGCCCATAAGAAATCGCATAGCGTCTTGGGTATCAGGAACGACACATAATACGTGCACGAGTTGACTCCCATACTGCTCCGCCGCTAGAGAGCCGGGCTTGTACTTGACTACGATCGGTGCGCCCAAGGGGCTCTGCAGAGAGGGACAAAGCATCGTGAGAACAGGATGACAGAATTCTGAGCTCGGACGTACCACAATCGTAGCAGGGCTCCACACCCATCCTCGACGTCCCTGTAATTCCTCCGCCACGAGGTAATTGCGCTGAACATCATGTCGTGAGACGAGATTGAAGACAAAACACTGAGAGCAATGAGTCGGCTCACCAGGCGTTCGCAGTAATCATGCACCTCCTCCGCCAGCTACGGTGGTGAAATTAGATCATGCCAATAGGAATGTCTCTCCGAACCAAGGGTGGACGAGAACCCTCGCGCTTTCTTTGCGCTTACCGAGTGGTGGGCATCTTGACAATATACCAAGGGATGGCGACGCCGACCTTGAATGATGATGATTCAACTCAGCAAAAAGATGGTCGAACAAGCACACCGTCCAGACGCACCAGGCCCTTGTTGACCCCCCATCTCAACTACATTGCTTCTATCCCAGGGGCCGTAGACGGCCTTGTTGTTCGAGTCTCTAGTGAGACAGCGGAAGTTCTCCATATGGTTGACCCGACGCAGCGTATCCTCGGTCAGTGAGTCGAGTGACAGACAATATTACATGGTATTATTTACAAAAGGCGTCCCAACAATTCTAAGAAGCAGTCTGTTCGCAACGTCTTCTTTCAAAGGGACGACGGTGTTGAGAGAAGCTTGGAACCGCAATCAGTCTGCACGGATCGAAAAGATGCCCGATAGTCGAAGCGCCTCACAGTATATTAATTTGCGTAGCGTCTCCAAACTCCTAAAGTCCAACAGATATCCTGGATGCGGAAATGGGGCAAACTCCTTGACTGAATCGTGCGGAATGTCATCTTGACGGCGGTGATACCTTTGCGGCACGTATGGGACAAAGTCAACATATGGGACGGGATCCATTATTCAGAGGGGAGGAGATGATAAGATGAAGATGTGCTATTGGGAGGGCGTACCACTATGATGCATGTTTTTTATGATGCTGCCGGCCACAGAGGCCATGGTGACAGAGAGAAACTGCACGCACGCGCATCCTAGCGGTGATCGGTGTTGGACATTTGCCTCAGAGAAATTGGAAACTGTCAGTGTAAGGGATGGACAAACGAGTCAATTCGCAAATTGCACCGCTTGAGCTGTGGCGCCGTTCGGGTGGCCAGGCGCATCATCTAGATCATATGTGGCGGGTGCATCAGAGGAGCGGTGAAGTCATCGGTGACACACAAGCGAAGTTGAAGCCAGGTTGCCTACATGGAGCGCAAAAGTTATTTTGCAAGGACGGATTGAGAGAAAGAACGGCTACAAATATTTCTAGCAAAATCCCAACCCTTCCAAGGTAATGTTGAGTCTCTGAGTGTCCAAACCTATGAGATGGAGAAAATCTGTATTTTGATAAACAATCGAGGTGCCTACAGAGGGACCGGTCAACAGCTCTGAGAGCAAGATTTTGAGCGAGATTTTGAGCAAGAATAAGTTCTTCCAAAGGCTTCATCCCGAGAAACGCCATCAAGGTGACTGAACACTATGAGACCCATACAGAGCATTGAACACCTTCGCTCCAGTCGCTCTCGGCGCTGACCAGTCATATTGTATGCGAGTTCTGGTCCTCGCGACGTACCTAACCCCAGAGGGGCTGCATGGCCTGACCTTCGTGACCTTCGCATTGCAGATCTCTGATTAACAAAGAAGGAACACGATATGCGCTTCGTACTGCCAGAAGAGATCCCAGGTACGACTTTCACCGACTGAGTATATTGAGAACCTAGCATCGGAGTTGAGCTGAGATTAGCGCAGAATAATCTGTTGTCGAGGAGCCATCCGGTCAAAACCTCGCGCGTGCATCTTAGAGCTGGTTGCTCTAGCCATGTTGCAAAGTCAAGACGGACGGACGCGAGGTAGATGTTAGTGAGCAAAGCTTCTTCCATAGTCATTAGCGAGCGAAGTTATTCTGGGAGATGAAAGAGAGGGATTGACAGCCAAAGAGGAGCTCTAGACGTACACCGTCATGTGGGCACGGTAGAACCAGCTTGAGGCGAGCACTGAAGGACGAAAGGAGGGAGTAACAGCATAGTGATCCCGCCAGGTCCACAGTTGCAACACTTAGACCAGCTTGAAGAAGAGACGAGAAACTGAAGGGAGGCTCGCTGCCTGCCAAAGGCCTAGAACTGTTGCGAGTTTCCTTGAGCTATGAGCCCTTCCCTCATTAGAACCTGCGAGGCATCTTGCTTGATGTCAAAACCTAAAAGATTCGTGTGCAAACCTATTAGTATTGTTAGCTGGCCATGCACCGTGTCCTCTGATGTGATGTTCCGGATTCCAAACATCGCAAACAGTCAAGATAGTCGATGATGATAGAAGCGGAATCTCTGGAGATGTCGTCGTACACAGAGGTGCGTTCGACACACAGCAGATAGAAGGTAACTGTTTACGTGAATTCAGGTCCTATTTGCTCGACCTGGCTTATTTCCCTTTCGAGACAGTACATTCAAGTTGCCTCGCCGCGACCTCACATCGAGTGATCTGTCGGTGAACGTTGGACTTCCTTCCAACTAGCTCGAGCTGAACATTGACCAGCACACCCAACCTCATTATCTTCGAGATCGCTCCATGGACAGCACATTGCGACTTCCTACCGAGATCATCGCTAAGATCTTCGTCCACTGCCTCCCCCGTCTATTCGACGCCACGGATGAATTGGCTTCATTCAAGTTACGCAATGCGCCTACCCTCTTGACAACGGTCTGCAAGAGATGGCGGGATATCGCTCTGGACACTCCTCAATTATGGTCCAATATCTATATCGGGACACCCCAAGAAGCGTTCATGTCGTCTGCCAAACAGACACTTGGATCTTGGCTTGCTCGTTCTACTCATTTTCCTCTCACCATCACCATCTATGCCATGGGTATTGGAGACTACATAGAGGCCTGCTTTGACATGCTGGTCGCTCACGCTCACCGTTGGGCGTGTGTCATCGTTCTGGACGCCACAGTCGCATTGAACTTATTATCCCGTCACCCAGACAGACAGCAGTCCGTCCTATCCAGATTTCTCTTCGAACAATGCGTTAAAGATATAAAATCGAGCGAAATAGATTCTCTTTCGGACCTCTTATGCCATGCCCCTCGACTTCGGGAAGTAGTCATGCGCTTCACATCGACACAGTGGACGTTACCTTGGACCAATTTGACGCACCTTTCGCTGCGTCCATATCATCCCGCCAGCATTCCTGACACGGTCGATATGTTATCGCGGTGCAGTAACCTCACCTCTCTGCATCTCAATTTTGCAGATTCACGCATTGATCTCGTCTGGGACACCAAGGGCGCTGTGTTCCCTCCACTAGTCATGCATCATTTGCAGTTTTTGATGATTAAAACGCATGTACGGGGGGTTTGCCAACTGCTCCTGGATGCTTTTGAATTTCGGGAGCTACAGCACCTGCTCATCCATGTTCTGATCGATTTCAGGAGGTCAGAGATATTCGTTCCGCCTCCATGGCCGGCACTCCGCCGTGTGCTTTCACACAGCACCCATTCGATGGAGATATTCGACCTCCATCTCTTCGACTGGAAATGTGATGACGACCTGGCTGACATTCTCGCCACCCTGCCAAACCTCACTTCGATCTCAACCTGCCTAGTCTCTGACGTCCTGATGGACCGCCTCACGTTGAAGTTTTCCCCTGACGGACGCTTGATATCCGGCCAGAATCTGAAGTTGCGAGAGCTGGAGATCGGACAGAAGTACAATGATGACATCTGGAAGGACGACGGTGTGAATCCGGAGGCATCGCACACGAATTTCCTGGACATGGCCGAATCGCGCGTCTCGCTGCCCGCGAATGCAGTCGACGCCGATGGCGGTGCGATCACTCGGCTCAGGACGCTCCGATTCGGCGGGAAGAAGATGGAGGTCATGGAGAGTGACGCACCCGCCGAATGCGCACGGATGAGAGCGCTGGAGGACCAAGGATTGTCGTTTGTCGTTATGCCGCATGACCGTCTTTTGTCCCTGCATTAGCTGACTTTTCACTGGAATTTTCTGTGATTTGCAGCTATATCTTGAAAGTCGATGGCCTCGGACACGACATCATTTTGTGTAACGAAATTCCTGTTCGGTAGTTTTTCTGATGATACTCAACTCTCACGCACCGTCTGTACCTATGTGGTTGTGCTTCGAAGCTTTCGTATGATGACCTCCTGACTCGTGTATTAGTCCGCTTGTGTAGGTTTATGTGACAATCCAGACGTACTGCCAGCATCGTTACTCGTTATGGGAGAGACACGGCCTAGAAAGCAGGTCATGAGATGATGAACGTCGTCGGCGACGGCTTCGGCCGAGCGAGACGCAGCAGCGTGAGCCGCCGGGACGCCGAAGGAAGGCCGCCCGCGGCGAGAGCGATGCGGTATCAGCAGGATGTGGACGGAGGGACAGAGGGCGAGCTTGCTTTGCGGCGCCGACGACGACGCCCTCGACGAGCGACGCCACCTGGGGGGCGTCAAGAGCCAAGTAGAGGAAGTCTTGGCTCGCGTGCGTGCTCGCGTTTGTGCGTGCGCGAGAGCCCGTGTTGGAGCTGCCCGTCGCGCTAGAAGAACGCGGGGCGCGGGAGAACGGGGCTCGTCAGCGGTGCGCGATGCGAGTCTCTCGCGATGGCAGAGACGGCGCTCACGCTGAACAGTTCGAACTTCTTCTTGTACAGGGTCACATGCCCCCCCTTGTCGAACAGGCCAAAGAAATTCGCGTCCGCGCCCCCGTTGGCGTCGAACCCCGTGCTGACGTCGACGCAGCCTTGAACGGGCAGCGCGGGGGGCGCACCGGGGCCGGCGCAGCCTGTTGCGCTCGCCGCGTGCGGGACGTTTCCCTGCAGGTCGAGCGTCGCGAACGTGTCGAGCTCCAGGGAGACGGACGCCGACGTGTTGAATAGGTTGGTGAAGATGCCGAACGCGAGCTGCACGCATCCGTCGTTGGCGCATGCCGGGGACGTGGATCAGAGGGGCGTGCTTACCCTTGGGATGACGTGCGCGGTGATGTTAGCGTTAGCGTTCAACATCGAGCCGGCGGAGACGGCCAGGCCTTGCGAGGTGTGCGTGAGTCGACGGGCACGCCCAGAAACACACGGAAGTAACTTACTTTTATCGGACGGAGCGAACGTCCCAGTGCTGGGCCCGTAGCTCAGAGGGAATACAAAGTGCACATTCTGCGCCGTGTACACGAGGCCGACGTTGAGGTCGAGCGCGGGCGCAAGGTCCGCCGTGAGTTCTCCCAGGACCTCGAACGAGGGCCCAATCATCGCTACCCTGATCAACTGACGGCTCGTGAGCATCGTCGCAGATAACGTGCAGGTTTTTGATTCGCTTACCCTAGTATGACGATATTCACGCCCGGGATCGGCACGCGCGAGAGAAGCGAGATGCGCCCGGAGTCGTGGCTGCCTTCGATATCGGCTCGGACGTGCACGGAGCCATTCAAGGTCGCATTCATATCTGCGCTCAAAATAGCATCTCGGGACGAGTCGAGAGTGAGAGGTCAGATCAGCAGGGCGCACCAGCATGCAGCATAAAATTCGTGACGATCAAAGGGAAGAAGCCGCTCAAATTGAAGCCGGTCTCGACGCCCGCCTGCACCCAGATGCCCACATCGACGGCGAGCGATGCGTTGAGCGGCGCTGCGTTGAGGGCACTTGCAGGACAGCTGGTCGAGGTGTTGAATAGAGGGACGGACTTTTCGTGCTTGATGTGGAATCTGGCGTTGCGTTCCCTGCTGAATCCTGGGAAGTGGAAGCATCAGTGGATAGAGATACGTCTTTGAGAGACTATGAAGATCACACCCTCTACCAGTGGCGCAGCTTTTAGTTTGCCGAAACGCATCTAACGGGCCTCTGTATCGCCCTTTCTCGTTGATCAGTGGGGAGGAAGGTCGACTGGATCCCTTAGATATCACCTTCCCTTGTGCCGAGAAAGATATATTTCCATACCTGTGCCAGAGCAAGGGATCAGCACGCACCGGTCAAGAAATGCGTCCATACAGCATTACTTGTCCTGGTCAAAGCGTGATAAATCTGTGTCCAAGGACAGAGCGTGGACCAATGACTGTTTGACATGTCGTTTCATCAACAAAGGCGGAACAGACTGATTTGATGAGATCCATGATTTGGCTATTCTGGCAAAAGGCATCCCACCGCACTAACGTAACGTATCAGCGTCATATCCAAGGAGGTAGGAAGAATGATTTGCGACATGATCGGGAAGCCGGACGATCTTGCCTTCGGCGCCATTCGAAAGGAGGTGATCGCAGCCTGGCGTTTTGCCGTCGTTAGCGCATACGACACGTATGTCCTGCTCCATAACATTCGGTTGGCATTCGATAATTATCCATCCCGCAGCTGTAGTCAGGTCGGAAATGGAGTCCGGCGTTCCTGTCTTGTCTCCCGCACGACTCTGTCAGCTTTTCTTTCTTTTGGTCGTGTATCGTTGATGGTGAATACGACTCACAAGTTGTAAAGATCCTGTAAAGGCCCAGCCCCCTCCAAAGTCATATGTACAATGTCCATCGAAGCAAGGGATTGTTCAGTTATTCTGAGCGAATTTGTGAGTCAACGACGAGACAACAGCCAGGGCTGTAGCCGCGAGAGAAAGGAAAAAAGGCCATACTGGTCGACCGGGGTGTGTAGGGGAGAGTTAAATGACACTGACAGGTGCTGCGGGTGAGGATATATATCCAGCGTCAATGCAAAATTGCAGTACACCTTGAGGGACCTAGCGACAAAGGGATCTCATTTCCCATCAGGACCAGTGCACATCCCGCTCCCCAAGCGCGCAAGAGATCTGGAAGATGCATTCTACAGAATAGAGGCTTTGCCTTGCCGAACTGCCAGAACTCTGATCTGATAGTGATCACCGGCATAATACGCCACAGCACACATACTTGAAAGTATGCTACTATCCCTGAGTCACCCGAATGACTAGCTTTGTAGATGATGCACGAGAAATCCATCGCGAACGTCGCTCGTCGTTGAAAGAGATATCGGAAATTGAGAGTCCGCGATTCTATGTCAAAAGGGAGCCGAATGGTCGGATTCGACCGCCATCCAACTGCTGCGCATTTGGAGACAGCATTCTGTATCAAGAAGTACCAGCAAGTCGTTTGTCGAACCAGTCAATATCATAGTCCTCGAGAATAGACGAAGATCAACAGAGCAGAGGAAGTTTCATGAGATAAGGCCCCGTGATCAAAGGCGTCCGATCGGACGTGCTCTCACATGTTTTTGGTTTCCTGAATGGTGCACTCTCTCTATTGTCAGTAATACATCTAGTAATGAATCATAACTGTGTACCGTTAGCACAAGACTGAATCGTTATCCCAACTATATGCCGAGCAGAGTCTAGAATAAGGTTTGCAGGGTATATGCTGTGAGGGCGGTCATTGAAACGAACATGATGATGTATTGAGGGATTAGGAACGGAGCAAGGTGTTCTGCAGCGCCAGTCCCTGAGAAGATTTGAGTCAAAAATACCTGGAGGGCGCGGATAAATATCAAATGATACACATCCCGAAGCTCGTTAGGCGGCTTACTTGTGTCGTCGCCGTTGGAAGACATGAAAGGAAGCTGCATCGGTTAACGCAAAGAGTGTTTCAGTATGCACTGCACAAAATAAGGATACATAGTGAATGACGTACATGCACACGAACTGGAGCACCTTATCATCCTTGCTAATCACGTCCACATGCACCAAGCCATGGACAATGAGCACGCCTATCACAGGCATGATAATCATTCTCCCAACGGCCAATGACACGATGGCGCCTTTCGGAATGGACGTCCAGTTTCCACACGGAACTTTGAGCCGCGCAAGCGCGCTTCCAAGGCATATAAGGCCAAGCGGAACCGATGCACCAGCTGCAAATGATGCAGTATCCATGATGAAGGCGAGAGGAGGTTGACCATCCGGAGCGTTGGGAATGGGTGAGTTGGGAACAGCGATGAAGAGCGCTTTGAGGGGCGTCACAAGCGCGATGGGAAATGCGAGGATGATAGAAAGCGATGCTGGGGTGATTAGGCTGGTCACAAAGATGCGCAACTCTGCTAAGAGTTTGTGCCTGGTTGTGTGCGGATGTGGGGCGCGCAACACGACGCCTTCGGAAGCAGGTACGGGAGAAGCATCGCCATCGATTGGCAGCGACGCGGGTGCGCTGGGACCATCTATGTGTGTGATTGTTGCAGTAGGCGAGGTGACGTGCGAAGCCAAATTCGGCTCGGATGGAAGCGGTGCGACGGTGGCACCATCGTCTTGATAAAAAGATACGTGTTTGGGAGTGGATGTTGGAGATCGATGTCGAGCTGAGGGCAATTCACCGCAAACTGAGCTGTCGACGGGCTTGAACGTCTTTTCGTCACCGATGTCTTCGAGATCCTCACATTTTTCGCTCAAGGAGCGTGTAAAGCCGGAGATCGAGGCTATCTTGCGCAGCAAGGAGATCCAACTTGTGAGCATCCATCGGCGCTTCTCTCTCATCTTCTCACGAACTTCTTCCGGTTCTATGTCTGGCCCCACGAAGTCTTTGGCGATCAGACGTGTTCCGCCAGCGGGAAACAATGTGACCTAGATACAGTGATAATAAGGAGTGTTGTGGAAAGGCAGCGCAATACAGGCTCACAAAGAAGACAAGTATGAATGCCGAGATGTATGCAACTGACAAAGTCTGGTCTGCGGAACCATTGAACGGAGCAACACCTGTGATGCTCATAATCACGGACGTGGCTAGAGGCAAACAATCAATGTTCAGTAAAATATCAAGCGCGTGAACGACTCACGGATGTCGCCGACATTCCCAAATGTCCCAGCAACGAGGATCCCGTACCGGAACTGATGGGGGACCCAGAAGAACTGCTTTATCACCCACGCCATGATAAATCCAAGGCCTTCATATACGAAAGCAACCAGAACTAACGGGCCTGAATTTGGAATGTGCAACATGTGAGTATGTAGCGAAATGGGACCGGGGTCGGTATGTACCAAGCGCGGAGATGTTGTCCGACGTGAATGCAGGCACGATGCGTGAGAACATGAGGCACGGAAGGGCGATGTTCTGTGCTTTGACGACGATTAAGATGAGCCCATAGCTTAGAAGAAAGACGCACCAGCATGATTTGACCTGCTCCTCTTGCAGCGACGGGAGGAAACAGGTCGGCCTTAGTCAAAGCGAAGCCCGATGCAACGACGAGGAACCTGAAAAAGTCGTGAGACAAATGTTCAACCATGCCGCCGAGGCTTACAATCGTAATAGAGGACGCAGAGATATCCATATCAGGGTGCCCGCAGACAGCATACTGCTAATCGTCGTTAGGTCGTGAGGACTCGCTAGGCCGACAGATGTTGATTCTGGGAACAAACAAGCCAACTCGCAAGCCGATTCGGTCTATGAGCGATTGCCGTGTCTGACGCCGTGAGGCAAACGGCTCGAGAACGCGCCTGCAGTGGGAACAGACTTTTAAAAGAAACTGCGTGAGCGGAGCCCCGGACCGAACAGGACCGAACCATCGTGCCTCTTGGCCTAGGCCCATACCATCGTAGTAGTCCAGCCGTAGTCCCTATGTGTTGAGGTTCTCAGGAATGAGGGACTCATGTGAGACGACCGTGAGGAGACCCGATAACAACTATGACAATGGATGCGCTTAGCGGGGAGGAGGGTTATGTTGCATTACGTCGCAGGAACTGTCATGCGCCCGTGTATGGAGGTCAAGTATCCAAAACTCGATCGCAGGATAGTCGTAAAGCAGGAACTTGATGGCTCAGTTGAATCACATGTTGGACTACGTTGACCTGACGGTATGTTCCGCCACGTCAGAAAGGTAGTGGTGGCAGGCAATCATCAATCAGGTCCAAGGCCAGGCAGGATAACTGGCAGGACCTAATTAGGACCTAGTCATTGGGAATGCTGCCATCGAACTATGGATACGGAATGCGACACAGAAAATTGCATACTTAGCTTGGTTAACTCAGTTGGTCAGAGCGCAGGTCTCATATGAGAGTATGAGGGATGAAGCATCCTGAAATCCTGAGGTCGTGGGCTCGTATCCCTCACCGAGAATTTATTTTAGGATGTTTGGCAAACTCGACAAACGACCTTTTGATCATTGATTGGTCGAGTGAAACGGGCGAACATAATCTCCTCCAAGAGTATCGACACCAGTGCATGCACGTGTTGCCCACAGAGCCCAATATGGTATCGTCGACATGCTCTTACACGCCGCCATGCGCCTTGTCCGAACGCGTAAGCCAGACTCTAAGATGAAAGGACACTCTAACAACGATGAACCAACTTGAAACCCAAAAACTGAAACTGAAACTAGAGAAAACGTCTTTGACCCATCATGCTACCTATGTATCCCATCCCGACCCCACCGCCTTCCAATGACACCCTATTCACAAACAACGAGAAAGCAACCAGAAAACCAGAAACTGAAAAAAAAAACTCCCGGCCACTCACGCGTCGTGCCCGGGCCTGAGCGAGCTCGTCCGCGTACTCATCTCGACCCCGCCCGTCTTGGACACGAACCCAACGCCATGGATGTGGTACTGTTCCCCGACAAGCTCCTTCGTCGCCACCATGAGCCGGTCGAGCCGCGTCACGATTCCGAAGGCCGTAGATACGCCGACGCAGAAACACCTGACGTCGGTGAGCAGCGACGAAAAGCATGGAACGAGGCCAGAGGGATTTAGTCAGTCTCGGCCTCGGTCTCACGGAAAGAGAGCAAATGAACACTCACAGGTACTGCTCGTTCTCGAGCGTGTCGATCGTCATCGTGCGCGGGAGCCCATAGTCGTCGTCCGCCTCCTGCCGAATGACATTCAAACCGTGCTGGTGTTGGATGAACCGGTCAAAGAGCGGGCACGGCGTTATCTGCGGCAGGGGGTTGCCTGTCCTGATCGCCGTCGATACGAGGCCTAGAAGTCACGACGGCTCATGTCAGCACTGACATCGGAGAAATGCACTGCTTCCGAGGAGGGGCGTGCGCGCGAAGAGGAACCTACTAATGACAGCGAGGACGTCGCCCTGAAAGTCGGCGTCGAGGAAGCGTGTCCTTCTGAGGAACGCGCGCGACCACGCGGGTTCGAGGTGCTCGACCACCGACATAAGGTGCGATAACAGGTAGGCAATCTGTCTGCGGAGAAAGTCAGGAGATGCCGGCACCCTAATAAAAAGTTCCGCACAGTTGAATTTCTAATATCTTGTGATATCTCTCCGCGGGCCACCTTCCGCGCAGTGAGAACTAGATAGAACCGCAGACCGCTTGTCAGAGACAGTTGTGCGGTGCTTAGATTAAGGTTACGAACCTCGTAAATGATGTTAGTTCGTAATACAACAGAGCGCTTCAGCTTCATGCGGATCGCGATCAAACTCTGTATAATCTCTTGCGTGTCTTCAGTGTTCCGGGCGTTGGCGAAGGAGACAATCGAGCAGTATACGGTGCCTATTTCGGATGCTGTAGTCGCCAGCGTATTCCGTTGATAACGTCGTAGGGTGGTCGACGGGGGAAGGAAAGAGAACACGCTAAGGTTATGGACTAAGAAAAAAGATGTTCGATATGTCCAAATGCACTCACAATGCAGCGGTGACTCCAGCAGCCACAAGGACAAATCTCCTCTGATTTATAAGAGGATGTCAGCGGTGGATATCAGTAGGGTAACATATAGCAGACCTACCCAAGCAAGGTTGATCCCGTAGTACGCAAAGGTTCCCACGCGGAAGTGTGTATTTTGCCACGAATATCCCAAAGTCTACTTTTCGTTGGGCCATGCTCCTCAGTCACAACAAACGATGAACTCACCAAGGCAGTCGTAACGAAAAAGATCAGGTTTGTCATAGGTGGCCCAGGCCAGTACAGTCTTGCGTAAAAGAAAAGCGGGAAGGCAACTGCGCACGTAGCAGCCAGCCCGTAGGGACTCCCATGGCCTGTCCCCGTAGAGATATACCATACAGCAGAGCCTACGATTCCGCCTAGGAATGTGCTCATGATGCGCGCCACGAGTCCGAACGTGGTGTCGCCACGCCATCGTGCAATCGTCAACTGCCCCATGAAACTGAAAGGTAACCGTGAACACAATGACAGATTAACGAACTACAAAAACACCCACATTGCCCAATTGAATCGTTGACCTTTCATTCGCAAGAAATCAGAGCCAGGCCACGACATGATGCTATGCAGACATACCATATGCGAAGCTAGCAGAAGACTGCAGCAAGGAGGGTAGAGATAGTAAGACTGATATGGCACACAAACCGTTAGCCTAGAGTTATTCGGGCGAGAAGGATTCGCATACTTGTGAGAACGCCGGCCTTGATGGCAAAAAGAACGTTCCCGCTGGAAAGCGCTTCGAGCATCCGATGCAGAAGGTTCATGAGACTCTCGAAAAGGTTGCGAGGAGGTAAGGCGTCTGGGTCTCGCCGCTCCGCCATCCCAAGATCCCCCATCCACGCACTGTCCATGCCTTGGATGATATCTTCAGATCGTGCAAAGTCTGTATCAGTTGACCGAATCCGTTGATGACGTTAGTACGTACCAGGGTTTTCATCGTCTTCGCGATCTAGATCGACGGTCTGATCCCATATGCTCCAGGTGAAAAGATTGCCCACCGGCATAGAAGGAAACCAGAGTCGAGAGCTGATACGTTTTTCTTCGAGATCGGTGGCCTCTTGTAACTGATCCAAAAAAAAGTGAATTTTCCAGATTTCCACGCAAGGTGCAGATGAGCTCACCAAATCAAGGAGGTTCATTGAGAAGTGCATTAAATGATATTGATACACGTAACAGTGAAAGAGGTAGCGATGGGGAGGTACATCTTCTCCGGTGATTGAACCAATATGTCTAGGATCAAACGCGGACCTGTATGGATCGACGACCAGATGTCTGTGTGTCACAGAGGATCAGAGCTGTGAAAACACCAACAGCACGCGAACTCACCTTTTATCCTTCCGAAACCGTTTCAAGATGTCTGCCAGATTAGTGGTCACGGTCTGTATTGCTTCTAAACGCTCGTTGTGAACGCGCTGGATGGTCTGTTCATTCCTCCAGAATGCGAAGCGATTCGTCCTCGACTGCTCGAGCCAGAAATCAAGACCCTTCAAGGAGTTCGCACAGCCCTCCAAGAGCTCATCACAACTCTCTTTTAGTAGAAACGTGGCGCGCTCGGTGAAATGAGACGACATCGGATGCGCAAAGTGTGTGGACTCGAGGTCGAGGTATCGCTGCGATTCGAAAACGCCAACGACATGCTCGCGCTGATGGTGATGCGAAAGAGAGAGATGCAGTTCGCGCAAAAGGTGCGAGTGGTGATGGTGGTGATGGCGATGCCCTGACCGCTCACGGAGACTCGGCGTGGGCGTATTCGTGCGCGTCAGCGGCGGAGATTGGGCGATACTGAAGTGTGTGTGACGATGACGTGCCCTTCGCGGAGAGATCGGCTCTATATCTGTGTTATGTGTATCCACTGTGGCCGTTGGTGTCAGAGGTGTCAAGGGGCTAGCAACATTTTTCTCTTCGATCGGGGATGGCGGACGAGAGGGTTCGGGGGTGCCAAAGGCAGGGGTGCCAGGTCGAGAGGGAGCAGGCGTCATGGGGAAACGCTCACGAGTCGGGTCGATAAGCCCAAAATACACGGTCATTCCGTTCGCGCGGACCGCCATGCGTAGCAGCTTTTTTCGGAGACTGGCCAAGTCGGTGGGAGAGTAGCGTGCCCATGAGAAATCGCGTTTTAGGAGACGTGCAGTTGCAGCAAGGGGAGCTAGCGCTGCTTCTGCCTTCGCGACAGATGCGATTACCTCAGCAGGAGAAAAGTCAGAGGATGAGGTAGGGATGGAAAGCAGAGAGCGATGATGATGAAGGCCTGCCACGAGGGGCTCCAGCACGGCTCGGAAGCGGGCCGTGTATTGTGCGGACATAGTGGATGGAAAGATGAGAGCAGACGTTATTATAGCTACAGCAGAATGAAGTGCGAGAGGAACGACGACGGCTCTCCCAATCTGTGCACATTAGCCAACGAACACACGCTTCAGGCGGACAGCACTTACTTGATAGTATGGGTATGGGAAGAAAACGGCAGTCGTCAATGATATATCTGTGTTCCCTGTCAGTGCAAGCATGGGGCCTGGTCATCAGACTACGCACCAAGACAGATGCAGCCGAAGATAGTGGCGAATAGAAATGGCCCAGGACCTTGCCGGGCTTTGATGTACAAGAAAAATACGACGCCAAAGAAAAGGAATATGGCCATGATGACTGACGGCTGTTGCAGTGTGAGCACTTTGGTGCGGAAAGAGAAGAATGCACAAACAGCAGCTTCGATATATTGGCCGGAGAAGATGGACTTGATGCTTGCGTTTGGGACAAAATTGGTGCGTGCTAGACTAGCAAGCTTTATGCCCAAGCAACTCCATCTACAGACAATCACGTATGAGATTCAAAAGGACGGGATGCTAAAATACTGGCTCACGCGTATGCCATTGAAACAAAGAGCAAAAGAACAAGCTCCCTTTCGAGGTTAGCGATGAAAGGATCGCTTGGCGGAGAAAGAAATGCAGCTGGATAGACGCAAGCATTCAATATTCAATGCAGATGAGTGGCACAGTCGAAAAGTCTCTACTAACCGATTATTATCAAGAAGCCAGCCTTGAGCGTCATCAGTTTGCAGTCGACATTCAACTTTAGTATAACATACCTGACCCATAGTCCGCAAAACAGGCTGAATGACTATAAGTAGAACAGACACCCATCCTGCCAAAGCACATCGAATGACTGGCTTCAATTTGGACCATGTCCAGTTAGCCGGGATCCACAGAAAGTTGGAAGGGAGTTTCGACTTGAAAGGCGGATCTGCGCTTTTTGTAGGGGCGGATTTGACAGGACTATCATGCTCCGGTTTTCTGGGCTCGGTCGTGTGGTGCGAGACCTCTGAGACTTGTCGAGCACTAGAGGAGGAGGTCGACGGGCCTTCGTCGCCAGTGCGAGGGTCATGGTGGACAGTACTCAGAAGCCCATCTGACATGGTAAGGGATGGAGTGAGGGATAAAGAAAAGAAGACTTTTTATCATGTCTCAACCTCTCGACCGTCGCCTCCCCGCCGCGGCCGCGCATGGTCGGGTTCGGAAGGATAAACTATGACGTAGTGTGGTTAGGGTTTTGCATTTCTTTTTTTGGCTCTTTCGTAACTTGTCACAACCACACACATGGACAGCTCTCCACCGCCCCCTCCGCCTGCCGAATCTACTCCTCCCCCTCCCCCTCCTATAGGCCCGTCGGGATCACCCACAGAATTTCTGAAAGGCGTCGTCGGCAAACGCGTCGTTGTACGCCTCACTTCTGGTGTCGATTATCGCGGTACGCACTTCCTGTTCTTTCACGATCTCGTACCAATCGCCATCCAGGAGTCCTCTCATGCCTTGACGGTTATATGAACATCGCCCTTGAGCAGACGGAGGAGCACGTCAATGGAGTAGTTACCAACCGCTACGGTGACGCATTCATTCGAGGCAACAATGGTGAGTGTTAATCTTGTGGCGTTCATGCGTTGCTAAATTAGGTCCCTGAAGTGCTATACATATCGGCTGCCGAGCCACTATGACAACCTCATATCCCCTGCTGTTTGATACCCTTGCGATCAGCTGCTCTGTTCTTCATTTGTTCCATCCACACGTCTCGATCATGTACTATCAACGGGCTCCAAGTTACTCTTGCCTTTACATGACCCCAAACTGGTACATCATTCTCTTCTTCCACAGTTGTAGTACCACTAATCAAGACTGCATGACGCCCGCTCCTTTACACGAGGAATCAGTCCATTGCAATCAATTGCAGAGCATCAGAATAAAATTAGGCCCACTCGATGACTTGCCGTGCGATCAGATCTGGCACTAGGATGTCGCTGAGATGTCTCGTGAGCTAATAGCCGTCGCAGTCGAATATTTTTTGCTGGTCGCGAATCGTCAAGTGGAGTGTCCTGGCCTCATGTGTATGCTTCAGTATAAACCAATTCACCGACGATGGGCATAGCACCAAGCATAGACCGCATGGGTTTGACCAGACCTAGGTACCCCAAATTTCAAGAAGCTTAGCTCAAGTCGGGACGCCGTTCAGGTATGAACATATCTACAGTAGCCTGGAGTTGGATCTCCTTGAATCCACTAGGCCGATAGCGAGTCCTCGCTTGGCACACTGAGATAGGCCCGACAGGACGTACTCCTATGGGCCAAAAGTCCACGGTCGACTTGGTGAATAAAAGGAAGTGCATTGGCGTGAAGCTCGAGAGAAATAATGACAGTTGACTCGTATTTTTTCCTACACAGCTGAGTTGATTTGTACATACGGAGAGCTCACCATGCATACGCATGATCCACCAAGTAGACTTGCCAGTTCTGGTGGTGGAAAGAAAGAATTACGATTTCGTATGCGTGACCATTGGCGTTGGTGCGTCACATCTTGTTGGACGAATCAGATCACGGCGATCATTGAGTCATCGCCATACTCCGACTTGCAAGAGGTCAGTCAGATCCTGTTAGATCATTTCTCGATTCGATTTTTCTAAACAGGCTTGGTAATGCCGCTATGGCAATCGTTCCCTCTTAGGACTGTGGGCCTCATCCCTCCATCCCTAGGGCTGAAGGACTTGTCTATATCTCGCTAAATCATCAAGGCATCTGTCGTGGGTGCGTTTTCTCCGGGCTTACAGCAATGCACCATCTTCTGATTGCGTGAACATTATGTTTTCGCTATGCCATATCGGTATAACCTCGGGAATCGCTTCTGTGAAAACGTAGTAAGAGCCTCATCTTTCCTTAGTACAGGGCTGATCAGTGTTGTTCGTTGGCAGTCGCCCCCCATTTCACGCATTTGACCGGCGGCGAGGTTGATGCGTCTTTATTTTAATACGCTTTCAACTCCATGTAATCTGCGATGTCTCGGTATCCCGATATTTCCCCTCGCCAACCTCGATTTTTTGAGATCTCGTATAGGTTCCAAGATGCGTTGATCTCCCTGTGCCGAGAGGGCTCGACGATCTTCGAATGGGGCAAAGGGCGAACTTACTCATCGATTTTCATTGCCGTATCCTAGATCCAGTCATGAAATTTGAGGCACGTGCTGAGGTGAGTAGACGGCATGCAATAGATCCCACTTGTCCCTCCCGGGAATTGACTGCACGACTGATCAATCACTATTCTGCTTGGGTTTAGTCGTGACTAACAATCAGATTTCAAGATCTAACTGATAGCGGCTGGTCCCGTCGGTATTCCCTTCAAAATCTCTCCATCCTACGACGTTCGTTCTTTTTGTTTCTCTCGCGATCGCTTGCCCACCAGATCCGGCCGACACCTCTTTTCTTCTTTTCTTTCGGTTAGTGCCGGCGCGTTTCACGCATCTCGCCACCCCTTCCACGAGAGAGTCTGCCGATAATTCCGCCGAGCCAACTGCAGCTTACTCGAGGTCCCGACGACTGGTAATGGTGATCGTCTCCGCAGTCGTCCCCTGGTATGATGGTTCGGTTCTCCTTTTTCCTTACAAGAATCATCCCAATTACGTCCCACCCTGAAAGACTCCCAGAATCTATATGGGTCTATGTATCCCTCCTCGTCCACCGAATTCTTGGGTAGCTTGCGCAATGGTCGGCAAGTTCCCTATCTCGTTTCGGGACACCGCTGTTCTCACTGCGCCTCCCTTTGTGTCTTCGCACACATGCACCGGTACCAGATAGCTAATTCTGCGGTGACGGGGCATGGGCGCTCTCAAACGCATGCCAACATGGGCTAAGTGTTTTGCCTTGCTTTTGCGGCCTCTTCCGTGGTGGAGATCCAATAACAGGATTCCTACTTCGATCGTGCTTGATGCATTGATGAGGCACTCACGATCGAAATTGAAACAGCGAGATGCTGTCGTACGCCCGCCGCACCGCTCAAACATCGTTTGTACGAGTCTACAATATCTCACCAATGCATCTGTCCTTCCAGAGGCAATCTGACTTTCAGCCGACTTCAAGTAAGTTGAGCCCTAGATCGAGAGAGACTGAGTGTGATTCTTTTTGATTAATTCATTTTGCCACAATCTCACGGGACGCATCAGCTCGTGTTCGATAATATACAGTGACTATAATACAATGTAAAGTGCTCAAAGACGAGGTTTGATAGAGTCCCTGATGGAAGCAGGATCCAGAACACTCTGAGGATAAGGCAGCGTCAGAGACCTTACATGCTCAGAGCCACCGTCGACGACGATGATCTGTCCGTTTATAAAGCTAGCTGCATCGCTGAACAGAAATACTGCTGCATTAGCACAGTCTTTGACGTCTCCCATGCGACCTGTGGGCACCATCGACGCCGCGTGAGCTTCTTGAGATCCCGACCCTTTGGCAGAAAGGCGATCCATGCCCTCCGTGCCACCGATAGGACCAGGGGCAATGACATTGGAACGGATTCCATGAGGGCCTTCTTCGACAGCAAGTACAGCAGACGTTGCATCTACTGCCGCCTTTGCTGCGGACACGTGGACCTGGTAGGGTGTAGCTGGAGTCGAATATCAATTACATGGCAGAATATCGGCGTTTGAATGGACACGGACCGCGGTAATGGAGAGTGGCGCTGACATGAATGTAAGAGCCCTTGGATGACCTCACGTGAGGCAAGGTAGCCTTGATTGTGTGATACGTTCCGAGCTATACGGTCGCAATTCATTGGGATGTGTATCAAGGTCAAGACTATCACGAATCTTACTGTGTCGATCTCTATCACAGTCCTGAAGGCGTTCTCAGATAAACCTGAGATAGGCGCGAGAAAGTTCCCGGCTGCGCCTACATTTTGATTCATACAACATGTCAGAATGGTTGGAGCGGTGTTCGGAGGCTAGACTGCACTTACCGCAAATAACATAATCAATTCTTCCGAACCTTTCGATCGTCTTCCTGACAGCTTCTTGCAGCTGCTTTGGTTGTCTAACGTCGGCTTGAGCTGGAAGGCATGCTCTACCAGTAGCGTCGGACAACTCCTTCGAGGCTTGAGTGAGGCGTTCCAGGCTACATTGGCAGTCAGTCATATCTCAGCCGTCAAGTGAGCACGAACACGTACTTTCTGCCAACTATGGTCGCACTTGCACCGTGACGCATCTGATAAATTCCGGAATAACTAAGAAAAACTTTCAATAATGATGCAAGCTAGAACCGCACCACAGCCTCCGTCATTGCGCGACAGATGCCTGAACCTCCTCCAGTGCAGAACAGCACCTTGCCATCGAAGATATTCTGCTTGAAGACCTGAGTAGAGTCGGTCACGGGGTGAAAGGGTGCCATTGTTTTAGGTCGAGTGGGTTGGAACTTGGAAGTAATGGTCGTTTGAGAGGAATTCATAGTCGATCCTCGACGTGGGGTATCCGGCGTCGGCGCGATCACTTCCCGAGCACGGGGATCGCGTCAGCACGTGATACTTTCTCCTTGACACATTTCATTTCTGTTCGTTTTTCGTTCATGCATCTGAGGCTCCTGTAGGCTTTTGCAGGCCCCTAAGCTTTCTCACACTTGAAGCTTGAATCTTCAGGACGCCGCAGCGATAGACGCTATGTCGTGATGACCTGCTAGTCTCTCAACATCATGGAGCTGTCGTGTTCGACGGCGGTGTGTTGCTTTCACCAGAAAGCTCAAGGTCACTCACAGTACTCACGGGTATTGGCCTGTTCCGTACTGATGCCGCAGAAGATAAGTACGCACTTCAAGTCTGACGTAAATCGCAAGGTTTTCTGATTCGCTGCCGCATGTACGGGTGCTATGTATATGATAGCTTCCACAATGTCCGATCGAGCCAAAGGAGATTCATGATACGTTTAATTTCCAGCTCGTTGTTCTGCGTTTCTATGTCATAAACTCTTCGTTCGAGACGCTATCGGTCCTACTGAGGCGTGAGATGACTGACCACGTCGAAACTGACTGCAAGCTGCACGCCGAGAACCCCGTGCAAACAGCCGACCATCTTTAATCCCTAAAGGACATGGCTCCCCGAGTCCGAGCACTCCGATGGGGCAAACTTATTCCTGGCCAGCAATCAATCTGACAGGCGATCTCCGCGCCCAGTTTCCCAGCAGAATCAGAACTCTCACACAACGCCAACGGCCAAATAGACACGCGACCTTCGAGGAAATATATTTTAGTGTGGCTTATACTGTGACTCGCATATCCTCGATTTCGTCGGGGCTCAACTCCATTGGGAGTTCCGTCCCCCTAACGCAGATTTAGCTGTTGGCCTAGATAGGTAAGTTGCGAGGCAAATGTTTCTCGTGATGCCTATAACCCCGTGTCAACCTAAACTCTTTTGAGGCTCATACCGTGTTCTAGTCGTTCACGAACGTTTTCCAACTGGGTGTGCGCCTGTGTGCGCACTGTTCCCTCAATGTGTCCGGTTGAACACTCACACGTAATGCGCTCACCGTCGTGGTGAAATCTCCTGACCGCCTAGCTCACTTCTCTTACCTCAGAACGCGACGCCTGCTCCAAAACCTTGTTACTCTCTCTCGTTCTTACCCCGTGCCCTGACCTGACACTCACGCAGAACGTCTCTGCGCTCCTCCAATGGACTTTCTTGCTTCACGCCCCTGTCCTGGCTTGGGTGACTCATCCTCCCTCACCCTCCTGCGCCCATTCAGTCTAAAAGTGTGTTCCACGAAGGCGAGCAGAGCAAATATCTGATTTGCAAATGCCAGCTTTTTCCGCAAACCCCGAAGTTTGTTCAACCTGCGTGCGCGAGCGCTGAACATAGGTGGCACCATCTTCCCTCGAGAGTCCAGGCTTGGGAGCCGCCTGCGCACACACCGAGGTACGGGCTCACGTGAAGAACACGATACGTCGCGGGACCCGGCTGTGCTTCCTTTCGTTTTTCTTCTGTTTCTCTCATCGCACCGCTGCGTGCTTGAGCATCAGGACCAGCTTCGCGCTGCTTGCCATGTGGCCCGGAGCCCTGCATCTATTCTCACAGGGGGGCGAAGTCGAAGCCCCGCAGAGCCCCGCACGCCCTGATGCGGTGGCGCACGCACGTCCTCACCTTCATGTCACGGGTCCCGCCCCGCCCGACTTCCGACTTCCGACGGGTCTTCTGTCGATGGAAATCTGCACGGAACACTGCACGAAGGGCGGTGTGGGTGACAGTGTGCCCCTGGGTTCGCAGTCGCGCCCACGGCGTGTGCTCATCGCTCATCGCCCAGGCGCCCTAGCCTGTCTGTCAGGCGTTGCTGGCGACGCCACGTCTCGAAACCCACCAAGGTTTGGCTTGGCGCCGCAGACGTCAGCGTCGGCGCGGTGGGCGCAACGGTCGCGGAATCGGAGCGATGTCGACTTCTCGAGGCCCAAACTATCTTACCAGGCGTGCCCTTCGACTCTCAGGCGGTCGGAGTCGGAGTCTATGTGCTTTTCGTCGGGCGAGGAGGCTCGCATGGAGAATGCACAGGCCTGCGAAAGCAATCCACTGCCCGCTGTGAGCGAGACGTCGTGTACCCTGCACCGTGGCCGAAATAGATCTGCGTACCTTACCATGGGTTCGCGAGTGAAGATCGATTTCCAATTCTGTTCGCCCGTGTTGACACCGATAGAACACCGAACTCGGATGCCAAGCCAGGCGTCCGCAGAAGTTGCTCAGCCGAAAAACTCATTCTTCGTCGATGGCCAGAGGGAAGAAAAAAATAGCAAATCGGCTCGTAGGGCACTGGGAGTATGTATACGGCGCGGGTACTGTACGGATGGCATGGCTATAGCGGAGGACAGAAATACAACAGTCGACGGGGCCCGGGTCGAGCAAGACAGACAAACTGGGATGATGATAGCTGGACAACGAAACGGTGACATGAGACTGGACGACACGAGAGCAACGAATTATGTAGGAACGTAAGATACTTTGACTTCTTCGATACACAAGGTCACTGCAAGATAAGGGAATCAAGACGGAACAATAAAGACAGGCCAGTATACCCGTAAAAAATATATGCACAGAAAATAACGTCCGCGCAGGCGGATGCATGGACTTTGAGGCTGGGCTGTCAGTGCCCATCCACCTTGTTGCGGTCCCAGTAGCTCACCTGAGAGCTCGTGGAGTAAGGGCCTGGAGGATGTGCGGAGGCTGCCATGGCGTGCATATTCTGGGACAGCGAACTGGCTGACAGGGTGCCTGCAGCAGAGATGGAGCGAGAGATAGCGGAGGAACGCGCGGAGAGCTGAGCATCTGGGTCATGGGCGCCGTGCTGGTAGGGCGAGGTGGCTGAATGGGGAACGGATGACTGCAGCTGCAGAAAGCTCGTCGGCTGATCGTATCCGGCGCTTCTGGCTCCGAACGACCCGCCCTGGAAGTGGCTGGACGAGCCGAAGTAGGTCTCCGGGCTGCTCGAGTGCGTCGAAGCCGAGGACGGTGTCGAGCTCTGATATGTACCCGGGGAGTGTGGCTGGGTGGTGTAGTAGCTGGAAGACGAGAGCGCGTGGACGGGAAAATGCGAAGACTGCGACGACAGGTGGGAAGAAGCGCTCGAGTTGCTTGGGGAAGGCTGCGAGTGGGTGCTGGACCATGCGCGCTGTGAGGGCGGAGAGTATAAGTCACTTTGGGGTGCGGTCAGCGTGGACAAAGGTCGATCACGAATGCTAGCGGTATTCAGCGGCGGGACAGAAGGCCAGCCCGATCCGGCGTTGCGGGATTGAGCACCTCTAGCCATCCCCATCGCACTCGTCCAATATGCGGCATGTCCACTGATCGTCTCCGAAGGGAAAACATTTGACGACTGCGGATGTGCCGGCTGCTGGAGATGCGAGTTGGACGAATACGTGTGATTGAGTTCCGACAGATGCGGTTGGGGCGAGAGCGAGGACAAAGAAGACCCGGGTTCAGAGCGTCCTTGGGCCGGAGAGACGTGATGAACTCGGGGGTTCTGCTGAATAAACTGACTAGCCGTATAGTCGGGGGAAGAATAGGAATAAGGAGCGGACGTCGAATGGGAGGCCGGAAGAATCGAGTCCTCGTACACCAACGATGTGCCAGCGGATTGGTGGCTGCTGCTGCGGGAATGCACTATGATCTCACGCGTAGACGCGTGGACAGCTCCGTCGTCTTCGACGGATGATGCATAGTCGAAGCCGTGCGTCGCGCCGACATCGTCGAGGTGATCAGCTGACGAGCCAGAGTCGAGCAGCGTGTTCAGCGTGGCATCCAACTTGCGCTTCTTACGGGAATTGTTCGGCCGTCTCCTGTAGACATAGTCGGGGTACTTCGAATTGAAGTTGTCCTTGAGGTGCTTCGCCTGGTCAAGATAGTACTGCTTGTCGGACTAAGGGCAGCGACAAAGAGCGGTGAACGGTTATGAGCGCCCGAGGTGGGAAAGGTGAAGTGACTGACGAGGTCCATTGAAGTCCACTCTCTGCTCAGAATTTTGCTAATTTCTCCAGTGCGCATCATTTGATTTGCGGCGGAGACCTGGGGCCTCCTCCTGCGTGCAAATATCATGAACGCATTCATGGGCCGTTTGGGGGTGCCGTCCGCATTGAGGGTCTGTGCGGTTAACTGGACATCCTCTGGGAACGAGGCAAACGCAGTCAGTAAGCGGTCACAGAGAATGCATGTGGGCAGACCTGGAGAGTCTGCGCTTAATTTTTGGGTTTGTGGAGAGTGAGGGACGGAGGAGCTGTCGTCTGAGCCAGAGAGAGAGCTGTCACGGTCGAGCCGTCTCGGCGCGTCATCTAGGTCTGAGTTGTTGGGGCCGGCAGTTGCCGAGGTACGGTGAGGGTGATGGGCGAGAATGTGGTCTGAACGACTCATGACGGGACAGGTTGGGTGTGGAGGGGGGGGACAGCGAGAGGGCGTAGAGGGGGGCGGGAGAGGAGGAGGAGGAGGAGGAGGGGGAGAGCAGAGGAGGGAGAGAGGAGGAGGACGGTTGCGTCGTGATCGGTTCGGGGGCGGGTGTCAGTTAGATCGCAGACCAGATGGACGGGAGGCTATAAAGGGTCGTGCGTGAGGACAAGGTACTGATAGCGGGTCGAAGGGCGACACGGGTGCTGATGTGCGCGACTTGTTTGGCGTGTGGTGGTCTGCGCGGCGAACGGGTTCGCGTGTTTCTGGAGCCAAGCTGCTGCCTCGATACGTGCGTGCGCGGGCGCACAGACGTTGCGCGGGTTGCAGCAGCGGGCATTATAGGGGCTCGCGGTGGGCAGCGGCCAAGGCACGCGCTGAACCGAGCCAGTTGCAGAAACAGACTGGGCCCACTGTCACCGGTCCAGTGACAGCCTGCTCCTTCCTCGACCGTTACAGTCACCCCTTTCTCCGGCATATTTTTCGTTTCCCCCCTCCTTGCCTTGCCTTTTACGACCGCCCCGGCCGTCCTCAGCTCCCAACACGGTCTAGCGGCCCCCAGCGCTTCCCCTCGGGTCCCCTTGATCTCCCAACCCTGCCCTCGGTCCCTCGTCCGCATCCCCCGGGAGCCCTCTGCGTCCTTCGCCCCCTCCGCCTGCCGCTCTTCGCCCTTCCACCACCGCGCTCGCGGAGTCGTCCTTGCAGCCGCTCTCCACGTTCTCGCCGTCCAGATCTCATCTCAGTCCGAGACGGAACGTGTCGCGGAGATCGCGGGACCCGGAATCTGAATCTGTCAACTAGAGCCCAAGTCGTCTGTCGTCCGCCACCGGGTCGCTCTGCGGCCTTGCTTCATACAGCATCTCGGCATCCTCCGCCTCCCCCAGTTTCGCGCTCTTTTCTCCCTAAAAACACCGAAAACCGTCCGCTGCAAACTCTCTCCCCTGCACGTGAATCCGTCGCGTCGTCGCGTCGATCCTCGCCTCCCGTCGAGTCTTGACTCTGCGTTCCTTTGGAAATGTAGACTCATTCTTTCATTTCACAGCCCCGGCCTGCTGTAACCACATCAGACAGGCGGTTATCTATTTTTGGGAGCCAGATTTCGATTTTTCTAGGTTTCGCCAGCCTCAGATTCTGCATCTGATGAAGTTTCCCGCCTGCACATTCCTGATTGGTGCATCAGCACCACCGCCCGTCGTCGCCTTCCCTCGTCGCCATGCTCCACCAAATAAATCAGGGCCGGTCCTCGTCCTCGATCGATGGATGAAACTTCCGTTGGACGAAATCTTGACATCTCCCCACAGTATTACAGTAGTGCCCTAGTCCCCCAGTGCGCCAGCAAATCGAGCGCTCAATCCAGTCTCAGCGCGGCGTCTCCGTTTGGTTCTTATCTGCGACTGGCTGGAGCCTCTTAGGAACCTACCTCCCGCTTGGGTGCTCTACTCTCAGCCAACCAGCGTGCATCTCCCCAATAAAGCCATATTCGTGGCGAACGGATCTCGCAAGCGAGCCGTGTGCCCTCGCCGCGCAGCCGACTGCGGCAACGCTGTGTCCCCCCTCAAGTAGGTTAGGCCTACGATGCCCACCGTCGTCGAACCTCTCGCCCTAGCACCTCGCTTCATTGCCTAATCTCCACTCTATCCGCGATGCGTCCGCGTAGTACGTGTGACTTCATACAACATGCATTTCGTCCAAAAGCGCCCAAAGCGCTATCTGCAGCATAATTCCATATGTCCATTATGAAACTCATCTGTGATCGGAAGAGAGCCCTCGAGCGTCGGCCGGGTTCTCTTCTGTTCTTCTGAATGACGCACTGTCCAGAAAGTGATGTAATGGCTAGGAGCAACAGACTCGAGGCTTCCAGCCGTTCTGCGCGTGGAGGTTGGGGCGAACTCGAGCAGGACATGCCGTAAATATGCATGACACCGCAGACCTGTCCGCTAAGCTCACGTCGGACCCGCCGTATCGGCGATTTTCAGCGACGCCAACAACTCATCAGGCCGTGGCACACGCGTTGCCGTCATCAGGCTTTACGGCGCTCACACTTGTGATTGGCGATGCCGTGCGCGGCGAGTCCTGTTATCCGGCGTCCATCGTGATCTACGCGTTGGGACAGGCGCGCTCTAGGCTGCAGGGCCGAGAAGAGGATGCTGGAAGAAATGTAAATCCTGTCAATCGCTAGCGTAGATGGCTTCCACCCAGACCGTCGATGACATCGAGTCGACTGTGCATCAGTCGTCTTTTCGAAGAGAATCGAACAAGATACCTGGAGACGAGAGAAGCTGATCTGTTGCGAGACATGGCGGCATGTCAAGAAGCCGAAAGAGATGCGCACGCATGGTCGAGATGGGCAGACGGTTTCACCTATGAAAAGCGCACGGGCTTCACAAAGAAAGCAGATCGACATCAATGGCCGCTGATTAACGCTAAAAACAGGTTGATAAGAGTGATCATCATCATACGTGGTGGTGATGATGATAATGATGGTGATGACGATGTCTACACCGTGGTTGAAGTTCCTACCCAAACGCGAACGGGTTGCGGTGGTGGTTCGAAAAGATGGCAAGAGGCGTGGGGGGACGTGCTTGAACGCTACGCCGTATCGAGTGTTCTGATGCAACGCCAAGCCACTTCTTGCTTCGGCGAACGCACAGCCATCACACAAAAAAAGAACAGACATTATTGGAGCCTGACCTGAACCATAATGTCGCGAATTGGTTCGAACGTGGGGTCCGTCTCGTCCCCAACAGCTGGAAATACATTTAGAGTGCGTTCACACCCTCTTCGAAGGTCAGAGCAGCGAGCAGGTGGGATAGACGCGAACGCGTTGCTCGCTTTGGTAATTGAGTAAGATCGTAAGAAGAAGGGGGCGAAGCGGGGGCAATAGCTGCATCTTTGGTGCACGCCCACGCGTTGGAGCGGACGGTTCTACGAGAGAAAATCAGCTACGATGGAACTTACGGTGAAAATCAGCGGCGGACTTGTGTTGGCAAGCCGCCGCACTGCGAGCGCCATGCCGGTACCGCCGACGCGGCTTTCGCGGGTATGTGGCGGTGGCCTGGTCTAGATTCCCTGATGCGCCCGGTGCGAACAGAGCGTGATCCAACGTAAAGGCTAAAGCGTTCGGCAGTGCGCGTAGGAACGAAGAAGGCAACGGCGGGCTGGGGGGCCTAAGAAGCATGCATCATGGGCGCTGCAGGCTACCAGACTGGCGAAGGCGCAAGCAGGTAGATCTACCCACAGCGAAGAAAGCTCCAGCCCAGGCGACGTGCTGCGCACGTGTTGGTCTCACAGTCCTGGATGGCCGAAGAGAGGAAGGGTATGACCGTGGGCTTGTGAGAACGTCGCGACGCATTGGGGAAGTTGAACTGCAAGTTGATGAGCAGGTGGGGTGCAAGTTGGAGAGTCAACCTGCATGCTGGCGATATCGGGCTCTTTACCAATCGCATCCGCGAGTGCACGAGTAGCTCTGGCTGTCCAAGTAGGACCCGAATGTCCGTTGCCCCTTTCCAGCGCATCCGCTGTCTGTCAGTTCGAAGGGGTTCGTGACTCATATGGCCGCAGCCACAGTGACGCGATGGCCACTTATAAGCTTACATAATACGTTGACCGCGTGACCGCGACGCGCGCCCGCTGCCTGCTGCCTTTGTTTAGCACCAGCTGCGCCTACACCATCGAGCGGTAACAGTGCGCCCCTTCATTTCTTCGTAAAACATCACCTTTGGACGCATTGAAACGTGAGCTCAGATCCAGCGAGCGAACAGCGATAGATGCCTCTTCTTGAGGGCGTCACATTCCATGTCCCTCCCTCTGTGTCAGCCGAGCGCCAGCTTCATGTCTCTACGCTTCTTCAAGCCAATGGCGCCTCTCTCGCTCCTCTGACGGAAGCCGACTACGTCGTCACCAATGCTTTTGACTTTGAAGGCTGGCAGAGTGTCCCTGACAACGCCAAAGTGGTTACTGTGCGTACGCTGCTTCTGACCGGGCTTGCACAGAGACCTGACCGAACGCTAGGAGACATGGCTCGAGAGAACCATGATATTAGGAAAGATACAACCGTGAGTCGTGTCGTGTCCGATGATGTGCGCTTATGTACGCTCCATTTAGGGCGCAATACTATTCTCCGGACCCAGCGATGCTATTCTCGGGCGTAGTGGCGTGCGCAACTGATGTGTGTCTTCCGCTTTCTCGCATTCTTGTCACTCAGGCCGACCCGCAGCGATCATCTGTCAGCTGTCTCCACCAGACACCGAGGTGCTCTCCGCTGGTATCACCGCGCTGGGTGGTCAGTGGCGGCCAGGCCTCACGCGCGAGGTGACCCACCTCTTTGCCGTCGCACCTGGCTCCGAAAAGTACGAAACCGCGATGCATTACCAGAAGGACACATGTGTCAAGGTGCTTGCGCCCCACTGGTTCGATGACAGCGTCAGATTTGGCACGCGCGGTTTGGCGACGAAGCCATACGAGTGGCCTGAGCCCATGATCCTCCAACCCGGACCCCGTATCGACGGAGTGGGGGCCTCGAGTCAGGGAGATCTCAAAGCCAGGATCTCCGGTGACAAAAAGATGCTGTACAGGACGGCCTTGATGTCGCCGGGACAAGAGCATCGTCTGGGGAACGTGGACAAAGGGAATGTTTGGCAGGGCAGACGCATCCTTCTCTGTTCTGACCTAGGTCTCTCTCAAGGGCGAAGGGTGGCCATGGAAGCTAGTATCACTCGAGCGGGCGGGGTCATCATAAACAGCGACGCAACCAATGAAAACATCAAGGTTGATGAGGCGGACGTACTCATTGCGAGGTATAGGTGGGGACATGCTTATGTCAAGGTGCGTTCTATTCCCAGCCAACAAGCTCACGGCGTGACATCTGAAACGCCCCACCAGGCTGTGAGAGCGAACAAGTTCATTGGAACGCTCGCTTGGATATTTCACGTCCAGGCTGCGGGAGTCGTGTCTGCGCCGACGGCTCAACTGTTGCACTATCCTATCCCCAAGAAACCTGTTGAAGGGTTTTCTTCACACGTGCGTACGTCTGCTCTCTGCGAGAATGCAGTTATATTCATGCCGGCATACTCTGCAGGAGATCACGGTCACGAACTACACCGGAGAGTCGCGTGAATATCTCAAGAAATTGATCACGACCATGGGTGCCACGTTCACTCCCAGCATGTCGGGACGCAACACTGTACTCATCGCAGCATTGTAAATCTCCCTGTCCTCCCACCCTTGTAGGGACGCTAACGATGTGCCTTCATTCAGCATTGCCGGTAATAAAACTACCAAGGCCGGAAACTGGTCCATTCCGGTTGTAAACCATCTCTGGCTCGAAGATTGCTTTGTTCAATGGAAGAATATTACGGTCGGCAAGGAGAAGTACGTTAACTTCACGCCGGGGATCAACTTCACTGAGATGCTGGGCGAACGCGGTATTGGACGGTCGGTAGTTCTGGACGGTCTGTTGGAGGTGGAAGAAGAGATGAATGCGGCCAGACAAGCCTCCTCTGAAGGCGCAGAGACAAACCCACCCCCACCTCCTTCTAATATCAGTGCTCGGGAAGTCGAGGAAGCAGTGAGGGCGGTGGATGGCATGGACGTCGAGGACGAGCCCATCAGCAAAAAGGCGAAGACAATAAGACCCGAGCCTGATGATATGGAAGTAGACGAACCCCCAGCAGCGGGGAATAGTCGCCAGCCCCGTCCTCGCACGCTCTCGAATGCTAGTGAGCTCCGACGCAGCACACGCAGAAAAAGCATCAGCAGTGTAGCGGCCCCAGTTACCCCACGACCAGAACAGCCGCCTTCCTCGAGGCCCGAGGCCCCCGCTGAGCCCAAGAACCTCCCTGAGCCCGGCAAAACCGCACGGAAGCCTCCCGTATCTGCGCGCGCTCATAGCGCTCATAAGGGCAAGGACCGAGACCGAGACCCAAGGTCAGACGACGATGCCCCTGTGGCTCGCCCAAAGGATGCGCCCAATAAGACCAAACTCCGCCGGGAACCTATTCCTCCCCGAGGGTCTGACGACGAACTCGAGGTCATCGAAGATACGACAGTGTTGTTGAAGGACGGCGAGTCGTCCAAGCTGCCCACCAGCACGCCACCAACCCCCAAATCCTCACAAAACAAGACGCCGCGACGACGACTGTCTGTCCTCTTGCCCCCAATAGGTACAGGCGATGCGCTCTTTTCAGGATCCCGACACCGCATAGGCAAAGAACCGAGCTCGTCGAGGCCTAAATTACCACGTCCAGACCTGGGCTTGACATCAGAAAAGGAGGCCGCAGGCCCGTCGACGCGGAAGCGGCCTAAGCCCCGAATATCAGCAGCTGATCTCAGTCTCATCCAGAACTCGCCAGCGACGAGCCGGGCGATCGGGCGGCGGGCGGCGGCGGACAAGGCTACGCACAAGTTGAGAGAGGAGATCATGCCCGACGTCAGGAATTTCGAGAAGGAGATGAAGAGGGGGCACGTTCGTGCGATAGGCGAAAGCGATGGGGGGGTCGCGCGGGATGCCAAAGGCAAGGCGAAGGAAGTGACTGAGGAGGACGAACAGAAGGCAAAGGGCAAGGGGCTCGAAGACGTGGCGGAGAGGGTCATCGCTAAGAAGCGGATGAAGTCTAGGCAGGAGGCGGAAGAATCTGCGGACGATGGAGAACGGGGTCGTAAAAAGCGGAGAGTCAGCACGTCGAATGCTAAGGGCAAGAACAGGGCCGGGGATGATGATGATGAAAGTCAGAGTCGCGTGACCCGGGAGGGGAGGCAGGCCGTCCGATCAAGCAAGAAGGCTCCGGCACACACCCACGAGCCTTCGGACGAAGAACGACCAGCTCGAAAGACGCAGACGGCCAGTTCGTCGGCGAGGAAAGGGAAGGACAGGGCCGCCCTCGAATCAAACGAAGACGACGAAGACGAAGACGACGAAGACGAAGACGACGCAAGCGCTCCGTCCAAAAGCAAAGGGAAACACAAGGCAGCCCAGAGTGAGCATGTGCCCAAAGATGCCGCGCGTAGCGTCAGCCGGCAAGATTCTATGCAAGTCTACGTCCATCGTCAGAATCTGTCGTCGTGCTCATCCAAAGAATATTCGCAGCTCTGAACCACCCGACAAATCCGATGTCAGAGTGTTAGTGACGCAGCTGTCGCTCGGAGAGGAAGTGACGAAGGTCCGTCCAGAGCTTCAACTTGACTTTGGTCGGGCTCACCCGTGAAACTGCAGGCGTTGACCAAATTGGGCGCTAAAATGGTCTCGAAGCCTTCGGAATGTACGTATCTCGTGGTCAAAAATTTGGGCCGGACGGAAAAGTTCCTGTGTGCGATGGCTGTTGCGCCATGCGTCGTGACAGAGAAATGGGCTCTCGCGTCGGCGGCGGCAAAACAACTCTTACGTGAGCGTTCACCTCGTAGGCAAACGCGCATAACCCTAAGCCCACTGTATCGCAGCGCCCGATAGGTACTTCCTCGTTGATTCTCAAAACGAGGCGAAATACAACTTCAAGCTCTCCCAGGCTCTGCGCCGGGCAAAAGAGAACAAAGGGAAGTTGTTTGCGGGGATGGTATTCTACGTGACCCCAAAAGTGAACGTCGACAAGAAATTATTGAAGAACGTCGTCGCTGCCCATGGTGGTCAGGTACGTCATGTCTTGCATCTCGAAGAAACACCGTCTGATTGATCATCAGATTCGCATCCAACCGCCTACCGCTCGTATAATCGGCGGCAAGGGCAAAAACTTTGCCATCTCATGTCTAGAGGATATATCCATTTGGAGACCTATCGCTCTGGCCGGGCATACGGTTTATTCTCAAGAAGTGCTTTTGACCGGGGCGCTAACACAGCAGCTACTCTGGAACGACCCCCAGTATCATGTCAACAAGTAGCGGACGCAATCTGTACTACATGTGTGTCAGTCCGCACTAGGCCATATATTCTTCAGCGCTTACTTACTCCGTCGTCCAGATATCGTGTTATGTATTTTGGTTTATCCTTTTGTGTTGACTAGCGACTACATTGTCATGTTCATCAGCAACAAAGTGGTCCGCCATCCAGCAGATTGATTGCGCAGTCTTAACCCTCTTGCTTGGTGCCCGATACTACCAGAACTGAGCGAACCATACTGACCAGGCCATCTCATATATCATCATCGGTACGTCGGTGTCCCAGCTGAGCTGATTCGATGGCACACAGCGATCCGCAAGAATGTTGCCGATCATCATTAATCAAGTCTTTTCCTTGTGATACACTCAGGGTAAAACCATTCTTGCCCGCCAAGTATAACAGTTTCTCGGGGTTCACGGAGAACCGATGGCATACTCCGCGATCGTGACGACGGCGTACTTTTTGACCTGGTCACCGGCGGTTATTTGAACTGCCTTGCGTGAATTTGACTGCCCTTGGCCCGAGCGAGCGATGAACCAGGGTGATCTCGGTCGAAGGCGCGGGTAGCAGGTGTCGCCTGCCAGCCAGTCAGCCGCACAGCGACGCGCGCTGCTTTGGACTTTGAGGGGCAATTGATCAGTGCAGGGTCAGTTCAAGCACCGCAATGGATCGTTGTCAGGCAGATAACTCGCAGGTCAGTGCCCTTTCCCAACGTATCTCATCATAGCTTTCTGTGGGATAACACGGTCGCACCGTTGAGGATTCAGACAGGTACGCGGCTGATCCTCCTCTTTGCCGTGGCAGCGACGCATCCTCCACGGTCAATCAGTCTGACCCCACCGAGGACGTTTGAGCGGTGGACACACTGATAGGTCAGACACATTGTGGCCATGCACGCCCGAAATAGCTCACGCTGCACACACGCGACGGGAGAACACTGATATATAAGACAAGAAAGAAAGCTGATGCAGAGATGGAAAGATCGACAGCAAAGGACAGCGGGACACAATCACGACGTCGCTCGATCGTCCGGATCGAACGCGATGGCGACCACCAAACAAAGACGTGCACAGACGCCGCAGTCGCCCGAAGAAGAACGCACGCACGCACGCACGCACGCACGCACGATCGCACGAGCGCACGCGCCTGTACGCGCCCGGGGCCTGTTGGCGGTGCTGATGCTGATCGGGATCCCCCAACAGATCGCGTCAGCGCCGCCATCAACACCAGCGCGCGCTCACGCGGCGCGCCGCGGGGCCGGCACCGGCGCTCCATCCGCGTCAGGCCTCACACGCGACGGCGGCGGCCGGGCGAAATTCCGCGCGCACCGCACGCGCTTGGGCGTGATCAGCTCCTGGGCAGCGAGATCGCCTGCGCCTGGCCCTGCGCGAGCACGCGGGCCTGAGCCTGCGCCTGCGTCTGGCGCTTCGACACGGCCTCCATCTTTGTGCGCTGCTTGCGCACATCGTCGTCCTTGAGCTTGACGGAGCCCGCGAGCTCGACGAGCGTGTCCGGCGACGAGGACAGGAGGACGGCCGGCGGGTGGAGGAGGAGCGCGAGCACGGCGGCCTCGGACTTGGCGTCGAGCAGCGCGCGGCGGCAGCAGGTCACGAGCGCGAGGCCGATCCGGAAGAGGAAGGCGACGCCTGTGGAGCGAGAACGTGAGCCCGGACGATGCCGCGGCGAGACGCGCGCGAGTGCCTACCTTCGCAAAGAAAGATGTCCCAGGTTCGCAGGAAATAGTCCGGTGGGAGGCTCTCTGCGAACAGTGACGAGAACCTGCATCGAAAGAAGTCAGCAACGGGCGGACGGACTGACACGGCAGGGCGCGTGACGTACCACGGACGGCAAATGCGGATCGCTGGAATGGCCATGTCGACGAAGAGCTTCTTCGCGACGGACGGGTCCGCCGCCTCGACCGCCTTTTGGAACAAGAACGCGTCCACGTCCATCTGCGTCGCGTTGGACGAGAAATACGGCCGGAGGTGGGTATCCATCAGCGAGATGAAGATCCAGAACGCGTCCTCCTCCGGCGACTGCTGCAGCAGCTGCCCCGCGATGATGGCGATCCCTGCGCACGAGCGGCAGCGCGGTCAGTATCGATCCGCATTCACAATTGCACCGCACGCACCTCGATCGTACTGCACGTCCGGCACCATGGTCAGGTACGCCTGCAGCAGGGACACGAGCGGCCCGTCGGGCTCCGCCAGCGCGCCCTGGCCCTCGAAGCACTCGCGCGCATCCCGCTCGATCTCCTCCAGGCGTGCGACGCGCGCGCGGCGACCGAGCTGCGCGTACAGCCCATCGAGGCGGCGCGCCTTGCTGTCCGCGAGATGTGACCACACCTGGTAGCGCACCGACGCGGGCACGCCCTCCGCGAGCAGCTTGCGAATCTTCTTGCTCTTGCGCGCCTGCGCGGGCGGCGTCGACGCGATCGCCGCGAGCCACTTGAGCTCGCGCGCGCGGTGCGCCTCGACCTCGCCGCTCTTCGCCGCCGCCGCCGTCTTGGAGAGCGACTCGGCGGGGCTGCTCGCGGGCGAGCGCGAGCCGGGCGAGACGGACGACGCCGCGGGGCTGTCCGTGCGGAGGAACGCGCTCGGGTCGCTCTTGCCGTGGAAATGGGCGTTGCTGTTGGCGCTGTTGCTGTTGCTGTTGCTGCTGGTGCCGCCGGGCGCGACGTCGCCCGCGAGCGAGCCGCGGCCGTAGACAGACGATTCTTCGCTCACGCGCGCAGACGATGTCGAGGGCATGCTCGGGCGCACGAGCTCAAAGTCCATATCCTCGACCTGCACGGTCTCGCCCGCGTCACCCAGCACGCTCCCTGCGTCCTCGCGCGCGCCGAGCGCCGCCATGCTCGATTTCGCGCGCAGCGCCGACAGCGAGAGCTTCGAGCGCAGCGACGTGTTGCGCGCGAGCGGCGGCGGCGACGCCATGAGCGAGCGCACGTCGCTCGCGGTCGAGTACACGGTGTCGGCGCTGCGCTGGCGGTGCACCGAGTGCGCGGACACGGACCCGGCGCCGTCCACGGTCCTGAACGTCGACGCGACGGACTCGCGGTCGCCGTGCGCAGCGGACATCGTCGGCGACTGCGGCGAGCTCGCGGACGAGACCGCGTCGCTCGGCTTGCGCCGCGGCTTGGGCGACGCGGTGCGCTCTGCGAGCGCTTGGCGGAGGCTTGCGGCCATGGGCGGCGGGCTGGCCATCGCGAGCCGCAGGTTCGTCATGCTCTGCGACACGCTCAGGCGGCGCGCGGTGCTTGGGACGGCGGTGGTCGGCGGTACCGGTGCCGGTGCCGGTGGTAGCACGGGCGACGATGGGTCCGCGGGCGAGGGCAAGGACGCAGCCGCTGCGGGCGCTGCGGGCGCGGTGGCGGAGAGCGAGAGCGGCGACGGCGTGTGCTGGCGCTGCGCCAGCCTGGGATTATGCGACACAGGCTCCTCGCGGCTGTACAAGACGACACACTCAGAATCAGCACGCAATACATCACGGCGACGACGCGGGACCACCGACCTGCGCGACGCGCCCTCCGCGCCCGACCCCGACCCCGACTCCGACCCCACCACCGGACCCAGCGCGCTATCGAACCCGGAGAACGAGCGCGAGCGCGGCCGCGCCGTGCCCGCCTGCGGATAAAAATTCGCCCTCGGAATCACATTCCCCTGGCCCTGCCCCTGCTGCTGCTGCTGCTCGCCCACCATAACCCCCGTCGGCGCCTCCGGCCCCGCCCCAACCGTCGCCGTGCGCCTCACCATCCTCGCCGGCACGTTATTCGGCGGCTCGAGCCCAAACACAATCGGCACCGGCCCAACCGACGCCGCGAGCTCGCGCTCCGTCGCGCCGTAGATCGTCGCGACGCGGCCCCCGAGGCGCGCGGCCGCCGCCATGCGCAGCACGTGCACGACCGACGCGGCTGCGCCGGGGTGCGCGGGCGGCGGGGGCGCCTTGCGCCCGTACATCGGTCCGAGGGAGAGCGGGCCTGGGGGAGGCTTGGGCGCGTTTGGGTGCGGGAGGAAGAGGCTCGTGCGGGAGGAGCCGAAGGGGCGCTCGGGGGCGTTGGGGTCTGCGTGTTGGGGAGGCGGGCGCGGGCGGAGCTGCGGTTGCGGCTGCTGTTGCGGGTGGGGTTGCTGCTGTTGGGGTTGCTGAGGATGCGGCTGTGACTGCGGATGCGGGTATGAAGGAGCGTATGCGTTTGGTATAGGAGCGGCATGCGCATATATCGACTGCTGCTGGAACCCAAGCGGAGGCGGCGCAAAAACGGCCGGAATAGCGGGCGCAGGCATAGCATTAAACACCGCAGCCATCGGGCTCGCCTGCGGGATCGACGCCGGCGCCGACACGGGCGCGGGGCCGGGGCCGAGGTTGGGGTGCACGGTCTGGTGCGGCGGCGGGGACACGGGCGTGTACGGCGGCGGCGGCGGGGCGGGGTTGACGACGATGAGCGGGGAGTGATGCGCGCCGCCGCGGTTCTTCTCGTTCGGGTACGGCGGGGACATGGGCGCGGACGCGGACGCGGGCGGGGCGCCGTCCGCAGCGGGCGTCGCGGGGCGCGAGGGGCCGGCTTGCGGCGGCTGCGCGCTATCGTCGTTATTGTCGTGGTGGTGGTGCGCGAACTCGGGCTCGCCGACGGCGTCGAGCGACGCGCGCCCGTGGCGCGGCGCGTCAAATCCTAGGCTCTGCACGCTCGCCTCGTCGTCCTCACCATCCGCATCCGCATCCGCATCCCCATAGTCTCCATCCGCATCCCCATAGTCCTCCCCACCGTCCTCATCAACGCTCGAAGCGCGCCCAAACACAGCAGACGCCAGCTCCGGCTCGGGCGACGCGCCGTACGCGCTCGACGCGGCCTCCGACGCGGTGCGCAGCGCGGGCGAGGCGAGCGGGGACGCGAAGGTCGTGTGCAGGAGCGGCGTCTCGCCGAGCTCGGACGCCGAGATCGCGTGCGCGCGCGGGTCGTCGCCCGGCCCTGCACCCGCGTCCGGCCCCGCGCCCGTGCCGGCGAGGAGCAGCGCTGGGGGCACGCGGCGCGGCTGGTCTGCTGCTGCTGCTGCTACCGCTGTGGATGCGGATGTGGATGGTGCTGCGGATGCGAGTGTGGATGGTGGCGGGAGCGGGAGGGACTGCTGCGAGTAGCGCGAGTCCTCGGACCTCCGCCCCGCCTCGTGCCTGCGCCACTCCCACTCCTGCGCGCTCGGCACCGGCACCGGCACCGGCGGCGCGTCTCCCACAGGAGCCCCGGAGCCCGCGTGCGCGGCGTAGGCGGAGAGCTTGGACATGCGGGAGAGCTTCGAGGCGACGGACATGCGCGAGTAGCGGTAGTTGTCGTATATGTCTGCCGCGCCCTCCCAGTCTTCGCCCGTGTAGTCGAATTCGGAGCCCGAGTGCGAGTGGAAGGAGGCGCGCGGGGGGAGCGGGGGCGGGGGCGAGGGCGGGGGGGAGCGCGGGGGGGAGGGTTGTGATGGTGCATGCGAGAGGGAGGTGGCGGTGGCGGGGGAGGCGTAAGAGGATTGGGGAGGGACGAACGTGCGATCGAGCGGCGGTCCTTCAGCCGTCGCAGACTCCATCGAACTCCCACTCTCCGACATCATCGTCCTCGACCGTCGCCCGTCCCCGTCCCCACTCTCATCGTCATCGCCCTCGTCCTCCCCGTCCCCGCTGATGAAATCCTGCAGCAGCGACAGCCCAATCCCCGACACGCCATCCGACAGCGCAGCAGACACGCGCGACGCGCGCGCGCTCGCCGCGTCGTCGCCATCGCCGTCGCCGTCGCCGTCTGCGAACGCGCGCGCGCGCAGCGCAGACACGAGCGAGGACTCGGTGGGCGCGGGGGACGCGGACATCCCGCGCTCGTCGGTCGAGTACGCGGACTCGGTGGTAGACATGCGCGGCGCGACGGCGGGGTACTTCGCGTGTGCGGTGGCGCCGGGGGCGTGCGCGGGGAAGAAGGAGGGCGTGCGCGGGGACGAGTCGTCCTGCGCGGAGGAGCCCGAGGAGAAGCTCATGTAGGGTGCGCCGAGTGCGTCGGGGAGGTGCTGCGGGAGGGCGTGGATCGAGAGGTCGGAGGAGGCGGATGTGGAGTGCTGGATCGGCGGTGCGGCGGGGGAGGCGAGGGAGAGGGAGGAGGCGAAGGAGAGGCTGCTGGTGCGCAGGGGGTGCGGGGAGGCGCCGGGGGAGCGCGGGCTGGAGCTCGGTTCGCCGTCGTCGTCGTCGTCGTCGTCGTCGTCTGCGGTGGCGGCGGCGGTGGTGATGGCGGTGATGGAGCGAGCGGCGAGGGAAGGGGCGGGGCTCTGTGTTGCGAGGGCGCGCGGGGAGAGGGAGGCGCGGGAGGAGGTGCGTTTTGCCATGACGGGTGTTTTGAGGCGGGCGTGGAAGCGGACGTAGGACCCCTCGAAGCGGCCGACGACGCCCTCGCAGTAGCCCTGTGATGGGGCGGCGGGCGGTGCTCAGCGCCACGCGACGCAGGAGGGGAGGGAGAGGAAGGGCTCACGAGATAGGTGTCCTTGTGGTCTGCGAGCTGCATGAGGACGGTGATCTCGTCGTCCTGGGGGGGGCGTGAGCACTGAGCGGACGGGGCATGGCGAGGGGCGAGGGGCGGGGAGGGTGCGTACCTTGAGGAACATGAGGTCCTCTGGGTGTTTTGCGACGCAGTCTTGGAGGGCGGTGCACTTTCCGATGCCGCCCTTTGCTGCGAAGCGGGTCCAGCGAGAGAGCTCGCTGGCGTCCATGGTGAGGGCGGGTGCGGGTGCGGGGGCAGTGACAGAGGAGGAGAGAGAGGGAGCGTGGTGGTGGTGGTGGTGGTGGTGGTGGTGGTGGTGTGTGTGGTTGTAGTTGGCGGCGACGGCGTGTGTGGTTGTGGTTGGCGGCGACGGTCAGAGACGAGGGCCAGGAACGAGGAACGGATGGGCAGGTGGGAACGGAGGCACGCAGAGGCGAGCGACGTGCAGCACACAGTCCCAGTCGAAGCACGGCCGGCTCACAACCCGCTCGACGCTCGCCCGTGCCCCGCTCTCCCACACCCATTTCCGTGGCCTGCCTGCAGCCACTTGCGACCAGCGCACTCTCGAGCTAGAACACCGCCCAGTCGCTTCTGGCCACTTCCTCGCCGCTTCCTCGCCGTTCATCCTACATGCAAGTACAGCAACCCCCACCCTCGCACCCAGCCTCGCACCCTCGCACCCTCGCACCCACCCGCCTCGCCGGCCGTCCGCACGTCGTCCTAGAGACCGAGACGTGCGCGGAACAGGGCCTTTCCAGCAGCACCCCCCGTACCCCCTCGGCCCTAACCCGTCCACGCTTCGCGTCTTCGAGTTCTCGCACGATAGCCTATCGTAATCCTCGCCCGCTCGCTTGCAAATACCGCCGGGCCAGACCCCCCACGATCCACGGAGACGCGCGCCAGATGCTGTATACTGTAATGAACCGTCCCGACCGTCCGTGCATCTTGTATACCGTACCGTACCGCGCCCCGCCAGCCCCCGTGTAATCGAACCGCACATGCACGCTCGAGTCGCGACCACACCCCGCGAAAGTCACCAGCCCGTGCATTGCAGGCTGCATACACACGGTACATGGTACACGGTACACATCACGTCCACGCCCACATCGCCCTACGCCGTACGCCGTACACTACCCAACCGCGTCGGCCCGCTCACGCCTTGATCGCCCCCGCCCCCGCCCCCGCCCCCGCGGCCGGCGCCGCGCCCTGCTGCGCCTGCAGCGCCCCCTGTATCTCGACCAGCTACGAGCGAGCACATCGGTCAGCCGTGGGTCGCGCGACGCGGGACGCGGGGACGCGGGGACGCACCTCCTGTTTCTTCTTTTCTGATTTCTCGCTTACGCTTTGGAGGTGTGCCTCCATGCGTTTTCTGCGCGGCGAGGGCGCGGGACGCGGGACGCGGGAAATAAAACACGGAGTGAGGAGTGGGGGGGGGGGGGGGGGGGGGGGGGAAGAGGAAGAGGGGGACGGGACGGGAGGGGACGCACATCTCGCTGCGGATGAACTCGAGGCGCTTGGCGACGTTCGCGGTCGCCTCTGCCTGCTCCTGCTTCACGAGCACGGGCCCGATCATCTTGTACACGACGTTCTTCGGCGTCAGCACCGCGAACTCCTGCGCGCAAGCGTCAGCGCGCGAGTCTCTCGTCTCTCGCGTGTGCAGCGATGTGTTTGACGGTGGAATGCGGAGCGTGGAGCGTGGAGCGTGGGACGGGGGGCGGTAGGCGGACACGCACCTTCCTGACGAGCTCGTTCTCGGAGAGCTGCGCGTCGAGGCGCTGGCGGGCCTCGACGGCGTCGGCGAGCTCCGCCTGCAGCTTCTGGAAGTCGGCGGACGCGGCCTGGAGACGGGCCTCGAGCGACATGATCGATCCGGCGTCGGCGGGTCGCGCTGTGCTGGGTCTGTGTGCGTCGTCGCGCGCGACGAAGAGCCGATGGCGATTCCGAGGAGAGCTCGCCCGAAAAGGTCGCAGGAGCGAGCGTGCGTGCGAGCGTACGTAAGCCGCCACCGCCACCGCCACCGCCACGCCACCGCCTGGCAAGTTCGACTCCCACCCACCCACCCGCAGCACGACCGACACCGCGATGGACAGCTCGCCCACCGCCCTCTTCGACTCGTACGAACAGGACTTCCAGCAGATCCTCCAGAGCATACGCGACAAGCTCGACGGCGATGCCGCCGACGCCCGCGGAGGTGAGCCCGAGCCTTTCCCGTCGGCTGCCCAGCGCGGCCGCAGCACACGCTGACGCCGCGGTCCCGCCGCGCGCAGAACAGAAGAAGGCCGCCCTGCGCCGCGTCGAGATGGAGCTCGACGAGGCAGACGAAATGGTGCGCCCCACCCCGCCCCGCCCCGCCCTGCCCTCCCTCCCTCACTCGGCGCGCACAGATCTCCCAAATGGAGATCGAGATCAACGGCATCCCGCAGTCCCTCAAAGCCGCCTACCAAGCCCGCACGCGCACCGCCAAAGCCGACCTCGCGCGCGCCAAGAAGCGCTCCAAAGACGCCCACGCCCACCTCGCGCGCTCAGACCTCCTCGCGCGCTCCTCCTCCAGCCCCAACGGCGCGACGTCCGACGAGCCGTACGGCGCGGACGGCGTGCGGGGGGACAGGACGCGGCTGTTGGCGGGCACGGCGCTGCTGGATGACGGGACGAGGAGGCTGCAGGAGAGCCAGCGCATTGCGCTCGAGACGGAGGAGCAGGGCGCGGGGATCCTGCGCAGCCTCCGCGGGCAGCGCGAGCAGATCGAGAACGCGCGCGACACGGTGCGCTTCCCCCGTCCCGTCCCGTCTCGTCCCGTTTCGCTTCCGCGCCGCCTCGCCGTCGTCGTCTGATCCGTGTTGGCTTTTTGTTTGTTTGCGTCGCAGCTTGGCACGGCGGAGACGTCGATTGGGCGCGCGAGCGGGACGCTGAAGCAGATGATCAGACGGTACGTGCGCCCGCCCCCGCCCCGCCCCCGCGCCGATGCCCCGTCCTGACAGCCGCCTCTGACCCCGTCCGCGTGTCCGCCCTCCCACGCCGCGATCCCACGCCGCCCTCCCACGCCGCCCTCCCACGCCGCCCTCCCACGCCGCCCTCCCACGCCGCGCGACGCCCGCAGGATGTACCAGCAGCGCGTCGTCACGGGGGCCATCATCCTCGTGCTCGTGCTCCTCATCGCCATCATCCTCTGGGAGAAGCTGCACTAGACCCCGCGTCGCGTCGCGCGCGCTCGCTGGCGAGATCGGACATTAGCGTTGCGTTGCGTTGCGTTGCGATGCGTTGCGATGCGATGCGTTTTTGAGAGAGAGAGCGTGTGTGTGTGTGTGTTTGCTTGCTTGCGCGCGCGCGGCTTGGGGAGAGCGGGGCGCGGGTTCGATTTATGTATGCTAGGCTTGGTCGGGATGTGTGTCTTGTGTTCGTGCATGTGTCGCCGTGAGGCCGTGTCGGACACTCGTTCGGCGCGTCGTCGTGTCTGCTGGAGACGGGCGCCGCGCGGGCGCGGTACCGTAAGCTGCGAGGGAGGTGCGGTCGTTAGATTGTCAGACTGCGCGTGGCAGGAGGGCGGTCTGCATGCACTTTGGGCTGGGTGTCGGTCCGGGGAAGCGCCCGTCCGTCAGACGACTAAGACAAGCGGATGGAAACGCATGTGCATCGCGGCGAGGACCGCCTCGCCGGTCTGAATAAAGCGTGCACAGAGACGAGGCTGGATTCAGAGCACCCGTCACTCTGCACTGTTTTTCTGTGAACGGGCTGTTTAGGTGATGGAAGCGCGGCGTCGAGGTTGTTTGAATGATCTGTGGAGTGCGGGGCGCGGGGGCGGCGGTGCGGACCGAGGAGAGCGTCCCGCTCAAATACACGGCCGTCGTCGCCGTCTCCTCCAGCACTCCTCCCCACCCACTCCGAGTCGCAAGTGCCCCGTCGCCTCGACCGAAACAAGCCCCGCCTCGCGAGCACGCCCGTGCACCCCCGTCGACACACACTCCCGCCATGGCGTCCGCGTACAGAGCCTACAGGTGCGCCCCTGCTCTCTCCCTGACTCCGCGCACTGGACGCCCTGACCCGCCGCGCGCCAGCAACCTGCTCCTCCGCCGCCCGCTCGCGACCCAGTGCGTCACCTCCGCCGTCCTCTTCGGCGCGGGCGACGCCATCGCCCAGCAGGCGGTAGAAAAAAAGGGCACACACCACGACGTACGCGGCCCACCCCGTATCCCCGTCCTTCCTTCTCTCCTTTCCTTCTAATCTTCACTCCTTCCGTCCGTCCGTCCGTCCTTCTCACGCCCCTTGCGTCTGCCCCGCCCGACCACCTTCGCGCCGCAGCTCGCGCGCACCGCCCGCTTGGCGTTCTACGGCGGTGAGTCCGGATTCTGCCCCCCAACTCTCGACCGAACGTTCGCGCTGATGCTCCGCACACGCAGGCGCGCTCTTCGGCCCGCCCATCACCAAATGGTTCCAGTTCCTCGGCCGCCTCCAGTTCTCCACCCCCGCAAAAGCCGTCGCCTACCGCGTACGTCCCCCACCTCCTCCCACGCGCTCCTGCCTCACCGCCCGCCCCTGCTCCGCCCCACGCCCCACGCCCCACGCCCCACGCCCCACGCGCCGCCGCACCCACAGACGTTCCTCGACCAAAGCCTCGCCGCGCCCCGTAAGTCCCCCGCGCGCCCTCCCCCCGCCCCGCCGCGCGCTCACCCCGCTTCGCAGTCGCCGTCGGCTGGTTCTTCGGCTGGATGACGCTCCTCGAGGGCAAGGGCCCCGCCGCGATCTCTGAGCGCCTCGGCAGCGTGCGTGCTTCCCCGCCCTTCCTTCCACCGACCGTCCCTCCCTCCCTCCCTTCTCGCCCACCCCGTGCTGTGTGCTTCGCGCTCCCGCGCTGATGGTTCCGTGTAGGCCTACGCGCCGACGCTCATGCGCAACTGGTCAGTCCCGTCTCGTCTCGTCTCGTCCTGCCTCGCCCCGTACGACCACGCATATGCTGATCCCACGCTCCAGGGCCGTCTTCGCCCCGGCGCAAGTCCTCAACTTCGCGCTCGTCCCGCCCCAATTCCGGTTCGTCTTCGTAGGCGTCGTCAGCCTCTTCTGGAGTGCGTGCCCCCTCCCCTCCCCTCTCCTCCTCCGTCTCTCTATGCGCGACGCTCACCCACCGCCGTGCCGCGCAGACACGTACCTGAGCGCCGTGAACGCGCAGCAAAAGGAGCCCTCCGAAGTCGACGTGAAAGATGTAGGGCTCACGCTCGCCTGACGCGCGCGTCAATGCCGCCGCGCTCGCGCCCCGTATCTGCGACGCCGTGGACGCCGTGGGCGCCTGGTCCCTTGCATATGTATATAGAAGTACGCTACCGCTACTAGAGACGGCCTCGGCGCCTTGTTCTGTGCACGCGTTGCGCGTTGCGCGCGCGTCGAGAGACGGGGTGCACTGCGGCACCCTGAGGGGGAATTCACGTGATAGGCCGTTTGTGCGAGCGCGCGCGCCGCTCGGCTACCTCAGCGCCGTCATGTCCGCCGCGACCCCACACTCTCCTCCTCCTCCTCCTCTTCCTTACCCCACACTCCCCACACTCCTCACATCCACGTCGACGACGACGACGCAAAGATGGCCGCCTTGGAATATGCCGCAAACCTGAAGTTCATGAAGCTCAGCATTCCCTTCCCGCACGTCCTCCACGTCGAACTGGCGCGGTAAGCCGCCCCGCCCCATCCTGCCCCGAGCTCATGCGTGACCTCGATGACCTCCCGCCCCGCACAGCCCGCCCGTCAACGCCATCAGCGAGCCGTGCGTACCCGATCCCCCGCCCATGCCCATGCCCCCGCCCCCGCCCCCGCCCGCCGCAGGCTGATACGTAGAGCGCGCGCTGAGCACACTCTCGTCCGCCGTGCAGGTTCTGGCGCGAGTACGGCGCCGTGTTCGACCACATAGCCGCCGACACCGCCGTGCGCGCCGTCGTGCTCTCCTCCGCGCTCGAGAGGGCGTTCTCCGCAGGCGTAGACCGTGAGCCGGCCCCCTCCTCTCTTCCTCCACACCACTGAACCACCACCGAACCACCACTGAACCACCACTGAACCACCACTGAACCACCACTGAACCCTCACGAACCACCCCCCCATCCCCTCCCCACCGCTCAAACCCGTCCGCCGCCACACCCCGTGCTCGCCCGCGTCCCCGCACAGTCGACTTTCTCACCACCATCCCGACCGCCGCGGACCCCGCGCGCCGCGCGCTCAGGACGCAGCCCCACCTCCGCGCGTTCCAGCACGCGATCGCCGCGCCCGCGCGCTGCCCGCAGCCCGTCATCGCCGCGCTGCACGGCAACGCCATCGGGCTCGCCATCGACATGGTCACCGCGTGCGACGTGCGCTACGCCGCCGACGACGTCAAGTTCAGCATCAAGGCGCGCACCTCCCCTCTCCCTCATCCACCCCGCGCCACCTAATCACAAAACCCTCCCCTCCCTCTTCCCTCCTCTCCTCGCCGCCGCCACCGCCGACGCATCGCACGTCGGCATCCCAGGAAGTCGACGTCGGGCTCGCCGCCGACATCGGCACGCTCGCGCGCATCCCGAAGCTCACAGGCAACGCGTCCCTCGCCGCCGAGCTCGCGCTCACCGCGCGCGCCTTCACCGCCGCCGAGGCGCTCCAGCTCGGGCTCGTCTCGCGCGTCGTGCCCGGCTCCCGCGCCGCCGTCGTCGCCGCCGCGCTCGCGCTCGCGCGCGAGATCGCGGCGAAGAGCCCCGTCGCGGTCGTCGGGACGAAACACCTGCTCGCGCACGCGCGGGACCACACGTACGTCGCCACATACCCTCCGCGTCGGCGTCGGCGTCGGCGTCGGCGTCGGCGTCGGCGTGGTCGTGATCGCGGCTGATGCTGTGCGCTTCGGGTCGCAGGATCCAGGACAGCTTGGACCACACGGTCGTGTGGGCCTCGACCATGAACCAAGCCCCCGTGAGCGCCCTTCGCGCGCTGTCCCTCTGCGTGGAACAAATACTGATACGGCGGCGGCCGCTGGTCTCGCAGGATCTGGAAGACTCGGCGCGCGCGGCGCTGCGGAAGGAGAGGATCGCGTATCCGTCGCTGGGAGGGGGGGCCGCGCCGAAGCCGAGGCTGTGAGTGCGCGGCGGCGAGGGGCTGCTTGGGCGTGGGGGGTGCTGGCGCGCGCTTCGTGTTGGTCGAACGAAGATCGAGAGAGGATTGTGCAATGCGTTATACGCGCTGGTGGCTTGTTTCTGGCTTCTACACCGATTTTTGAAAAAAATCCTGTACGCGGCCATGTCCACACCCATCCTCGTCTCCAGAGCTCATAGCAGCGCGAACTTCAAGATTTGTGGTGTCGTGCATCCCTAAGAGCATACCGTCCAGCCTCTCTTCAATTGTTTCCCCTGCATCTATTGACCTCGGTCCCCACGCGATAGCGCAGAAGTGAGCAACAATTTCGACAACGTGAGCCTTGACTTGGCCTACTGTAGCAGGCCACACCATCAGGAAATTAAAGACAACGTGCTATGAGGAGGCGGGGTTTGGAATTTGATGGCTTGTTGACACGAACGGATATCTAAAAATAGAGATTGGCGGTTTGGGAGCATTCTTCACGTTAGGGAGAGAGGTGGACATCGTAAATGTTGTCCAGGGATATCTGTTAGGGTCTGTTGACCTCCAAAATGCTCTGGGGCTATCCCTCGTGGCCAGATGACGGTCAAGCAGAGGCGGAGGAATTGCTCAATGATGGATATTGACGCTGGAAAGATGCTTCGAGGCGCGTATTCCTTCGCACCCATATGGTCTCGAAAGGTTGACAATAGCCCAGCAAGTTTTTTCGTCACCTCAGAGCCAGCAACCGTGCAAATCTATTCTCAAAGACTTACTTTGCATCATGGACCTTGTCCGTTTCAATAGCACGCGTCCTTTCCAGAGCATCACAAACCAGCTACTTCATTGGCTCTTTAGCCTCGACGCAGCAGTGCACGTATGTTTACAGATCAAAGGGGAGGAAGAGAGTCTACGTGAAGTGTGGGCAGGTTTGTCTGACAAGACAAACAAGGTTACAATCAGCAAGACGCTTTTGCAGATGGCAGAGCAGACCTTCCACCGAGCAGGGCTCGCGATTCCGTGATGAATCCTTATGAACCTAAGACTTATCTAGACTTACTGATGCGATATGACATCGTTGCGAATTTTTCGCGCTTCAGCTTCAATCCAGCAGGGAAATTTTCGACGCTCCAACTGCTGAAGCTCAAACGTCGGTCCTCGTCGGCAACAGAGGCGTATTGTACATGTAATATCGTAGGGTACATGAACTCGGCATCTGGTCATTTGGCACTGACTTCCTGAATCAATGCTTCAACGTCACTTGAGACAATCGTCTGCAGAGGACCTGACAACGCCTCCCAGATGACGTGGAAGTTCACATCGGTGACCCCATACTTGTGCGCCGTAATATTGCACATGCTGTAAATCTGTTTCTGGACCTTCTAGAAATCAAGGTGACTTTGACGGATGGGATCGCTCGAAGGAAGGTTCAAGTTCTCCGCTACTGCCTCAAACTCTTTGATGATGGCCGCTCGAACGAGATACTGCGGGGTTCTTACTTGTGCCTGCGTGAAAGTCTGCCAATGCCAGAAGATTGGGAGGTGATTTAATGTGACTGCTCACGCACCTGTTCGGTAAGTTGGTAGTCATTGATATAGTCGACGATGAGTTTGATGCCGTCAACGGCCTTCGTAAGACGTCCAAGGCTGGTCGTCATATCTGTAAGCTAGACATTGCCTTTGTGTTCAAGAAATGAGAGGCAAGAGTCGAGTAAGACTCATGTATGGCAAGAAGCCCACGATTACTACAGACCTCTACAAACTCAAAAAGTTATTACGTTCAGGGAGATCTAGAAGATCGAAGGTCAAAGAGGTAATTTACTGAGCTCGTACTACACCTGAAGGCTGAGACTCACTAGGGATTACGACGCAGTGACTGGCTTTCCTCGGTGGAGCAGAAGGGCAGAGACAGAGGTCATAGGTCGCTTTATTCACATCTATCAGAACGGTCAGTCGATTAATGTAGGGCAAGTACGCCTAAGTACGCGTGGATCCGGGGTTGAATCGAAAGCCTCAGCGCAGTGACCATGTTTCGCACCTTGACGCTGTTGCCGAGATGGATTGCTGACTAACCGTTCTGCGAACATTGGTCCAGCAGTGTTCCAGCTCTTATACAACCACCAACAAACATCGAAATACTAAACCATGGCCCGTCGCTCCGCCCCACCCCACTCCGGCCCCGCCTACTACACCCCCGCCACCATCTCCAGCGGGCGGGGCCAGCTCCCCAACCCCAACGAGTCCGCCCTCTCCGCGTTCCTGCGCGAGCAGATTTTCGCGCCGGAGAAGCTGCCGGGGAACATCAACATCCTCACCGGCGTCGGCGTCTTCCTGGGCGGCATCCTCTTCGTGAGGCGGTGGGGCGATATGCTGATTCCTGCCTGAGCAGAGGGCCGGTCTCGAGGGGCTGATTGGAGGAGCAGACGATCGTCGATGCGACTCGTGCTGGTGCGTTTGCGTTCATGGTTTGTTTCGTGCGCAGTGCTGATGTTGTTGTTTCTCGTACGGCAGTCATTTGGTCATCGCTGGAACGTATATAACGCCCGCTCATGCTGCTCATAGCTTGTTGTTCATCCCATCCTCCGCTTTCGCCGCATACACCTGTATTATATAAAAATCTTAATCCTGCCTGGATACTCCCTCTTCACTGCATGCACGATCGCTCAAACCGGGGCTCTCCTCGGGGACAGCCGCAAGCACCTCATCGTAGCTCGTCGTGCTGTTTTTTTTTCCTCCCGCGTCACGTCATCAATATGCGCCGGCGAGCGCGAAAGGTGTCCCGAAAGCCTCTCCCACAATCTGACCGTGTTTGATTGTTGGCTCACGTCGCCGTCTGCTGGCACGCATGCTGCTTGTATATAACGGTGCAGGAGAAGGGAGGTTATGGTTCTTCCTGCCAGTCATACGTGAGATCGTGAATGGTCGTCTTCGTCACGGATGGTCCTGGTCTCAGCCCTGCGATGCGGTGAATGATGCCGCTCAGAGCAGTTGCGTAATGATCTCGCAGACACTATGGATATGTCGTATAAACACCTTTCTGCATCATCTGTCGGATGACCGGATCAACAACTTGGTGTTTCACGTCGCTGCCGAACCTTTGTGTTCATCAGCATTCTCTCCTTCTAGCTGCCTTGTCGTCAACACGCATTCTCACAGCGGAAATGAAATCCAGGTGCCTTTTCGCGAATGCACCGTGAAGGGTACGGCTCTTCCAGTGTGTTGTTGGGATTAGCGGCTGCACGTTAGTCGGCCCGATGGCCGAATGACGGTGACGCCCAAAGTGGGTCTATCGCATCGCACAATACCTCGACGCATCGTCAAACGATACCAAATGGGCTCGATATATATGTTCAGGAGATTTATGTGGAGCAGATTAACTATAAACTGTCGTGACGCAAGTCGCGACGGCATACATCGAACAGAGGCGCATGACTCGAGAGGTATAGAGGCGGACCGCGGAGAAATGCCTGCTCAAAGTAAAGAATGAGGTCGAAACGAAAGCGAGAATAACAGGGAGGATCGAGGAACGTGGGCGAAGTGATGCTGAACACGACGGTGTTGGTTATGCATGACACCCTGCTACTCATCTGAGCCGATGGATTCCTCGTCATTATATTTAGACCCAATCTCATCGACAGAGGATTCCTCGAACTGCCGCGGCGGGGCGAAGCCGATTGGAAACCCGCTCCTACGAATCGCTGCGCGAACAACATCGATCTTGGACTGTGCCTGGTGCAACTCTTCATCCGCCCGTTGCAGCTGCTTCTGCCAGAGGCTGGTCTCGATAGACAAACTTTGGACAGCCGCCACACATTCGAGGCGTCTGATTCGGCGCTGCTCAACAATGCTGCAGGCGATGGCAAGCAGGTCTTTGGCATCTTGTGTTGTGTGTGGAAAACCGGGCAGCTGTAGAAGCGCATCTACACCGAATGCCTAGGTGGTGGGACGGTTGTCCAGCGAGAAAGCACATGGGACATCGTAAAGTTCACGCACCTTGTCGAGATGAAGGTTGTGCGCGTCATTAGTGACGGTCGGCGGGGGCTGAGGGGCCTGCGCAACCGGCTGCACGATCACCGATCGCTGAGCGCCGACACTGTGCTGCTCGCTGGATGCGCTTTTGGAAGGGATCGAACCCTTCGCGGACAGACGATATGGTTGGTAACCGACCGAACGTGAGGTGGTCCGCCTGGAGTATCATCATCCGCAGCGCTCGACGACGGACGATGCATATAGCGAAAGGGCAGTCGAATGGTCGACAACGTGCGCACAAGAGAGGAGGGCTTGCGGCGACCGTCAGTGGACATCGTTGGCTTGTTGTGCGTGAGTGTGCTTCAGGCTTGGGGGAGGTGGGAGAGAGCGTACGTGGTCTTCTATATCGTGAAGTCCATCTGGCTTACGCAATTGCAGAGGGAGCGTACCTGCAGCAGGAGCAGCACGGGCATGTCGTGCAGCAGGAGCAGCGCGGGCATACCGTGCAGCAGGAGCAGCAGGAGCAGCAGAGTCCAGAAGCAGCAGAAGCGTGCCAGGGGTCGGACGCGCCGACAGTTCCCACGATGCATAGGCGCCAAGCTACGGGGAAAACAATTCCGCTATTTTACTGCAGGTGAACGTGATCGCTTCACGCAGGAAAGTGAGCATCCTTGGATCGTGCCATTCGGCGGTGGGGCGCACCTGGACGACGCAGACGCGGCAGATGTATAGCTCGCGCCAAGTGCAACTTCGGCCTCTCCCCAGACTGTTATACAAACGCTGCCATGAAGACATGCTTGCAAGTGAAATTGAAACCGTAGTAGCGTTGTCGGGGTTGCAGACTGGGATGAAGCGTCACAGAGGCAGGCGATCGGGATTCACGACAGGCCATCCAATGGCGTCTTTCCAAAGTGACCCTTCTGCATATTCGCGGACATACACGCACAGAGCCTATAATTACCTCCTCCTCACATCCAAAATGGGTCTATCTTCTCCCTCCTCACCAATACCCCCACTATCTTTCAAAACATTGGACCGGTGTACATAGCGACAAGCGAGCAGACGATATGGTGGTATTTTACGAACAGATCCCTCCCAACATCATCGATTGGATCAAGACGCAGCACTTGTTCTGGGTCGCCACGGCCCCGCTCAGCGCAGACGGACACATCAACATCTCGCCTAAAGGCCTCCGGGGCACGTTCCACATCGCGAACCCGAACCAGGTCTGGTACGAGGACATCACAGGGAGCGGTGCGCGCGTGAGCTCCTTGTTGTGAAGGATGGAGAAGCTTATCAGCAGCTATGCAGGCATCGAGACGATCTCGCATGTGCGCGAGAACGGCCGCATCGTGGTCCAGTTCAACGCGTTCGACGGCCCGCCGCGCATCGTGAGGCTCTGGGGCAAAGGTGCGCTTCGGCGGCAGATCATCCTCGTGTTTAGGCTGCTGATGGCCGAATGACACTGTTGTGACTTGACCGCACCCTTCGCCGCCCTTCGGCCGTCGGGAACCGGGATGCGCGCATATCCGCTTTGAGAAGGCACGGTACACGAGTTCGGCACGCCCGAGTTCGAGCGCTACCTCCCGGCCGAAGAGCGCCACCCAGGCGCGCGCAGCGCGATCGTCATCGACGTGCACAAGGTCTCCTCGGTGCGTCTTCCGTCCTGCTTCAGGCGCCGATCGGAGTCTGAGAGCCGAGGCGCCCCCGAACGCTGCAGTCGTGCGGCTACGGCGTGCCGTACTACGAGTTCGCGGGTCAGCGGGAGACGCTCACGAACTGGACTGGGGGGCTCGAACGGCGCGAGCAGGAGCACGCGGCAGCGGTAGTGGTGGACGGCGACGGCGAAGCGATGCCGTCGCACGCGGAGAAGGGGCTCATCGCGTATTGGTTGAATACGAACATGAAGAGCATCGACGGGTTGCCGGGCATGCAGAGCGCGCACCGGAGCGGGAAGGTGCCGGACTCGCGACTCGTTCGCGTTGAGGAGGCGAAGAGAATCACAGAGGGGGAAGGGAAGGGAGAGAAGGTGACAGCAGAGGAGGGCATGGCAGGTATCGTTGTGCAGAGGAAGGGAGACGGCGCGCGGTTGCTCGTCGCGTTTTTGTTGGGACTGGCGGCTGCGGATGTGTATGCGCGGTACGCGGGTCGGATAATGGAGCTGGGGGCGCGCTGATGCCATCAGCGCGAAGCCGCTGCCGCGCGCTGTGATGCTTTGAGTAAATGTGAGTACTGATGCCAATTTGTGTGCAGGAAGCGAGAGAGGAGGCCTCGTGTACGAGCTATGTATATCAGCGTCTGTATTCTCGTACATTCAGGGTCATCTGAGCACCGCTGAGTCCTCGTTATCTGCTATCAGAGTGCATGGAACCCCGGGATCGGTGCGGCTGTACGCCCATGGCGGCATCTGGAAACTCAAGCACCGGAACCGAAGAGAGTGCAAAGTTCATCAATGGCCATCAAATAACAGATACTTATGAGGACAGGATAGGGCGAGCCTTCGAAACGAGGGAGCATTGCACCCTAGAAGCTGTGCAAAGTTTGGTACGTGAGGTCTCTTCTGTGTCGCATGGTAGGATGCTCGCGATGAAGAGACCGGGGAAATTGATCTGAGGAAGAAAGTCTCCTATATCCGGGAAGTTGCAAAGGCTTCCAAGGCAGAAGCAGACAGAAACTGATCGCGAGGAGATGGTTTATAGTTGTGAGAGGCGAGAGGACACAAATGAAGTACGCGTCTTGTGGGCGCCATGAGCGTCGTGGCAGAGCGCTGCAGCAATGAGATCCCAATCCGGCAAGGCTTGGCATCAGGACCTCGAGGACCTCTGTTCTGAAAATCCTACGTCATTAAGGAACGGGGGCTCGGGACCCGCAAGCAGAGGCCTTTTCGTTCCGTTCAGCAAACCATTCATCTTGCCAGCGTTCCCTCCTCTCTCTCTCTCCTCACCCCTGCCCACTGTCTCTGCCATCCCCATCTGCCGTGCTATTCCACCGACGACGTCTACAGTCTGACCTCCTGCAGAGCTGGTGCCCATCATGCTCTCGTTAACGGAGAAAATGCTCCCCCAACCCCCGTCCTTTTCCAAGAAGAAACAGTATGAGATTCATGAGGTTCTTGGGACGGGCACATTTGGAAAGGTCATGGTACGCAGCTCGCTCTACCCTCGCCCCTACGTGCACCACCATTCTTCTCGCTGTCTGCTTGGCTTATCCGTATGCTATCAGCGTGCGACATGGCACGTCCCTCCCGAACAAATCAACGTCGCCTTGCGCGGTGCAGCCGCAACCCTACGCCCCTCCTCGCCCTCCCGCACATCCTCCACGACCACCGCATCGACCCGCCCTCCCCTCAGCCCGTCCTCCGCCTCTAGCTCCTCACACTCGCTCTCCTTTCCAAGCCCCATCCGCGTCGCTCGATCTATGTCTGGTGGCACGTTCGGGCCACACGCAAAGGAGCCCCCTCTGAAGCGTGACGTCGCGCTCAAGGTTATCCCAAAGAAGAAAGTCAAGGGTAACGAAGCGAGCGTCTGGGGAGAGATGGAGGTCCTCAAGGGGCTTGACCATCCCAACATTGTGAGTCTCTCCTCTTTGCCCGTCTCGCAGTGCAGAGTGCTCGTGCCGCTCTTTTGGGCCCGATGTGGCTTTTGCTTTGCGCCTGCGTGACAGCCAGAGCCTATGTGGTCTACCTCGGCGTATCGGGTACTTGGCTCTTAGTCGAAGACTGTTAGAATGTCCAGCCACTGTGGATCACTCCAGACAGGGCAGTACTCTCGCTATGAATGGCTACTCTGGTGGCATTCGCCGACATCTCAAATCAATACCATAGCAACGAGACATTGGTGGGAAGCTCGAACCCGCAGTCTGTCCAAACCGAGTTTATCCCTTGCCTCGGCCCAGAATGCTCTGAATTTTCGTCTTTGAGCGTGGAGAATATCTTGGCGTAGATCGCTGACAAGCCTGGGAGCCATGTACTCTTTCTCTATCTTTTCCCTTCTTTCCATTGCGGACATGAACTTTATATGCCGTGTTCTCATACCCTCTGTCCCGGTTCTAGGTCAAATTTTATGAATGGTTTGAATCAAGAAGCAAATATTACCTCTCCTTCGAGCTAGCTGTTGGCGGGGAGCTGTTCGAGCGCATCTCACAGCGCGGCAAGTTCACGGAGTCGGATGCTGTGTCTGTCATCCGGTGCGGACCTCTGCCATCTCATTTCTTGATGGCATACTGAGCGAATGCGGCACTAGTTCTATCCTGTCAGGAGTCAGGTACCTCCACGAGCACGACATCGTGCATCGGGACCTAAAGCGAGTCGTTCCTGGCAAATTCTCCCGTTTCCGCTCTGACCTGCCCTCAGACCGGAGAACATCCTGTATCGCACGCGCGATGCACACTCAGACATCGTGATCGCTGATTTTGGAATGTACGCCCCTTTTTCCGTGCCATCCACTGAATCGACGATAACGGTGTTCGTCTCTTCAGCGCCAAACACCTGCACTCGTCAGAAGAGCAGCTGACGTCGCTCGCGGGCAGCTTTGGGTACGTCGCGCCGGAAGTGTTGAACAACAAGGGGCACGGCAAGGCGGTAGACATGTGGTCGACTGGGTGTGTAGTCGATTTGCGCTTTATCTTCCCATTCTGGCAGTCATTTTAAATTCTGACCAGTATCAATGTCGCAGGATCATCACGTACGTTCTGCTCTGCGGGTATTCGCCGTTCCGCTCGGACGATGTGAAGCAGCTCGTGCGCGAGACGACGGAGGCGAAGATTGAGTTCCACGAGCGGTACTGGAAAGCCGTATCTAGTGAAGGTGAGTCGCGTCACGCGTTTTCGTGGTGGCTGCGGACGTCGGAGACCGATCGTCTCTGCATCATCTCTAGCCAAAGAGTTCATCAAGTCGTTGCTCAACCCCGAGCCGTCGAAACGGCCGACGGCCGAGGAGGCGCTGTTGGACCCTGTACGTTTTGTTCCCCCCCTCCTTTTCTACCGGTCCAACAGAATTTCGCTCATCGTCTGAATTAATTCCCTGCAGTGGCTCACCACGCACGAGCCCTCGACCGAGCATGATCTGTCTGGCCTGCGTAACAACTTCAACCCCCGTGCGCGCTGGAAGAGCGCGATCCACTCCGCCGTCGCGCTCAGCCGTTTCTCGCGGACGAGCGCGCGGACGAAGTCGCTCGAGTCGGCGGGCGACGGGCGGCAGAGCACGGGCAGCAGCGGCGGGTGGGTTGCAGCTGCTGCGAGCGGCAGCGAAGACGAAGGCTGGCGAGAGGCAGGGCCGGCGGCTGCGGGAACGAGCGCGGCCGAAGCCCCAGTTGACACGGGGCCGGGCGCGAACTCGAATGTGATGGTCACGGAGGCGGATGGCCCGAGTGGGGACAGCGCAGGGACGCACGAGACCGAGGCGGAGCGGGTGGTGAGGAAGGAAGGGGAGAGGCAGCAGCAGCAGCAAAAAGAAGAGCGCCCGCTTAACGGGAAATCCAAGGCATCGCACCGCAAGTCGCTCTCGCGCACGAGCCTGCTTGGGCGCCGCTCAACGCAGCCCGATATCAGGGTCGAGACGCCGACGGGGACCCCGGCAGCCCATACACCGTCGAACCACCACCAGGACGACGAGGAAGACTCTGACCCGCGGATGCCTGGGTCGTTCGATTTTGGGGAGGCCGGGGGCGGGCACCACCACGCGCACGGCCACGCCGGGGAGGATGCCCTCGGCCTGTTGACCGCGTGGTGGCAGCGGATGCACCTGCGCGCCTGAGTCCGCGCGTCGCCGGGCGTTTGGCGATGGCGTCAGCGATGGTGATATACTAGCTGCAGCTGCCGTCTCGATGCTCGAACGGCACATGACATGACATGACGACGACGACGCACGACACGGACTGCCCGGCTTGGGTTTCGTATCTTCTATTTTGACGATGGTATTATATGTACAGCATCGCGCTCCGGACTTGTTAGTCGACCTCCGCTCGTTTCCTTTCCCTCCGCTCGTCCCCTCTCCCCTCTCCCAACCTCGCCACCGCGACGCCGCCGCTCTTTTTTGTGTGCTTCCTTAATCTGGTTATGCTTTTTATCTATTTATTTCTAACGCCGGTGAGGCTTTTTGCGTTTTGGCTCTCGACTTCTGCGTCGCGTATTTATGTACGAGTAGCGCCCGCCCGTGTGGGGTTCGTAGTGTTGCGTACTGCTTGATGTGGTCTGCGTTTGTACATAGCGTGTTATGTGGTTAGACTTCGCGAAGGGAGTTGGTGTTCTGTTTCGAGTCGTGCGAAACGATGTCCTCGTCCCGGCATGTCATGGACGGGTCGATTTTTGTTTTCTGTCATTCTTGATATTTTTTCCGTTTTTTTTACAGCTAAATTCATAACGATGTTGGCGCGGGAATATTTCGACCGTGTCCGGTACAGTACATGCCGATATCTCCGCTTGTTGTCCGCTTCTCTCTCCACTCCCTCTTCCCAGTCGTACGCTGTCTGAATCTCGGGTTCGACGCTCCGACTAGGCCCTTTGGTCCGGAGCTTGGGCCTGTTGTTAGTATGAATCCAGTTGTAGCGGGAATAAGCAGGGCCAAATATGTCGAGTTTTCGGGCAATGCCGCCGGAGGCTCTGCGCACGTATTGATACGTCCACGTGTTTACACGGGTTCACACAAGCCTACACAAGCCCTCGTCCGACGACTCGACGTTCGTCTGGTGCATCCGATATCAGGCCTCAGGCTATAGGTCCGAACCAGGTGCTCTTCTCAAACGCGGTTCTGACGTCGGTCTCATTTAGGAAACTTCATAAGGCCCAATCATGCAGTCGGAAATCTCAGGCTTCTATCCCATGCCATCAACTTCTTCCACTCAGAACCATGACCATCCATCCACCGTGCTGTCCAGCATAAGCGAGTACGATGCTGAGATCCTGCAAAACGACGCCTTCATTCTCAGCCTCATGACCGCCAACGCCGGGCTTAAAGTGCGACGCAACGACCTGTTGCTCGTCAATCGACTACCGAACGAAGTCTTAGGGAAGATATTTCTATATTGCACCCATGGCTGGCCTCTGTTGGCAACTCGTAATCCATGGGTACTGGATATTGCACCTGCATGGATACAGCTCACGTATGTCTGTAGTCGCTGGCGGCAGGTCGCTCTTGGCTACTCTGAACTATGGTGCAACATCCAGGCAGGCATCGTAAGCCCGTGGATAGAGAGATTCATGGAGAGAGCGTTTCCTCGTCTCGTGAATGTTGAGCTAGTTGTTTTGAACCCCAATCAGATGGAAACACCCACGATCATCTCCCACATCTCCCGGATCCGGCGGCTGAACCTTGAAGGACTTTTGGATTCGCTCCAATCCTTCTTCCGCGAGTTGACGAGGCCCATTCCGTCATTGGAATTGCTGTCTATCTCAGGCAGGCCGGATGGTTACCCTAGGCCTGACGCTTTGGTACCCACAGTCATTGCAAGCTGCCTAAGTACATTGGATCTAGGAGATCACTGCTGGATCGAAGACAATTCCACGTCATTGCCATCGTTGCAGCACCTCTCCGTCTACGATGTATCATTGACTCAACTACATCGTCTGTTACAAAGAACCCCACAGCTCCTTTCGATAGATATACAGTGCCTCAAGATACGCGCTTCAGATGTCGAGGCAAAGGCTACGAGCTTGTCTCATCTCCAAAGTCTGCATGCAGCCAATGTAGATATCGATCACGGTGTCTCAGCTCATCATATTCCGTCATGGTCACTGAACCTGCCAGAGTTGAAGGATTTCCAGGCGCATTTGCTCAGCTCCATCCTCCTCTGCCAGCTCTTTCCCCATTTTGGTTTCCCCTCATTGTCAAGCCTTCACCTCACCGTTACTCACGACCTCGCAGTCCCTGACATCTCTGAGACGGCGCTGGATAGGACTATCACCGATTTGATCGCTCCCTTGCAACACGTTAACAACATCCTCCATTCGATCCTAAGTTTCACTATCGACCTTCCAAAGCAGACTCCTTCGGGCTATAAGATTTTGCAGTGCTTTGCTTGGTCCGAAGCCGACAGGGGCACTTCCAAATTACCATTCGAGTTTTATTTTGATTCGATGGCATGCGACCCTGTGGCTTTTCCTGTATGGATCGGGTACCAGTGGCCAGGGCGTGGTGAATTTGTGGCGTCTCATGGTCTCCGGATATTCCAAAAACTATCTGAGCACCTCGTCCTTGATGATGTGCAGACGTTGACGCTCAGCATCTGCGGCCGTGCCCCGCTCCCGCAATGGCTGTCTGCACTTTCTGCTTTCAGGCGTGTGGAACGCGTCACGATGCGCGATTGCCAGGACATGCTCACCATCATTGAGGCTTTAACGCTGCCAGGGGGCGCAGACGCCGCCTCGGCAGGAGCTTTTCTCTTTCCTGCTTTGACGAGGCTCGTGATAGAAAGCCTAACGAAGTATACGATCGATCCAGTCGACAAAGTCGTGCCCTCTGCCCTCTTGTCGCTGATGGTAGCCCGCGAAACGTTAAACTTGCCGCTCGAGTGGGTAGAATTTCGATCTTTTGATGGAACATGGTGTCGTTCACGAGGAGGGTGCATACACGAGGTCGAGATAGAACCAAACACCGATTGATGTCTAGTTTGCGAATAGGAACACGTTGATCTTGCTAACGATATTCAGAACGCTCGATGCCAATCTCCATTCTGAAGTAAAACGCACCATATTTCACAGACACATAGATCAATTCTGCGTGTAATACACTGCTCCCGAGCATCCCGCGTGGTTGAACAACAGACTAAACAGCCCATTTACCTGATTCTTGAGTCCGTCGCTATCCGAACCCTAATACCTTCCCTGAGGCTCTGGTATGAGATCATCAGATGGCGAAAGAAGGGTATATTACTTCTAGCTAGTCCGTTTGCAGCACATCGAGCAATGTACACGGTGAAGTCACAAAGTATGGAAGTGTGATAGGATAATAGAAAAAGGCATCATCATACAAAATTTGTTCCAAATCACGGAGAAGACGTGAACCCGTTCAAAGATACCCACACAAAAGTGCCTACGGGAAAAAGGGCAGAAAACAATGATGACATACATAGGCGAAGCCCACCAGTAGACGCTAAAAGTCATCCCCATCGTTGTTCGTTAACACCCCCCGTACTCCGCCACTCTGCGTTCGCCCACCATCACGCGCTCGGGCAGTACTCATCTGAGGTATTCGTTTCCTCTCTTCTGGGCTCTCCGATTGACTCGTGGGAAATGGGAAATGGTCCTGGGCGAGTGGAGGTGGCGATTGCATGACTGACGCATTCGACCGTCTAGAATGCTGGGCCTTTCTGCCGTTGTCCGACTTGTCGTTCGACGAATCAGTTCGCACACGTGGCCTTGCGGGAGTGAGAGGTTCGGCCGGCGAACGCGGTTGGGGAGTGGGGAGTGACGGGTCCACCCAATCGTCGTCGTCGTCGTCCGCATCGTCGGCGAAAAATTCACTGTCCCTCTCCTGCGCTTCAGAGCTATGCACCCTTTCAAACGTGGAGAGGGAGTGGGGTCCAGGGGTTATGGGCCCGAGTGGATCTTCTTCTGTATCCACTTCAGAAGGCAGACTCTTCGCCTCGCCGTTGCCGCTCATCGCGTCAGCATCAGGAGAGACTGAGCCAGGTCGAGCGCGGCCCTCGCTGGCGTCGAAAAAGTCGCCATCCTCCTCCGGCATGTCCATGTCCATATCTGGCTCTGACATCGATTCCAAGCCCATGTTATCGTCAGAATCTGATGGCCACGAAGGAGGCTCGTCATGTACAGAAAATATAGCCTTATGGGTGCGAGAGAGCTGTACATTATCTCAATTAGAAAACGCAAACGCAAAAAGCTGATGAAAGGTACGGACATCCGCAATTCTACTCCGGAGATCTATCCAATCGTTTTCATCCTTGCATAAAAATCCAATTAACATGCTTGGATCCAAGCCAGACATCGGCATCTTCCTGACACGGTCGCAGTGGAACGTCTTGAGATCAGCCACGCTGTACGCGCTGACGAAGTGCGCTTGAATCGGATCCAGCCCAGAATCTGGTTCCTCACGGAGTTCTCCTGACGAGAACTCGGATCCACCATGGGATGGTGTACTGGGGATGCTTGTCGAATGCCAACGCGCATGAGCATTGGAAGATGAGGAGGAGGAGACCTGATATGCCAGCGGTGACGGAGAATAAGGTGCATGATAAGAAAATGTAGACGACCCAGTGCGCACAGAAGATGGCGACGTTGGAGAGCGGTAATGATGCGAAGATGGAGGCTGTTTCTTGTTTTCTCGGTCGGAATCCGGACTGGTTTGTCGATCAAAGCGGTCTCGTGGCGTGACCTGGGCGGATTCGGGGAGCGAAGGCGGAGGACGAAGAGAAACAGCGGGGCGGGCATGATGAGGGTCGAGATAAAAAAGGTTATCGGCCTGAGAGCCGACGAAGTAGTAAGAAGAGGACGGCCGGCCGCCGGCAATGCCAATAGACTGGGGGAAAGTATATAATGTCTGGGTCGATGCATGTAAACGTACGCAAACAGGTGACTTCGTTATGCACTCGCCTTGATAGTATCATAATAAATCGGATTAACACCGTCGAGGCCCAAGCGAATGCCTATAAGCACGAGGACGGCACGGCCACCCCAAGCTGATGTCTTTCCCCGCTTCGGATACGATGTCTCTGGATGGGATGCTGCATATACATCTGTTTGGAAGATTTGGCTATCGACAGCTACAGATACGCCGAGACTCGCATTTGGAAAGGCGTGTACAAGGGTTCTGATTCCATTTAATTGGCCATCACGGTCACATGAAACAGGAAGACGTACTTGATCGCACCCGCAGCGGTGCTAGGTCCGAACCACTGTCCAACATCCTTGCCCAGCTCTTTACCCGCGAGAGCCATCCGGTGGACGCTGAAGGGGCAAGACGGAGATGGGGAATCGAAAAACCACGTCAACAATTGAACGTATGTTGCATAATCCGAGGTATGGACGGCGTATGGTGGTCTACGCCAATCTAGGACGACATGCCGTCTCAGATAGGATGATGGATAGAGATGTAGTAGAGAACACACCTCTCCCCAGATGTAAGTGCAGGAGCGCGTTCGCCAACAGCGACTGCCCTGTCCTCAGCATACAACCCCACCCGGAATCGCTTGTCCATCCTTTCTCGCCCGTCCCTGGCCAGTTCCATCTCTTGGGTTGTGGACTGCTCGCAACGGCACCGACGGAGTTCAGATCGGCTTGCTCGTAGTCCAAAGCCGAAAGCGTCGAGTCACGAATAGGCTGAAAATGTGAACGGTATGTAAGCCATATTCGCGACGTGAAATCCGAGTAAAATTCGGCAGGCCAGGTATGGCCAGGATGCTTCGACGAGGGTGACTGAGATTGAGAACGCGAGAGGTCGGCAGGGATGTTTGGACCGGTCACTGTCGAAGAAGTGGATGAGCGAAATGAAGGCGAACGCCGAGAGCCGACGGATCCCCTGCGGCCAGATGGAGGTGGTGTGGAAGGCGTCAAGGATACGGGGGGTTCGTAGCCGGAATGCTGCACGCCGAGTAGCCATATCACTTCCGGGCAGTCGTCGGGAGTCGCGTCGCTGTCCAGAAGATATCGCACAGCCTTGTCGAGATGTCCTCGGCCATGCTTCGCGGCGGTTAGCAGAGCAGAAGCCTTGCCTTTGGGTGAGGTGGTGGTGGTGGTGGTGGAAAGATGGGAATTCGAAAGGAGCGATGGCAGGGCAAGGTCGGTGGAAGAAGAATTAAAGGCGTGTTGGAACCAGCCTGACAAACGAGTGGGAAGATCAGATAGACGAGTGGAGGAGTGAGACGGCTGATAAAAAGAAACGTGATTTTCGGACGCAGAGCTCAATGGTCGCTCCGACCGTGTGCGAATGCGAGGAGAGATCGGTTCGATGATTACAGGAGGCTCGTCCATGCTATCTTCGACGATGCTTGCGCCCTCCGACATGTCTGCGTCCGGTGTCGCTTCCTGATCTGCCCTCGACTCCTGGGCTCCCATTAGCTTGCTTCCTCTCCGTGTCGGGGAGCGATAACCATTGTTCTTACGCGTACTTGATGAGGCCGTCGTCTGCGAGTCCGACAAAATGTGCGAGCTAGATGAAGATGAGCTGGCGATGCTGCTACCACTGGAAGGATCAATCATGGATTTGGAACGGTCCCGAGTCTGCTTCGATTGAAGAAATTTCGGCAGCTTGGGCGTATGGGAAGGAGATGATGTTGAAGCAGCATGGCGGGACTTTCCAGACATGATGTGAGCAAGGCGGCAACAACGATAGCGGGCTCGATGTTGTGGGCGTCGTCGTGGTCGTGGTCGTCGTTGCGCTTGCGGCGGTGGCTGGGCTGCTGATCTATCATCATCGGCTTATGCCACCATTCTTCCCGCTGTTATCTCTTCCTCGGCCTTCACTTCCCTCCAGCCATCTCAATCTTCGCAGCACTCCTCTCCGTCTCATCTGCCGCTCCTTTCAATTTGTCTCGAGACATGGCAATTCCTGCAGAGAAGGTCACCGGCCCTTCTGGACGCTGCCTCTCTTTTTTGGTAACAACCGTTTTGTAGGCGTTCTGGTGAAGCCCACTGCAATATGTAAACGCGTACATACATTCGGCAGCCAAACTCTGTGTCCAGGCGCTGGATGGATCGAACGAAGAGCTACACATTTTAACACTGCCAGCTTCGATTCCCGCCAGCTCTCACACAACCCCACGATTACAGCCTTGTCTCACTCGGCAAGAAACCCGTGGGGTCTCAATGAGTCCTTACCGAAGATCTGACGCGACGCAATCAAACACGCAAGATATCTTCATTGTATCTCTCCAAATGAATACGAAGATTGGACTTACGTGCATCAGCCATACCTGTGCGAAAAAATCTATCAACTCTAACGTACGCTCTCCTTTTGAAGTCTTGAGCTCCAAATGTCGATTCCAGCATGCGTCATCGCAATCAGGCCAAGTCCCCGACAGTGCCAGATATGACTGCCTCATTCATATGTGCATCGAGTTGTTGTCTCTACATAATCTCACTCGACCTGCACCGTTGCCCCCCATACTTTACAGCTTACACAACGTCTTCGGACGGTGCGTCGAGTGTCTCCTTTAAGCTCTCTTCGGGTCAATGTCCACCAGGGAGAGCTTGCATCACACAACATGGTCGAAGCCCGCGGATTTCTTCTCAAGAACTCTGGTTCAGCCAATACGCTCGTGACCATTGTCCTCCCCAGCTAATATCATTCGCCCCACAGACCTCCCCTGACCCCTTTCCCCTCCTTGCTTTCGTTTGACGCTCCCGATCCTGACCTCCATCGGGTTCTGGTGTCTCTAGGACGAAGACGGCAGAGTAGCCAGCCGAGTTTGGGTCGCTGCAAACGCGCATGACGAGCATGGGGGTCAGAAGACCTACTTCTGCCCACCGGCGGCCAGCAGAGTCCGGACACGGCCATAACTTCGTTCGCGAGCATTATACTCCAACGACGGCTTTTCTGACCTATGTGTTACTTATATTCCATACTTCGGATCATGGCAGATGATTCTGTAAAGATATAGCTTTGCGGAGACATGGGTAGGTGGCCGAAGCGCTGATGATTACAAAAGACTCAGTTACGGAAAAGTTCGCTGAGCTTCGCACTCCGACTCGTAAATAATTGAGTGCAATCCGCCACATCAACATATCTAGTCTGTATTTGTAACCAATACGCTTAGACTGCTGTCTGTCATTGCGATGTAATTCACAATATTCGCGGATGGAGATTTTCTGATCGTGCAGGACTCTTTGTCGCTGGGATTGGGCAGCTCGGCGATTGCCGAGCGCCGCTTGAGTTTGGTTGAGGAGGCTGCGCTAAACAACCGCTGCATCTACACTCAAAATCGATACGTTTATGAATTGCAGGTTTCAGAGCCCCGGCGCTCACATACGGGTGTGCAAGTCAAGAGTTGCTTCAAGCTGCTCATAGTGGAGGCTCGCCTCGCTCTGCTTGTGTCCGGGTCTTGCCGGCATCCGCTTCGAAATGCCAGCACGTTCAACCTGAAATTAGATTGGAGATGCCCGTTCTGTACTCACGCACTACTCTGTCTATTCCTGATATTATGCTTTAATCATGGATATGGAGGCCATCAACAAGGTCATCAGTATGAAGGGCCAGGTGTCGCGGATGGAGAAGGAGCTTGCCGCGCTGCAAGCTCAGCTGAAGGACATCCCAACGTGGACCAGACTTTCCTCAACCGATCCATATCTTTCGAAAATCAAGATTGAGTGGGATCCTGAGGTGTGTTATGCATGAGCCATACGAATAGTTAGAATTCCGGGTTGATATTTGGCGGAACCACCTCAGGTACAACAACGCAGGGCTGAAGAGGACGAAGCACGGCGGCAACAGCCAACCGTTCCAGAAACGATTGACCTCATTGAGACTCCAGAAGCAGTGTGTACCATCTCTCCATAAAATTTCTTGAAATCTCATTCCACATTTCCGCAGGAAGAGTCCAATGCTCCGGGAGATACCAAGGAGGGATCGGCGTCAAAATATCGACAAAAATACAGAGCCTTAAAACAGTCCCATAAGGAACTCAAGCAGGTATGATGTCTTTAGCCTTCGCTTTCCCTCTCTGGTACTCAAAGAATCAGATCGTGAAGACTCTTTGTACCCGGCTCGAAGAAGCTGAAGCAGAAAGGGATGCTGCAATCAAGGCAGCTTCGTCTGTGAAACAGGTTATTATATTAATATTTGCAGACAGTATATGTTTATTGACCTTCTCGATAATAGAGCCCTGTTAATGCAGAGATCTCGACCCGGATTACAGAGTGGCTGCAGACTCCTCATAAGCATCCTAATAATCGACCTGCTTTAGCCTCAATGCAGCCAGTGCTCAGGGATGCCAAGTTCACAACCCCACAAGTAAGTGTTGCCTGTTTTTAATGATGCTTGATTTCTGAATCATATATAGAAGGCTCTAGAACGATATGGGTGACTCCCGTCATCATTGCTCTGCGCGACCAGATATTAACTGTGCGTTAGATCCACAGCCGGGATTCTCCACTTCACTAGGCCGCAGATTATCTTCGGAGACTCAGATGTCAATCGCGGTCTAGTTATACTGCCGACCCATCGTTTCTTTCCAGAAGGGCACACAATGGGGACAGATAAATGCCGCTGGGAGTCAGGCAATCCTTTTCTCAGCACAGGCGAAGTGCGTGATCTATTCCTTCGACGGGAAGATTTCACTTGGGTATATCTCGGTGCATACAAATGCACCATTGACGAAGTTGTGGATTTTGAGGCTGTCAAAGACCTTCACCACTCAGTGAGATTACTTGCTCTTCTATGCATCCATAGGTTGATCTCTTCTCAGGCGAGACAGCACCCTGTTATCCGAACTACTGTCATGCACAGAAACTTGGTGCCCCCTGTCGTAGAGAATGTGATCGAAGCCATGATCTCCGGCGGGGTCCTCAAAGTCCAATGTTTTGGCCTCGAATGTGTTGGGTTTAGTGAGCAACTGGACCAAGCGTTGCACGACAAAAATGCTTTCCGCGAGCCGGATGCGTTGAACACTCAGAAAGGCCACAAGCGCAAGCACTCCGGGTAGAGGTTTGGGAGTAGACGGTTGAAATGGAGAGTAAATATTAAATTCCAGGACTTGGGTTTCTACCCCATTCATTCGAATGACTGCCACTTCGCTGTCGTGTATCCCACAAATTTCATGCACATTCTGATTTTGACAAATGTCAGCTCAGCATGTACGGGTGATTGCAGAAGGTGTTTGAGATTTTTATTCAATGTCAGAAATATTGGAGAACAATAGTCCCATGCTGTCAGAATTCAAGATCATGAAGCTCAACGTCTAACTAAATAAACTGCGATGCCACTCTTCAGCGTCTTAAGTCACCTTTTTTTCTTTTTCGGCTTCGGGCCCTTATGCTCAGCTCCCGATTTGCGCTTCTTCCCTGCTGCCTTTGGCGATGATTGAGGAGCCGCAGAGCCGCTCTTTCCACTTTGGTCGTGCAACTGCCGATCCAGTTCCTCATTGAACCCAACGCATTGGAGGCCGAAGCACTGGACTTTGAGTATGCTGGAAGTGTACATGCTCTTTATCATGTTTTCCGAGACACGGGTGGCCAGATCCTTCTGCATGATGGTGTTTTGGACGACGTGGTTACGTTTCACCTTGAAAATGAGGACAATCAAACCCACATCCAGTACATCGCATGACTAGATAGTTGACTCACGAAAGGTACACTATTCAAATCCACCACATCGCTGAAAACACATTGATACTCTCCAAGATATATCCAGGATACTTGATCGCGGCGAAGGAATACATCCCGTACTTGGCCTCTTGCTGGAGCCATAGGATTCAACTGCCATTGAGTCTTTTTGTTTTTTTGGTCGACCCCTTCTGGAAAGAATCGATATACCGGCAGTACTACCAGACCGTGATTGATGTCGGATGTGTGGAAAAACATCTCTGATTGGGAAAGTTGGAAGAAGCCATCTGTGGAGCTGAGAAAGGAGTGTCAGCAACAGCTCTCTGCGATGCGAACGACACCTCGGTCACATACGCAAGCGCTTTCCAGGCCTTGTGTATGATTTGATGTGATATTCAGCATCAGAGATTAAATGTCGAGTTTAGAATGCGACAAACCGGAGGTTTATGGAATGTTTTGCTATTTAGAAATGGGTTGATAGAATGCAATTTAGGACGCCGCAAGATGTTTGCGTGGGACGTCTGAAACCATTGGGTGACAGACAGCGTCCATGATTTAGGATCAAACACGTTTGTCATTGTCGCAGAATTCACGTATGTCTGGCGAGAGCGTCGTCAGCCGCATTGTTCGAGCACAGACGAGATGAGATCACTTTTTCTGTAGCGGCAGTCTCTATATCCAACGCGTTTTTAGCTTCTGCTTCTTCCAATCGAGTGCGTAGGTCTCGAGTAGTCTATGTTCTTCAATACCGGGGCAGTTATTCTAGGAGAGCACACTTCATACCGTTTTGAGTTCTTTATAGGCTTGCTTCAAGGCCTGATATTTTGTCTTATACTTTGAGGTTTCCGTCTCTGCGGCGGGCTACAAATAGTTTAACAAGATTTCGAAGCTTATACAGAGAGATACCAGATACCTCTTCCACAGCCTTGAGGTCGATCGTTTCTGGAACAGCACGGTGGTGGTGGCGACGTGCTTCGTCCTCTTGAGATTTGCGTTGTTGCACCTTCAATAGTCGCTCTTGAATCGGAAAGCAACTCCTCTCACAGCTAATGAATGACGCACGGAGGGATCCCACTCGAGTTTGATCTGCGAAAGATCTGGATCCGTGGAGGAAAGCCGCGTCCACGTGGGGATATCGCGCAGCTGAGCCTGCAGCGCGGCGAGCTCCTTCTCCATCCGGGCCGCTTTTCTCCTCACTTTTATGACCTTGTCAATATCTTCCATGTCCATGGTGAAAGAGAGAGGATGAACCGAGTTGAGGGTAAGAGAAATTGGAGCGATTGGGCCAAATTAAGGGCGCCGCTTGCAAGCGCTTGTCGGCAGGACCCGAATCGGCAAGCTTATCCTATGAGCAACTTGTACTATCGTTGCACCGGAGTTGCAAACGGGATGGGAGGTTCAAAATCGAGCTCCTCGCAGCATTTTTTGACGGCGCCTTTCGAGAAAATCCACATTTGTCTATTTAAGTACTCTTAAAGTATGCTAGTCTTTTTAAGAACAGAAACTGGGTGCAGCAGTGAGGAAGCAATGGATAATGGTTTTTAGGACAGAGTTCTCTCAAAGATGCTCAAGATCCCTCAGATCCTTGAGTTCAATCGTGAAAAGATTAAATTGTGAAGATAATCAGGTACCACTGAAAATATATGGAGCATTCGAGTTTAATTTGAAGACTTCAATGCTCTTCACCAAGTCTTTTTTGACAGCAGGCAGAGTGACAAGGAGCCTCGGGCCGCATGATGTTTGGTCATCTTTTTGAAACGCCGTTTCGCAAGTCGCCCCGCAACCAAAGTTCAAATTTGAATGTGACTCGATCGTCGGAAAGATTTGCAACTCTCAAGCTTTGCTCGTTTTCGGACTCTCCCTCTCAAACATTTTACAACAATTCTGTCCATGGCCTCAAAAATACGAAAACATGACAGGACGTATTTTGAGATGTTTCCACATGTGCAATAAAATTTTTGAACGAAAAAAAGTATAATCCACGATGCTATGAAGAAATCTTTTTTCTTTTGCAACTCTGGTGCAACGATAGTAGCGACAGCTCTTGACTTGCACGTATGTCTTCTGATCCCGGGGACGTGAGGCATGCATTTCTTGGACTTATCAATTTTGAGTGCGCATGCAGTGGTCGTGCAGCACAGGACGGGCCTCGACCAATCATAGTACGGAAAGGCAGTGCCGCTGAGATCAAGTGATGCGGCATTTGCCGGACGCTCAATAACCTCCACAATCCGAAATACATCTGGAGGCAATTCATGAAGCTCTGAAGCACAAGTCGGTGTATGACGACACTGGAACTAAGTCAAAAAAACTTCGGGAGTGAGAATATGAGGAGGAATGGTCTGTGGCAAATTCTTCTTCACTGACATTCAAGATCAATTCCAGGGAATGATGAATTGATTCAGTATAAAGTACACAGCGTTGGCTGCAGAGCGATCACATAACAAGATTTCACACACCCTCTGCTATCATCCGCTCAGGTTGCTCAACGTAGGCTCTCCAGCGTTCGACAAATGCCGCCAGCTCTGCGCCCTCTACAACACGGTGATCCGCGCTCCAGCTAACACCAACCTTGAGCCGTCGCTCACCCTTCCCGTCTCCACGATTGACGTCCCATTCCCAGCGCGCGCGCCCGAGAGCTACAATCGCTACCCCGCCGCCTGGCACAAGCACGGGCGCGGCGACCTCGCCCGCACCGATCGCACCGACATTCGATACAGTCAGCGTCCCACCGCGCTTGGGAAGCTCGGCGAGAGTAAGGCCGCTCGGGACCTGTCTTCCGAGGTGGGAGAGGTGCTTGAGCGACGATGCGAGCGCGTATATCGAGTACGTGTCGACGCGCTGGAGCGTGGGTGTGTATAGGCCTGTGGGGGTAGAAAGAGCGATGCTAATGTCGGCATGGGGGCGAATGGTGATTGTGGGCTTGGTATTGGGCGGAATAGAAGATGCTGTTGGTGTGATGGAGGATCGCAAGAGCGGCCATTCTACCATCGCCTTGGAAAGAGTCTTCAGGAGGATGGGCAGGTAGGTTAATTTCGTGTACCTTCCTGTGTCTGGTACAGGCGGTGGACAAGGCGGAGGATACAGCGATGCAGGAGAAACTGAGGCTAATGGGGGAGGGACAGAAGGAGCCGGTAAAAAGTGCTCTGGTATGTGAGCATTTAAGATAGGCAGGATGTTGTGCAAGGCCGTCAAATCTAGATAAGTTGAATAGCTACGAAAGAATCAGCGATGAGCCGGGACACGAGCCGAATCATACTTACCCGAAATGAGGAATCTCTAGACTCTGAAGATTCGAGTGAGCTGCCAGATGAAACTGAAATGGTAGATGAACTGACCTTCGTCATAGCCTTCCACATGCCATATCTTGTCCTCCCAAGTTCGACGACGACGTCTTCCTCCAAAGAGACCGCTCCACGAGCTCTCGTCTGTATGCCCGCTGCCTGCTTTCCACGAGAAAGGTATCCCTCAACATCCGACTTCTCGATCCTCCCGTTCTTTCCACTCCCGGGAGCAAGTAGAGACAAGTCGACGCCACTCAGACGTGCGAAATGCCGTACCGCAGGTAAAGCGAGAACATCCTTCGTGTTCTTCACAAACACTTGCTCTGCGTGGTTCGGATCAAGCGGATGAGGTCTGCGCAGCTCAGAAGGTCGAAAAGCGTCGCCCTGTATTTGTGCTGGTGATGACACGCCATCACTCGAGGACGCATGATCAGCAGAGTCGGTAGTTTCCTGAACCTGGTGAGGGGGAGGGCGTGCCGGTTCTGATAACGGCATTTCTTCGTCTGACACTTCTTCATCAACTTCTATGATGCAAAGATCTTCGCCGACTTTCGCCACCTCTCCCTCTTGAACTAGGATCTCCTTCACCGTTCCGTCGAAAGGGCTAGTTATTTCAACACTAGCTTTATCACTCTGTACCTCGCAGAGAGGATCAAAGGCACTGATGTTTCCTGATGGTATTACACTCCTGCAGATGAATATTCACGGTGTAAATTCATGGATGCTGGTAGGTATGGGCTGAGCGGATCACGGCCGGACCATGAACTGACCACTTTATGACCTCGCATTCTGTGATTCCCTCTCCAATGTCGGCGAGCTTGAACTTCTGAAGGACTTTACGCGTAGCCCAGAATGTTTGAGAGGAGTGAAAGTGAGAACGAAAGGCTGGACGACCGAGAAGACGACGCGATGAACGGAGGAGCAGCATTGAAGTGCGGGGTAATGCCCTTCGGCAGCTGCCGGGTCTGGGGTCAAGGCTTCATCGGCCCGAGTACCCCGCCTTGGCGACATATCCTTACCAGTGAAGTCTCTCCTCCATCATAGTTGTTCTGAGTGCGATTTGCGAAACTGTACCAGCTTGCAGACATCCCATAGCATCTGATTTGCCGTCGCCCAAGTAGCCTTGCCCCGGCGAAGTCGCGAAGACAACATTCTTGACGATCGGCAAGAACAGCCTATATGTGACTGGCTTCTCTGCTGGCATCTTCTTCAACACGAACTTTTGAACGCAATGCTGGCAATTTCGCAGCAGACGGACATATGTTGGGGTATCCATACTCTCGTTTGGTAACTTCTAGCTCGCAGCACGGTGTGTACCGGCCATCCACCCGCCGATTGCAGTGCGCATTCACAAGGACTCCATGATTTTTAGCGCTTGGGTCAAGCCATGCCACGAGACTAGGTGCGCACTTCTTATTATGAAATCAGAGATCGTGAAATGCCTGCTCACGCCTTCTCATTGATATATAGGAGTCGCTTCACGATGCCGCCGCGAATTCACGTCAGGATTCAGGACTCAACGATTGGCGCGCAGCGATTAGCCGATTAGCGCTCAGCGATCAGCATCAACAAGGTGTGATAACCGAGCCAAGATCATCTTACTGCATACAATGCGATACGTTGGTGAGACCCTTGCCATGAGTACGTCAGATCGACAGCAGACTTCGGAGAAGAACTCGACAATTGGTGGTCCGGCTGACTATGTTGATCTTCATGGCACTGAGTCGGCGGCATGCTCTCTCCTATCTAGAATCGTCGCTAATCGCCTCACATCAAAGATCTTTATTCATAGGGCTCCAATATTCCTATATAATCGACAGGCTATCTAGCGACCTGCACAAATCTTCTGCATCTTACATCGCCATCAGCTTCACTTTGTGCCCATGTCGAGCCCTTCCCCCCAGCTTTTCCAGCCCTTGACGGTTGGAAATGCCAAACTCCAACACCGCATAGTCATGGCCCCCATGACACGTTTCCGCGCGAATGTGCAACATGTTCCCACTGATCTAACTGTCAAATATTATGCCCAACGCGCGAGCGTCCCAAGCACGCTGATCATCTCAGAAGCGGCTTTCATCGCGCCCCAGGCTGGAGGATACGCCGATGTCCCTGGAATTTGGTCTGATGAACAAGTCGCGGCGTGGAGAAAGGTACGATGGTGCATTGATGTTGGCGTACAGTGGCTCATTGTTTTTTTCGTGTGCTGGACGATCAGGTTACGGGCGTTGTACATGCTAAAGGCTCCTTTATCTACCTGCAGCTTTGGGCCCTCGGGCGTGCAGCGGATCCTGCTCAGCTTGTGCTTGAGGACCCTTCAAGTGTGTCTCATCTGGGAATATCCAGCTTGTCTCGTTGGGGAATGTCAAAATAGAAGGTCAAGACCTTGCGCCTCACTCATCAACCGTGGATGAGATCAAGGAATACGTCCAATTTTACGCAACCGCAGCCTCGAACGCGGTCCACAAGGCGGGATTCGATGGGGTAGAAATTCACAATGCCAACGGATACTTACCCGATCAATTCCTCCAAGACGTCTCAAACAATCGCACAGATGAATATGGTGGTTCCATCGAGAACCGGGCCAGATTTGGATTGGAAGTCATTGACGCTGTCACGAAAGCTGTGGGCGAGAAGGCTGTTGGCATTCGCTTCAGCCCATGGAGCGAGTTCCAAGGTCAGTCATTCGCTTTGGGCATCGGAAGGCGATGTTTGTGCTCCTTGCGACATAATCTAGATATGGGCATGAAGGATCCCATCCCCACATTCTCATACATGATCGAAACCATCCGTGATCGATACCCTGATTTCGGTTACATTCATCTGGTCGAGCCTCGTATCTATGGTGCTGTAGATATAGAAATCAAACAAGGGCAGACTAACGAGGTCTTCCGGAAGCTTTGGGGATCCAAAGTCTATCTGACCGCTGGGGGGTATAAGGAGGATGCCCTGAAGGCGGCGGAGACGGACAACACGCTCGTCGTCTTTGGACGGTACTTCATATCCAATGTGGGTCTCCCAATCATCCTCGTCTACACGTATATGCTGACCACGAATGTCACAGCCTGACCTTGTTTTGAGGCTGAAGGAAGATATTTCTCTTGCGATGTATGACCGTAACACCTCCTACGCCCACACGGTACCCGAAGGTTACATAGATTGGCTCTTTGCCAATGAGACGAAGGGCACCGTAGTGTAGTCTAATACATCGCAGAACATACTGGTTTTCGCTGCTGACTGAATACTCTCAAAGGTCTAGACGAATAGATCATGGGCGAACGCTGGCATTCAGAGTTTGTATCTCTATGATGACGAGATACGTCAATACACAACAACACAATGCCTTTGTCTTCAACTGGACGTGCGAGAGAAGCGCCGTGCTACCCATGGTGAAGATGAATCACTCCCGGCCCGAATGCTCGGCCTTGGCGGGAATGGCCTCGGTAAAGTACTCAAGACTGCCTCCTACGACACTCTGTCTGACTTACGGACACACTGTATCAGCTCACCTACGACTACCATTATTTCGACTACAGAAAAAAATACGTGAATATCCGAAGGCGGCAGGGACGTATGTGATAAAGTATGTGATACTAGGTTCAGCGACGCCCGATGCGTAACGCTTCTTCCACTTGTAATCCGCGGGCTCAACCTTTCTTTAATTGATCAATTCAAACCTCACAACTTGACTGTGAATGCACGTCAGCACCGACCTGATGTGATGACTTATCCAAGTCATTTCAATGCTTAGATCGCGATAACCGTCGGGCATTGGGGTGACTGAACCACGCGATGAGTAAGGAAGGCCGAAAAGGAACCAGAGGTACTCGGAGAAGCCTCCAAGCTCCACCAAGTCTTGGTCAGGCCGACTTCTTTGATTCACGAGACGTTTTCACGCTCACGGCTTTACGGGCTCGAAATCGGCAGGATGTTCTCTTGTGATCTGGACTCGTCACCACTGGCACCGAATACTTACTAATCGGACTCAGGAAGTCCCTTATAACGAATAGACCATTCGATTCCCTCCCTGATATCATCTCTACTCTGCACCTATGTCGAGCCCGTCCCCCCAGCTTTTCCAGCCCTTGACAGTCGGAAATCTCGTACTCCAACATCGGGTGGTTATGGCCCCGTTGACGCGTTTCCGTGCGAACGCGCAACACATCCACACCGATATAGCTGTCAAATATTATACCCAACGCGCCAGCATCCCAGGCACGCTGATTATATCAGAAGCAACTTTCATTGCTCCTCAAGCTGGAGGCTACGCCAACGTCCCTGGGATTTGGTCTGACGAACAGATTGCATCCTGGAAAAAGGTACAATCGATATTATTCCTGGCATGCGGCAACTCACCAATCGATACTTGCGGTGGACAATCAGGTGACAGACGCTATACACGCTAAAGGCTCCTTCATCTACATTCAGCTTTGGGCCCTCGGACGCGCTGCGGATCCTGCTCAGCTCGTGCTTGAGGACTCTTCTTTTCAGGCTGTCTCGTCGGGGAATATCCGGATGGGAGGCCGTGAAGCTGCGCCTCGTCCATTGACCGTGGATGAGATCAAGGAATACGTCCAATTTTATGCAACCGCAGCCTCGAACGCGGTCCACAAGGCGGGATTCGATGGGGTAGAAATTCACAATGCCAACGGATACTTACCCGATCAATTCCTCCAAGACGTCTCAAACAATCGCACAGATGAATATGGTGGTTCCATCGAGAACCGGGCCAGATTTGGATTGGAAGTCATTGACGCTGTCACGAAAGCTGTGGGCGAGAAGATTGTTGGCATTCGCTTCAGCCCGTGGAGCGAGTTCCAAGGTCAGTCATTCACTTTGGACGTTGGAAGGCAATGATGGCACTCACTGCGACGTAACCTAGATATGGGCATGAAGGATCCCATCCCCACATTCTCACACATGATCGAAACCATCCGTGATCGATACCCTGATTTCGGTTACATTCATCTGGTCGAGCCTCGCATTAATGCTGCCGTGGATATTGAAGTTAAACAAGGGCAGACCAACGAAGTGTTTAGGAAGCTTTGGGGATCCAAAGTCTATCTGACCGCTGGGGGGTATAAGAAGGAGGATGCCCTGAAGGCGGCGGAGACGGACAACACGCTCGTCGTCTTTGGACGGTACTTCATATCCAATGTGGGTCTCCCAATCATCCTCGTCTACACGTATATGCTGACCACGAATGTCACAGCCTGACCTTGTTTTGAGGCTGAAGGAAGATATTCCTCTTACGATGTATGATCGCAACGCCTTTTACGCCCATACGGTACCCGAAGGTTACATAGATTGGCCTTTTGCGAATGAGATGGAAGCTGCTGTAGCATAGTCTCATACGTTGCTACAAAGAATGTATATTGCCGCTCAAAACAGCTGCGTCAGACCTGAAAAGCTTGCATCCACACCTTGTTTCACTGACTTCTCCGTTTTCAAGTTCAGAGAACGACCTGACAAGGCATTTGCACATCGTGGTACATGTTGACCGATGATTTATGGATGTGACTATCATGGGAGCAGTGCCCCGGCAGCATGCCATCTTCAATATGTTCAATTGAACCCACCTTTAACACAGAGGCTATGCCTTACGACAATGATCACGATGAGGGGCGATCTGGATATACTACGATAGATTCAGCGCATCAGCACTGCCTAAACTTAATCAGAGTGCTGGATGACTGACGGAATATATTACGGGCGAAAGCTGGCATATATATTACCGACCGCTGTACTTTTAGTCTATAACTATGATAGCACCAATGGTCCATTGGCCCCACCCATCTTCTCGCACGTCGCCAACGCATCTTCATGGAACGAGTCGTGCAATCCTTCCGATCGCCCCGGTAGCAGGATGTGGGGGAGCAGCCGTGTGTGGAATAACCTATGTGCGACCGAGCCGCCCTGAAAACAGAAATATATCAGTTCAGTTCATGATATATCTGTGATGACGAAGAGTGTGTATGCAGGGTGATAGAATGCGTACAAATTGGTGGAAAACCCCGCCCATGACTGCTTCTACCACTGTGCCATGCACCTTATATAGGCCAATGCCCTTTAAAGATGTGAGACCCTTGTCTTCGACTGGACGGGCAGGCGTCCACCGTATAACGTCACCCAGTGCCCATTGGGGTGCAACAAATTCGCCGAGTATGTAAGTGTTGAGTGCGCGCGAGGCGACGTCCTCATAGTCGAGTGAAGGTGGTGATGCAGTGGACGAATGCAAGAAGAGAAGGAGATAAGAGTGAAGAACGCGACGACCTGGACATGAGTTGATTGGATGGTATGGGAAATTCCGTATAATGGACATGATATAGCGAGTAGGAAGAGTGTTCAGCACAATAAGGCAAGGAAAAACTGGTTGTAGTAAAAGGCGTACCCATGAAGCTAAATCGAGCGTTGTGACCCTGAACAGCCTCTTTGTGACTCATATGTGTTAATATGCGCTGCGAGAGCTCCTGGTTGAAGTCTAGGGGCGCAAAGAGGGTGTTGAGGTGGTGCGCCAGCGGCGAATCGGAAGAACCGGACGCAGTAGACGGTGTCGACGTGGACATCGAGCTGTGCGGTAACCCCTCCGGTACGAAATGATGCGAGTCATGAGTAGAAATTGCATGTAATGTCCGCCGACGAGCTGTGACTTTGAGGAAATAAACGCGCTGTTAGCTGGATGGAGGATATTTTGAACTCACCCGACGGGGCCCGAGCAGCCAATGCAGATCTCGATTTGACTGCGTCCAGCGCGTGGCTAGCCAATTTTAAGCATCGCAGACCCCTCGACATCTGTAAAAGGCGGCGATGGCGATGGCGACGACGAGCAGAACAGGGACAGAGACTAGCAAAGTGAAAGAGCAAGCAGCACGCAACTTTGAAAGCGTTCTGCAACGCGACTCTTAATTCGGGTGACATTCTCGGGACTCCGGCCACCGCAATTTGGGCGTTAATCTTCACTCTGGAAATGTGACATGTACGGCTCTCGAAAAAAAAACACAGAATGTTCTACATTAACGTATCTACAGCACCGACTCATATTGACTATTTCTCGGGGATGTTACGCTGAATCTCGTCTAGAAATTCTGCAAGCTCCCCGTGCGCGAAGCCTATGGAGGCGCCCCATACACTTCTTTCATCCATTGAGCGCATACTCAGCCCAGCCTCTACCCCATCGCCGAGATCGCCAAAGCTGGTGATAGCTGGTTGTGACTGGAGCCATGCCGACATGTGGGTGAAGGGGGAGGACGAAGATGACTCTCCTGGGGGCGAAAATGCTGACTGGGCTATGTGATTCTCGAGCATTGACGATGATTCGGAGACCATATCACTGGCCATCGACATAGCCATGTCCAAAAAAGTAGCCTCAACCGAAGATCGAGCAGCCGAAGGTGATTTGTCTGACAACAGCGAGAATAACGAGGGCATCGTCATCGAAGATTGTCCGAGGAGAGCCGATGCGTGAGGCGAGTTGGAACCGATGGAGGGCGGGGTGGCGCATATATGCGGGGCAGGAGACGTCACCGTATCGGTGCCAACTGCTCCGGTGTAGGAAAAGGAGTCATAGTAGGGGAAATCAAGATTCTTCACCTTCGAGAGGACTTTAGTTTTCGTCTGCAACCGAGACTCCGTGCACTCCCGACCATATTCTTCTGAATACAACGGCCCCAACTCCTTGAGAATCACCCAGGCTTTCTTTGACATGGGCAAATGGCGAAGGCGTTCCAACGTGGAAATAGCCTTGTGAATATTTTGCCTCAAACGTGCGGATTCGGACATGTCTGGTTTATCGCTGAGGAGACGGGTGAAGAACATTGCAGCAGAAAAAATATGGATCGGACCAAAGCTCATATACCCTACGACTGCGGGAGAGGCATTTTCCAAAAACTCTGGACGTCCCTGCGAGGCAAGTGAGATCAAGCTCTCGGCAGCATCTAGAGCAATATCCCAATTTTGAGTCATGTCAGGAGATTGATGCGCTGCGATGACGTATGGCTCGTGCATGGCAAAGCGAATATGAAGGAAGATAGACCTGATGTGGACGCTTTGGGCACCAAAGCGGCATACTGCCGTGACTGGGGAGCAGAGACTATGGGTAAGTGCATCGTCATCGAGATTGAGCTCCGGAGGCAGGCTGTCGAGCCATTCTTGGAGATTTTTATCATGTGCGAGGACATTGCTGTAGGGAACGGGACGGAGGGAGAGCATGTCGTCTATGATATCCCCCAGAAGGTGTGCAAGCCGAAAGAGTGCAAAGTTAGGAACGAACAGGCGTCCGGTTGAGTCTACAGAAGGATCACAGACAGATGGGTATCTTGTATCGAAGTGATGCGAGGCGATAGATGGTGGTCTCCCAAATGTGAATGCCTGCCATCTCCGAAATATCGCATAGTGAATGATGACCAAGGTCGTATGAATCGACGATATAGTGGTTCGCTCACCTCTCTATCCCAACGATATGCCACCATGCCCATCTCCGTCTCTCCGCGACATCTATCGGCATTGCGGTACCTGGTTCCCTGTGCAGACCCATAGCGGTGCCAACAGCGACGAACTCTCTACTTACTCGCCAGATTTCCTCGTTATGTATGTTCGATCGCATCAGGACCTGTGACCTGATAAGCAGCAGCTCGACGAATTCCATACTGTAAGCATTGGTCTCTAGCTGATATCTGTGTAACGCACTCCGCATGATGTCGTAGTATCGAATACGTAGCCTCTCGCGACTTTCTTGGAGGCTGTCGAGAATAGGGTGAGACTCGGGAAGATCATAGAGCGTTTCTGTCATGATAGCGCATACGGTCGCCAGCACAACTCGATTAGCAGATTTTCCAGACTTGTATTCGGCCCACGCTTCCAAGAACGAAGGTTGATGAACGATAGAGAGTATCCAGGTGCAAAATTCGAAATAGTAGTCAACGAGGCTGTCGACAATGCTCAATGTCGGAAGTTGGGATATGAGGTCGATGTCGGCTTCATAATCCAGAGGAATCTTCGTAGGAAGGATAGCCTCATAAACATTGTTCATGTCCCCGTCGCCCTCGTCACTGAGAGATGAGATCTACAAATGACCGTTAGGAAGTCACGACAACAACGGGATGATACGCACCGATTCAAGATATGAAATCGAAGTTGTGGGGCCGGTATAGAAGCCACGGTGGGTCAAGCGCCCAGTCGTGCCGGGACTGAGACTGTTTGAGGCGTCAGGCGAAGATGATTTTTGCTCCTGTGTACCATCTCGGATCCACGAATGGTCAGACGTGGGAGCCCAGGAGGCTTCGAGCCGTAGGACATGCGCCTGCAGAGAGGCAAGAGATTGTTGGATTCTCTTGAATTCGAACTTCGAATTTACGACACGGTGGGGTCTAAGGGCAATCGTGAGAAGGTAGGCATCCGTATCGGACGAACGAACATACTTAGATTTATTGTCGTGGGCAGATGATGGACCTTCGTTCTGGTAGCAGAAGGCAGCATGGCCTGATTGTTATGATTAGAGTACACATCGTGCCACGGATCAAATAAAAGAGATACCTCTCAAAATGCATGAAGAGCACGGGCGCTTCCTACCGCATAAGCAAGAATATGAGCGGACAAACAATAGAACGCGTGGGCTATTAAGCGAGAGAACGCAGCAGACGAACCTGTCACACTTGAGCTTGCTATTCCTGCAAGGCTTACAATTCAGCGCTTGTCGGGGACGTTTCGCTGATATTCTACCGCTAGTACCGACAGTGGGAGACTCTCGCTCGGTCATGATCGGCTGTCTGGAGAAAAATTCGGTCCCTCAGAAGAGATAAAAGCATCATATAATGTTGCGAAGTACCCGCGAGTTAGCAAAATATGACAAACGTGTTTGGTGTTTCGATCCAAGAAATGTGGAACTGTCGGCGTGATTGTCCGAAGACGATCGTCTAGTGGGACCCTTGAGGGATATGTAGATTTAATGGGGAGAAAGCGCTCTGCGGCGTCCAATGAACCACACAGCGTGTGCTTGTATCACAGGACCGATGTCGCACAAAGGGGAGTTGGACAGCCTATCCTCACTTGAGGTAGCAGCCTTGAGATGAGCACTGGGTGAAAATGCTATAAGATCTATTGACGACAGGTCGAGATTAAGTAGCTGACCGGCAACGGATTCGCATTTCATCGAGGCGATAGGAGAGACGACGACGACATACCGGAATTTGGTACCTGCTCGACCCTGGTGTTTGTACGGCAAACATGTAAATCGAAGGGATCGGCAGCATCAGAAGATACAGCGGCAAGACGCGTGCGATGACTGTCGGCGATTACTCCAACAGTCCTAGAGCGCCTGCTATGATCATCGGGTCATGTGATGGTCGACCTGAGCTCTTTTACAACTAATTTCGAGGATGAACTTCCTGTGCGGGGGTATCGAAGGTGCGCACGGTTCTTCCACATGGCTGGCGCACCTAAGAAAGTCTCGAGATCACCGTACTTGACCGCATAAGCGCTCCTGAAGTACGATGGATGAGGTACATATTGGTCTATCCGCAATCTTTCAAGCGGCGGGCGGGCAGCTGATTCAGCATACACTATATCTACGACCATTGACAATGTTTGAAGAGAGGTTTGACGTACCTTCGACCTGCAAACATTCATTGTAATCCGTTTCAAGTACAGAAATATCGGCCAGTCTGCTCACACCTTCTCAACTTCTTCTAATGCTCTCGTCTGCCCAGTGCCCCACGTGTACACGCAGCGAATCTGCAACCCTCTATAACCACCGAAGCAGATAACAGTACCCTGAGATATTATGGGAGGTATGTTTCGAACACATGCTAGTTAAGCGTTATGAATTGTTGTTCATATCTTGATGTTCACGCGATGAGCATCGCGCTTTAGAACTCGATGATTGCAGCAGCCCGTGGAGATTCTTGAAATCTGATTTCACTGGGAACGAATATACACACAGATGAATGGATCAGATATAGGGGCTCACAGCATGTGGTAAATATTGTGTTGATTCGGCTAAGAACGAAATAAGGCTTCAAGCTGCGATGAATATACCAGGTTGGTAGTTGCGGATTTGGGGGTCTTATACCGGATTTTGCCAAACCCCGCGGATGAGGATTTCCCCACGGTCTGCCGTCAGGTTCTTTCGCACGCACTCTTTCACACCAACCCGCTCGTCCTCCACATCATCCGAGCATCGTCTTGGGGAAACTTTCACAACATAGCTAACGAATTTATCATATAATATATTGATCTCAACCATAGTGCATTGAAAACCCTCAACTCGATAGGATCCGGGAATTATAGTGCACATACTAGATTTTCCAAACTATCATTAGTCTCTCTATTCCGGTTTGCATCCCGTTTAGGCTGTCAGAATGATTCCAGGCGACAATCCCTGCGGGATAACTATCTCAAGAATGCAACGAAAGGTTCATCTTGAATACATATGGTCGTCATACGCGCTTTTCAAGGCTTCTCCCGACAGTATGCACAAACTTCATCATTTATTATGCTTTGAACCTAGAATGTTCCTTCTAAACCTTTGCTGATCATACTTTTGACTTGTATTCAGATCGGTGGCCGGACTTACTGCCATTTTCCGTACTTCTTCGTGCATGAACCAAATCTATTGCTGACTCGTGTTTTCCTCAATCACAATTAACTTATCAGAGGAGGCCAAATCCAAGGATAGCATGTCGTTGCTATGTCAATCTTTCTCTTCGGTCGAGGGTATGCAATCATACAACGCCTAGTAACAATAATATGGAAGCCATGGTGCATGACATCGTGAGTCTCTCCCCTTAGGGCCAGCAAACGTCCGCTCGCACCTTTTGCGATGAATATTGGCCTGATCTGTTGGCACTATAGGGGATTGATTTAACGCATCATCGAGTAAGCCGAGTTGGAGAGTTATGATTGCAAACCTCGAAATCTGTCCGCTTGTGGGCAGTCGGATCCAGTTGTATTTTTACACCATGCGGCTGCCAAGAAGTAAGTTCAGTGAACCTTTGCCATTGAATATCTCTGCACGGATTTCTCTGCGGTCAAGGTCGACACCTTTGTTGGTGTTCTGTGGTCTATATTCCTGCTATAGCTTTAGATCACCTTGATTTATTCACGAGTCTGTCGATGTTTCTTTGTGTGGAAACGGCGCTTCCAGGCGCTGATTGAGGGAAACGTATATGCTCAGACAGAGAGCGATGCATCCTGACATAATCTTCAATTCTACTCATCATCATGCGCACAATGTATGTATAGAGTCAAGCTTTAGCAGCCAATGTTCCGCCTCGAAGATGCGTCGTGAGCCCTTTCCGCGATCTATCTTTGACAAAATGCCTCACTCTCGTTCGAGAATACCTCGTTTTCTGACAGATCGCTTGGAAACACGTTCATATATGAACTCATCCATGAGACTGAGCGCCTGATGCGATTGGTATAAATGTCCAACTCGAAGCGTCACCTCTCATTAAATTCCCATCATGCTCTTGATTCAGGCAAAGATCGCTTTTGTTACCGGTTTACTCGGCGGAGCGCTTGCGGCCATTGGTCCTGCCAGTGTTTTGCATATCACTAACAAAGAGATATCTCCCGATGGATTCCCTCGCGAGTACGTCCACCCTATTCCACTGATGTTCTACGTCTTGATTATCATTTCGACAGTACCGTTCTTGCCGGATCTACTTTCCCTGGCCCACTCATCACAGCGAACAAGGTACAGTGCGAGCTTTGATATTTCGGAATCATCGAAAGACCTGGCCGATTCGCGTATCCAGGGTCAGAATTTCAATGTTCACGTTTTCAACGACTTGAAAGATACCAGCATGGACACTGTTACCGCTGTCGTAAGCTTTTTGTTTTCTCCATCGCAATATGATAGAAAACAGAACATCGATAGCACTGGCACGGCATCACGCAACACAACACGACATGGGCTGATGGTGTTGCATTCGTCTCTCAATGCCCAATTGTTCCTGGACACTCCTTCCATTATCAATTCAACCCCGGAAGCCAGGTGGGAACATACTGGTACCACTCGCATTACTCGACGCAGTATTGCGACGGTCTACGAGGTGCTATTGTCATATATGATCCTGAGGACCCTTTCGGGGAGTTGTATGATGTCGACAATGGTACAGTCATTCTCATATCACGATGCGCATATTTACTGATATGCCTAAATCAGAGAGCACGGTCATTACTCTGGCTGATTGGTACCATTATCTCGCTCCTCAGGTCCAGCCGGGCTTGGGCCATGTCGCGTGAGTTCCTTCAACCCATCTATCTTTCTGCATGCTAGAAAGAATCGCACAGTCATCCAGCTTCGACCCTGATAAATGGGCTAGGCCGTTACGTGAATGGAACTGCTGATGCTCCTCTCGCTGTTGTTGGTGTCCAGGCCGGGAATCGCTATCGCTTCCGCCTCATATCCATTTCTTGCTTACCGAGTTTCATCTTCTCTATCGACGGACACAATATGAACGTCATCGAGGCTGATGGTGAATACACGGAACCGTTGCTCGTCGACTCTATCAACATCCTTGCTGGTGAGATCATATCACAGCCTTCAGAATGGTCGCATCCTCACGTGTCTCGCCTTCAGGCCAACGCTATTCCGTCGTTGTAAGAGCTCTGCATCTCAATCAATATACCTCGCATTGAACGCACAACCCAGGTCAATGCTTCCCAGCCAGTTGGCAACTACTGTAGGCTATCCGTTTGCTGATTCGCAGAATATTTTCAATATCCAAACGCATCTTCAGGGATACGTGCCCAGCCTATATTGCCCCTTGGGACGAACACATCGATTGATACTTCCTTCAATGGTGGTCTCAATTCTGCTATTCTACGCTACCAAGGCGCACCGGTGGCGGACCCGAATTCAACCTTTGAAGACACCCTCAATCCCCTTGTCGAGAGCAATTTGCACGTATGTTCTCATCTATGAACTTGTCTGGACCGTTGCGTGTTTGACGCATTGTATCTAGGCCCTTGTGAATCCGCAAGCGGTATGTGATCTTCCCATAATACAGACATAACTCAAATTGAGAGTTCCCAGCCCGGAAATCCTACTCCCGGCGGCGGAGATGTTGATATCAACCTCCAAGTGACTCTAGTGCCGTTGGTCCGTCGAGCCTGATTCTCTTGATTGTCGATCACACTTTCTCATGGTGCCTATTGATAGCCGACAGATAACACTTCTTTCGTGTATGCTATGAATGGTGTAACATACGACCCTCCTAGCGTTCCTACGTTGCTTCAAATTCTCAATGGAAATACGGACTTGCTACCTAACGGCACCACGTACTTCCTTCCTCGTAACAAGACTATTGAACTCAGTATACCGAGTGGCGCGTCTGGTGGGGAGGTATGCGTCTCGCAACTTTCGACACAACCAAATTCTTATATTCTCATTGTCCTCTCAGCATCCAGTTCATTTGCACGGGGTGAGTCTACAACCATCCTTGCTGACATACCAACTCGACACGATATTATTTCTAGCATGCGTTCTCTGTGGTCCGCAGTGGTGGAAGCGATTCGTACAATTTTGCCAATCCCGTTCGCCGTGACGTAGTCAGCATGGGTGGCCAAGATTCGGGCTCAAACCTTACCATCCGATTCACGACCGATAACCCTGGGCCATGGATTTTTCATTGGTACGTCTCATACTACTCCATACTGTGAAGGTATAGATTTAATGATATCACCGCAGTCACATTGATTGGCATCTTGAAGAGTGAGAATTATGTTTCGTACGCCCGATCAAACTGATCACTGAACCAACGCCTTTTTAGGGGGTTCGCCATAGTGTTTGCAGAGGATGCTCCCGATATTGAACAAGCCAATCCTGTTACGCGTACGTTCTTTGGTATTATCTCGACGAGGGATGCTAAGTTGGTCGTGATATTTCCAGAGGAATGGCAGAACCTATGCCCGATCTACAATCAGTACATCCAGAACCATCCATCAGCCTCTGTGACGAATTGATAGACCAAAGTCTCAGATCCGGAAGGCCAAAGGTTGAGTGTCAAGTTCCTGCCTAAATGACGACAGAGGAATCTTCCCCACGTTTCTTGGTCATCTGTTCTGAGTTTTTGTCTTTTACCACCTGCTTCCAACCTGTATTGCTTCCTTGGTTTCTGGTCAATGTCGTGAAAATATACAAGTTCAAAGCGCGCTGTGTCGCTTGAGCTGAGAGCCATAAACTCCAGGTGAGAACGAAATGAAAGCTTAGTGCTGCTTCGGAAGCGACCTCCAATTGATTCCGCTGATTGGATCTCGATTCTCGTCAGCCATTCATTCCGCTGTTGTTTCCGAACCCACTCCGTATCATCACGCCCCGCACATTGCAACCCAACCGCCCACCACCTTTTCGTCGTCCTTATTCGCTTACGACATGGAAGCTAGTTACAGGTCCTTTGGTGTCCGTGACAGCTCGCTGGTGACGTGTCGCGTCAGTGACGCATGGTCTCTTTGCAGTGGCTTTTAAGCAACTTTACTTCGTTCAATCATCGCTCACCCCTCCGCGTCTCTCATCTTTTCCAGACATGACTCGCAGTCGCACTCGCTTGACCTCGAAGTCGAGACCTAAGGCGCCTCTCCAATTAGAAAAGACCGTGACGATCGCGAATCGCGTCCTCCCAGTGTCTCCCGTGTTGAACACGCTCTTCCTGTTCATGGCTGAGCGCCATGCAATTCACCAACGCCGTCTCGCAGGCGAGCCATACCCGTGGACTGAAGATCCTATCTTGCTCAAATACCCCTTCACGAATGTCTTCCGTATATTTGACCGCATGACGCAGTATATTCTGCAGAATGTGGTCAACAAGGGCGACAATACCTTAATGGAGTCGGTCTTTCGGGTGACACTCTTCCGCCTCTTTGCGAGGACGTCCACGTGGGAGCTGCTGCAAGATCGCCTGGGCGAGTTGACATGGCGCGACTTCGATATCGACGTTTATACGGATATCCTTCGCGACGCGAACGAGGGTGGTGTCAGCCTGTACGGCTGCGCGTACCTCATGCCAGCACCTAAACTCGGCGGCGACAGAAATTATATAAATCACCTCCGCCTACTGCAAATCATGATGCAGGTAGATTTGCCCGGACAGCTCAAGAAATGCGCCTACCTCAAGGACGCGTACGGGCGCATTTCCCTTTTCCCCAGCCTGGGGAATTTTCTTGGGTACCAGTGAGTGGCCTCTCCTCCACCGCTGGCGAGTTCTCAGACCACCTCGATTTTATGGAGACTCCTCCTCGACATTAACATGATCCCCCAGCTGTCCTTCCCCGAGAATTGGGCCACGTGTGGTCCTGGGGCACAGGACTGCCTCAAAAAAATATTCGGCCCCGGCGTGCAGGGCATCGAAGGGCGGGCCCTCGAATATCTGCACTATACCCAAGACATCCACTTCGCACGCGTCGGCATCCCGAGCTCGCGCCGCCCGCGCATCGCGCCAGACGCGCTCCCCGGCGTGTCCGTCGTCGACCTTGAGCACTCGTTGTGTGAGTGCGAGAAGTACTCGCGCGCGATGCACCCTGAGATCAAAGGCAAACGGACGAACGTCTCCCGCCATCGAGCGGGCGGGGGCTGGGAGCCCAGCCGCGAGCCGCTCACGGCTGAGCTTCCCCGCCGCTGGCTGTCCTCCGCCATGCGGGCTAAGCCCGTCAAGCCCCTCCCACCCGTAGATCCTACCGAACCCGAACCGTCCTATCACGTCTCCCACATTGTGTCAGAGGCGCCCGAACCAAGGGGCACTCTGTACCAAGTTCGTTGGCTCGGATACGGACCAGAGGAGGACATGTGGCTCGAAGAAAAGGAGCTGTGTAATGCACTGGAAGTATTGAAGGAATGGTCTGACTTCAAGGCTGTCATCGCTGCCAAAGTCTCTGCTTTTCAGGCTACTGAAACTCGAGGGAGGCTATGAGTTTCTCTCTGAGCTGTAAGATTGGGCTGAATCGCTGCAGGCGAAAATCGCATGTGGAGACCATTCAAGGTAAGGCCATCCCGGCCCCATTTATCGAAAATAGCAGTGACGAATACTCCTTTGCTAAGGTGTTTGATTCCGGAATCCAAGCGCAGGAGATACACTTATGCTACATACACATACATATTGGTCTCTTCCTCGTCTCTCTTCAAGTAATCTTGTTCGACGAGGCTCTCTATGCGCTTCTTGATGCTGCTTACGTCGGGTACGAAATGCTTCTTGACCGCCTCGATCGTCTCGGCCTTGAGCTGCTCGTACATGAGCTGCTTGCGCGCCTTCATGATGCGCACGATGGCCGCGTCGAGGTAGTGCTTGCGGTCGCCTTCGATGGCCGTCTGCGTGCGCGCCGCTTCTTCGACCTGCGGGAGAGATCCGTGAGCCCAAGAAGCGCGAAGGGGGCCAGAGGTGAGGATGTGCGTACCGTCTCCTTGACCTGAATGGAATTGATGTGGACTTTAGCTCGTGGATCGGTGAAGGCGTCGTTGAATTCGAAAACGTCGTCGTCGTCGACGTCCCGGCCAGGCGGCAGCTTCTTCAGCACTTTCTTCTTCCCGCAGGCAAGGCTCTGCAGCGTACGCCGCAGCTCCGCATCCTCTGTGGGTAGTCAACATCCGATCTCGAACGTGGTCGCAAAAGCGAGACCGGGCGGCATACATACCGATGCGGGTGCTCGCCTTGATCTCTGCGAACGGTATCTTCGGGCTGCGGTTGAAAAGGAGGAGGACGACGCCCTGGTAGAGGCTGACGGACAGCTCCTTTTGTCCCCCGCTGAAGCGGGACGTCAAAATGATCGTCCCAAGCCCGTGGTCCCAATCGAGTTTGTGGCCCTGGTGCTTGCCCTTGTAAAAAGCAGCGAACGCGGCGATCTCCGCTTGCATCTGTTCCGCCGCGCGGTCAGTGCTACGCGCAACTGCAACCGTGCCCGGGATCCCGAACGACTCACCTCGGGAGGCAGATCGGCATCACTCGTGCGCGCGGAGAAAGGCCAGAAGCTCTGTTGGAGAACCATCACGTTGAGATTTCGCGCGCTGCTGTCTTGTTCGAGCTTCTTGTGGTAGTCCTGCATAAGCTCGCGAGACAGGGCGAGGTCGTTGAACATGTGGTCGCCCATGCTGAACTCGGGATCGTAGACTGGCCGCGGATGTGAGCATGCGCGACCGGCGGGCAACCAGACAGACTCACGCTCTTTCAGCTTCTTCAAGATCGCCTTCTCAAAGTCGTCGGAGGCGCTGCGCTCCAAGAGCAGCCGCTTCGCGAGCGCGCGATGGTAGAACGTTCGGAAGACGTCCTTGTCGTCCGTGAACCTGTAGAGCGCGAGTGCGGCGTCGAGCTGCGCCGCGAACTCGGCGTCGGTCGCGCCCCGCTGGCCCTTGCGCATCATGCGGTCAACGTGCTTCGCAATCATCTCCGCGGGCTTGTTGCGCCGCGCCTTGAAGCCAACGCCGAACGCGTCGGTGACCGCGTACCCAAAGTCGCGGTTCGGCGTCCGCGCGAGCACGGACGTCGACGGCGCGGCGCTGACCACGGGGTCGGCGAACGCGTCCTGCAGCGCGCGGTCGAGGAAGGCTTTGAACTTGAGAAGGCGATCGACCATGTCGTCGTCGCGGGCAGCGTCGCGGACGACGGCTTTGACCGTTCGCTGCTTCTAATATATATAATCGCTCGCGCGTGAGAAACGTCAGGCGCACCTCGACGTAGGCTTTGAATTGGCCATTGAGTTCTTTCAGGCCGTCGACCCGGAAGAAAAGATGGTAGATCCGCGACAGCCCTTGTATGTCCTCGCTCTTCATCAGCTTGGGGATGCCTGAGGGCCACGCGTCAGAAACTCGACCATAAGTGAAAGTAGTCGTGCGTGCCTTCTTCTGCCAACCAATGAAGCCTGTCGGACAACAACGCGCGCTCGGTCGCCTCGAGGACGGCGCCCCAGCTGGACTTTGGCAAGATCTCTCTGGATCTCGCCACTTCTTCATCGATGCGAGACGTGCAGTGCAAGAGGAAGGCCGATGCGTCCTTGTCGGCCGCGCTCGACAGGCGGTCTGACTCGGCAGAGTAGTGCTCCGCGATCAGCTCGAGATAGTAGCTCTCGAACCGCGCTTGGTAGGAGTCGTGAGTCTGAAGGTGACCGATCAGCTGGGCCACCTTCGCCTGGGCTTCGTGCGGCTTTCTGTTAGCGATACGAGGGTTTTAGACGTTAGGGGACTGTTTTGCTGTGAGGAGTGGTTTGTCGGACCTGTTTTCCCTCTCCCATTGAATCCATGACTTAATCCCCTCTTCCAAATTCTTCACGATGGTGCCGTGCCATATGATGTTGTGTAAGAATAGATCCAACGCCATTCCGCTGATGATATTTCGAGACGTGAGCGGCGACGAAGGCGACGAGGAGCTACAAGCGTACCGCACACTCTGAGAAGACCCGTCTGAGGTCGAATAATCTCGATCCAAGAACGTCAACAAGGACTGAAGAAGGCTCTGAGCGACGAAGTTCGTCAGTCCAAGTCTAATCGCGAATGCTCGCGGCGCGCTCACTATTTGGGTCTCAAACCATGCACAGACGTCCACGAATCTGTACAGCCATGATAAGCCGTCAGGGGAGGTTTCCAATAGGAATCGTTGCAGCTGCCCGACGGATTTCTCGAGCTCGGCCTTCAAGCGCCCGTGCAATGCTTCTCCGTCGCGGGCGTTGCACACCACGTAGCGGCAGGTCGCATATATGCTCTCGTACGTCAGGGGCAGCGCGTCGTCAGAGTCCTTGGTCAACAGGATGCGAATGCACTGCTGGAGCCGGGCAAGGTCGGTGTCGCGCTTGTCCGTTTGTGACGGCGCTGCGTTTTGGTTCGGTGTGTCTGGTGAGCGGATGCGGAACAAGAGACGATAGCGAGGATGATGCACGCACGATGAGCGCCTGATATCTTGACGCGGACGACGCACGCTGTGTTCTTGGAAGGGGCGCTCGCGAGGCCCTTCCTGGAAGCGGAGCCGGGGTCAGAGTCTTGGGCGAGTCGCGGGACCTTGTGTAGAGGAGGGGGGGACTCGGACTCATCGACGATGGCGGCCGCGGAGGGGCGGACGGCGCTGAAGGCGTCGGAGGTGACGGGGAGGGTGAGCAGGGAGAAAAGAGAGCTGGCCATCGTTGCGAGCAGCGACGATCGGATCCCTCGGAATGTCGCACTCGATGCCGTGTCGCGAGTTGCCGCCGGAAGCAAACGCTCTCGCACCGTGATGCTCCCATGGCGTCTTGCCATCATCTCTGCGGCACACAACCTTCTCGCGGGATCTGCGCCTCGGACAGGGACGCGCGCTCTATTCTATGATGCTGTCGTACTGTGATGATTGCGCCCACCCTCGAAGATTCGGAACATCTATGCGAAGACGCGTGTATGAGGTTCAATTTAGTGCAGCGTGCAGCGTGGACAGGCGTGGAACGGAACAACGACTCGACATGATGCTGGGCTGTGATACACTTCTTGTTGTGCTGGCCCATCTTCCTTGGACACTCTTCACGTCTTGCACGCGTCAGCTTCATGGACCTTGTCCCCTGCCTTATTCTCTCGACTCCAGGGGGTCACCGCGCCAGGAGGCTTATTGTTCTGTGTTCCTTATATTTTTCGTGTGGTTTGTCTTCGTGCTACTCTCCCTGACAAGGCTGAAAGAACCAGGCGATGTTTGCTGCCGCGCACACAGCCTACGCGGTACGGAAGCAGCTCAACTGAGCGCACGCCTGGTGACAAGTGAAATAAGCGACGTGCTGAACGCCACGCTAGCCCTCCCTATCCCAGACAATTGACGCTGTGACCGTGGCGGCCCACAGTCTTATACGCATGCCTTCCATAAGCACCCTGTTCCGCATTCACCCCCACGTACAAGCCTCTCCTCGCCACAGCCCCGCAACGCCGAACCCAGCATGTCCCTTTGCGACTCCTCCGCCTCGTCGCCGAACTCCTTTCTGATCTTCGAGCGGGCGTGTAGAGCGCTCGAAGCCTCGCCCCTCGTCCAGTTTTTCCGTCACCCCGTAGTGATCAACGGGATATCGATGGTGCTCGTGACCGCCGGGTACCACCTCGCGCGGGGATTATGGCGCTGGCTCTCCCAGCCGTCGAACTTATGTGAGCCCTAACCTATTGTTTTTCCCTCTCTCGCCTGAGCGCTAAGCATCATGTTTAACCGGCGTGGCGTCGCAGCGCTCACCGTGACAGCCGCATTCACTCAAGGCGACCCCGCGTACGACTGGCTCGTTATGTATCTCGTGAGTTACGTGTCCATGCCTCCTACAGCGGCCCAGATATTGACTGTTCCCCGCAAGACTGACAGGGGCATCTGGCGCCACGAGTCCGAGAGCGTCATATCTGCGCACAGAGGCGAGCACCGCGTCGGCCCCGCCGTGTTCTCGAAGCTGCATTTCCCGCTGAACGATGCCATGGACTTCATCCCCATGGACGGGTACAAGGAGCGCTTTTTGTGGCGAGGATATCTCGCTGAGGTCGCGGTCAGCCAGGACGAGAGCTACTGGGCGTCGCCGGACGACCGACCGTCGCCATCGCTCCGCCTGAGGTGAGCGCTGTCTCCGGCGGATTCTTCTTTTATCTCGCCGGGGGATATTGCTCATTGTGATGTGGCGCCGTCGGTTCAAGGCTGTTCACTCGGAACGTTTCCGCACTGGAACGGCTCGTGGAAGAGGTGCACCAGGCCTCCGTGTCGCGTGGCCTCAAGACCGTCACGCTCCACCACATCCAGAACGTTCGTGTCTCTCTCTTCTAGATATCTTGGACTTTGGCTGAGTTCAAGTCGCCGATTGCAGAGCTACTTCGGCCGGCCCATCTGGACGACGGGGGTCAGCCGGTCTCTGCGTCCGTTCGACTCTCTTATATTGGACGGCAATATCAAAGCCGAGTTACTCGACGAACTCCGCGCTTTCATGAGCTCTGAGAGTTGGTACCATGATAACGGCGTGCCCTATCGCTGCAGCTATCTCTTGCACGGTCCCTCTGGCACAGGAAAGAGTGCGTGATACCCCTCTGGCGATGGATGATCTGAACTTCTGATGTGGCCCCTATTTGCCAGCGGCTACGGTATATGCATTGGTGCGCACGCACCCCGTGCCTCTCCGGATATCTGACATTCACCGACTGACTTAGGCCGGCGAGCTGAACCTCAAAGTCTACACGCTTTCTCTTTCCGACCCGATGTAAAAATATCCGGTCGCATCGCCTGAGCATCCTCTTATGATTTTGTTTCTTCCTCTTGTAGGATGAACGACGTGTCCCTGAACCGCCTGCTCGCGCGCGTGCCCGGGGATGCCATCCTCCTCCTCGAAGACATCGACTGTGTCTCCGCCGGCGCTCAAGGGCCCGACACCATGAGCCGCAACGGCGTACCCCTGCCCGACGCCCAAGAACAAATGATCACGGTGTCCGTCTCCGGCGTCCTCGGCCTGCTCGACGGCATCGGGAGCGACGACGGTCGCATCATCTTCGCCACCGTGAGCGGCCCACCTACCTCGTATACCATCCAGCGATCCCCACCATGCTCACACGGAGACGCGGTGCGTAGACGAACCACCCGGCGCAGGTCCACCCCGCTCTGCTGCGCGCAGGCCGGCTCACCCGCACGATCCCGTACGCACTCGCGTCGCGCGTGCAGGCGTCCGCGCTGTTCGACTACATCTTCTCCGGCGGGAGCCTTGCCTCGGGCGCTAGCTCCCCCGCTACCTCAGACGGCTCATCTGCGGTCGGCCGAGAGAGCGAGGCGCACGGGGCCCTACGTGCGCGGTTCGCTGCTGGCGTTCCGGAAGGGGCTCTTTCGATGTCGGATCTCGAGGGATACCTCGTGCGCCACCGGCGTGACTGCGAGGGCGCCGTCGCTGGCGTGAAGGCTTGGGCGGAGTCGGTCGTCGAGCAGAGGCGGGCTCTCGAGAGACTGAGGCTCGCTGACGGCACCCGCGCCTCCTCACGAGTGCTATGAGGCGGGTTTAGTTTAGGGTCAGCCTAGACACGGAAAATTTCAGAACGCCTTCCCTGCAGCAAGTAGCTCGGAGTTTTATTCAATGCGATTCGTATTTTTTTCTTCTTTTTTCCTGTGGTCAAAGACCGAGGGACGTGAGAAAAATGAGGGTCCAGTCACGCGCGGGGGTTGTGAGTAAGTCAATTTGAGCGAGGACGTGATGGCCGCGGCTGCTTGAGCACGCATATGATACTTTACTTGTTGCTTGAGTACGTTAGCGCTTTCTTTTCTTCTTCACATCCTACCATCATACGCCGTCTCTCCTGGATGTTCGCCGGTTCGAGTAGATGCTAGCCTCCACAAATAAGTTGCTCTGTGCTGGCTCTTTGCTGGCCTCGCAGCGCACGGCAGCGTCGCACTCTCGCCTCGCAATTAGCCACGCATTGAGACCGCTGCCGTCAAAGGACCACTCGAGACGACACGGTGTCCTTCTTCGCGCGCTTCACAGCAGCCAGCCACGCTTCGATCGTGTAAACAATCACGGGGAAAAAGCACCATTATTTAGTGCGTGCCTTATCTTCTGGCGGCGCTGCTTGTCACGGACTGTGCTTGCTGACTTGGCACCATGTCCTCCTCAGAAAAAGTCGCCCAGGCCTGGCGGCACACCCCAACGAAGTGGTATCCCCTCCCGTGGTTCATCGGCGCTCTCCTGCTCGTCGTGCTCCAGTACAAAAAGTCGGTCAGGAAGGATGTGTACGTAGACGAGGATGGGCAGGAGGTCATCAGGCTGAAGGGGCCATGGCAGGTGCGTGCTGGCACATCCTCTCCACCCCCTCTCCGTTCCTCACCACCTTTCCACTGCGCCACCGTGAATAGGTGCACATCCTCGGCGCGCTGCCGCTGCGCAACATGTCGCGCCTCTGGGGCTGGCTCAACTCGCTCGAGCTCCCCGTCTGGTTCCGTCCGATCGGCTTCACGATGTACGCCTGGGCCTTCGGCTGCAACCTCGACGAGATCGAGCCCGCGGACCTGCGTGCGTACGCGAGCCTCGGCGACTTCTTCTATCGCAAGCTCAAGCCGGGCGCGCGCCCCGTCGCCGCGGCCGCGCTCGTGAGCCCCGCGGACGGCAAAGTGCTGCACTTCGGCACGATCAAGGACCTGCGCGTCGAGCAGGTCAAGGGCATCACGTACTCGCTCGACGCGCTGCTCGGCGTCGAGAAGCACGCGCCCGGCACGCCTGGCTCGACCGTCGTGCACTTCCCGCCGCGCGCCATGGAGATCGTCGACGACGAGGAGTTCGCGAACGTCAACGGGATCGAGTACAGCCTCAACCAGCTCATCGGGACCTCGACGCCCACCACGCCCACCACGCCGCGCTTCGAGGACCCGCAGGGCCCCGTGTTCCCGACGGACCCGGAGGCGTACGCGCGGCATCCCACGCCGAAGAAGCACGGCGAGCGCATCGACGCGTCCGTTGTCGAGCCGGACCGCTCGCTGCAGGACACGGTCGCGCATGACGTCTCCGTCGCGCGCGAGATGGGCGTGCAGCCGTCGCTCAGCCACCGCCGCAGCACGTCGGGCACGAGCGTCAAGCCGGGCAACGCGCTCTTCTTCACCGTCATCTATCTCGCGCCCGGCGACTACCACCGCTTCCACAGCCCCGCCGCGTGGGTCGTCGAAAAGCGGCGGCACTTCCAAGGTGCGTTTTCGATCGAGAGCGGGATTCGCACGGCCGGTGCTCACACGTGAGGCGTTGCAGGCGAGCTGTTTTCCGTCTCGCCGTACGTGGCGAAGCGCCTGGAGAACCTGTTCGTCCTCAACGAGCGCGTCGCCATGCTCGGTCGGTGGAGGCACGGGTTCTTCAGCATGATCCCCGTCGGCGCGACGAACGTCGGCAGCATCAAAATTAACTTTGACCAGGTGACCTCTTCTTTCCATTCCGTCCCGCGGAAGGGCTAGCGCATCTGATGGCCGCGCATCTCAGGCACTCCGCACGAACGTCCGCGGCCGCCCACCGCCGCCCGGGACGTACACCGAGGCGGTCTACTCCGCCGCGTCGCCGATCCTCAACGGGCAGCCTCTGACCCCCGCGCAGGAGATGGGCGGCTTCTGTTTAGGGAGCACGATCGTGCTCGTCTTTGAAGCGCCGAAGACGTTCGAGTTTGCCGTCCATGAAGGGCAGAAGGTGAAGGTCGGGCAGGCGCTTGGAGATATTGGGCACGACAAGGACGATTAGATCGTCCGGTGGAGGCATGGGCATGGACACGTTTATAGATGACTCTATAGGATCTACTTAATGATGTTTGGATTGTGGACGGCACATTACATTCAACTGTAATGTTTTTGGCTTGATTCGCAACACGCGTGACTATCGTTTGCGTCCTGTACACACACATTTTTTGGCTAAGGACACTCGATGCGACTTGAAACTTGCGCTTTGAGATCCTGAAGTTGGACGGAGACCTGTGTATTCCTGGAATTCCCGAAGGCATTCATCGCACGATATCACGCCTTACCACTGACTGATCGTTCTGTCATCACAAGTAAGTGCTGCTCAAGTGTTTGTATCTGCGACACCCACGTCGATCTCGTCGAGAATGACGCTCGCAAAGCCTTACATAGTCTTCGGGTACGGCTCCCTCATCTTCAAGGTGCGTCTCGTCGCACAAGGCGCCTCGCTCTGCTCACGGTAACTTGCAGCCTCCGCCGCACACCGTCGCTCAAAGTAGGCACGCGCATTCTAGCAGCGACGTTGAAGGGCTCACTTTCCTTCTGACTGGAACAGCGCCGGGGTACCTGAAAGGCTATGTGCGTCGCTTTGCCCAGAAGTCGCATGATCATCGCGGGACGCCCGAGGTAAGAGCATCTGTTGTGTGTCGTGTGCACTGTGCGCAATGGCTTCCGCGATACCCACAACGATCCCTCTTCGCCATCCTCCGACAGAATCCTGGGAGAGCCGTGACGCTCGTCCATCAAGCAGACTGGGAAGCGTTCTCTGGGTCGGTACGCCATCTCTGCGCCTACTATCCCTGCATGACCGAGCATTCCGCTCATAACTCTGGGCCGATGACAAGGATCCCTTTCCTCATGAGGATGTCGTGTGGGGTATGCTTCCTGATTTTTCGTATTCCTCCCAATCTGTACGACCCACTGAACTAGGGCACTGTTACAGGTATCGCATATACCGTAGATCCTGCACACGCAGCAGAAGTTAGAGACTACCTCGGTGAGTTATAAGTCGTGTCTCCACTGCCCGAGAAAAAGCATCGACTCGACCTGTCAAAGACTATCGCGAAAAGGTATGTACCGTTCATTTCGAGTCCCGTCTTTGATTTGCGACGGGTGTGTTCATCAGGATGGTTACACGCTGGAAGAAGTGGACCTGTACGGAATAGAGAACGGCCAGGAGAAAGTGATCATACCCAATGCCGTCGTACGTTCTTTCTGATCCAAAGTCAATGTCAACATGCAATCATTCATCCATCGTTGGTCCTGATTCCAGTGCTACGTCGGCCGGAATGACAACCCCTCGTTCAGTACGTACATCCGCACCGCCCCTGATGAATGCTCATAGCTGCGACCCTCGTAGTCGGCTCGGAATCGCTGGATCAGCTGGCTGAGATCATTTGGCGCTCTGTTGGTCCCTCTGGGCGGAACAAGGTGACATCTTTGCGTGGCGGTGTTCTGCGTGTCCTGACGCGCCAAACGCAGGATTACCTCTACGAACTCGCCAAAGCGGTGCACAAGCTCTCGCCAGAGTCGCACGACTCTCATCTTTACGCGCTTGAGGTATGCCATAAATGGTCCCACCGTCTTCTCTGCCGCTCACCATCATTTGTATCATTTGGCTAAATGATTGCTTGTAGACACGGGTGCGAGAGCTAGACAAGGCGCGCGACCGAGACAATGAATAATTGTGATAGACGACGAATAAACAAGATAGTGTGCATGCGCGATGACAACTACGAGAAGAAGCGGAATAGAGATGTATTTGCTGATACGAATGCGGATGTTTTGTGAATGTTGAAAATTGACGCGTTGACGCTCGGAAAGGATTTGAGAGTTGTTATGGTTTTGGAGATTGGCTGAGCACCGCCGTGCCGTACTGCAGACGAGACGCGACGCTCGAGACGCCGTTCTGCTCCGACGGTGGACTCTGCGCTATCAGCGGCGTGCGCTCGCCGATACTTGTGTTTGCGGAATCGACGCGGCGTTCGCGCTCGACAATTCTAAGAGACCGTCAGGATCGCTGCCTGCGTGCGGTGAATGGAGCGGAGAGATGTACTGACCCTCGCATGATGGTGGCGTTTGTCATGCGCTTTGCGCGCTGTTTATTTTGGTTGTCTTCGTACCGATCTGTCTCGTCGACGATCTCCTCTGATATGATTTCCTCAATGATGTCTGAGCGACGGGATAAATGTCAGTGTAATCCTTGGACCTTCGACGGCAGTCGCTATTACCTTCGAGTGTGATCACTCCTATTGCGCCTCCGGCCATTCCTGGGGTTGTGCTGATGAGAAGTAGATGCGCGCGTCCCGTTTGGCTGGAGCAAGCAGGCTATTGATGAGCGTGCGCACCTTCGACGGACTGTCGTGAAACTCACAAGTAATCCAGAGCTTGGAAACAATTAATGGAAGGTTTGGCTTCAGGTAGAATCCCAAGTTGGAATTTGGAAACGGGCCAGCATTGCGCTGGATCATACGACAACAGCTGAAACGGCCGAGAAGTTGAATTGCTGTATATGGGAAACAATGCAATGTGTTTGATCCGTACCTTCTTGACGAGCAGGAGACCGATGAACGAGAAGGGGTTGCCGGGCTCATGCACAGGGAATCGGGAGTATCCACTGGTCAGGCTTCAATCCCAGAACAAAAGATCTTAGAGGGTCCGCCAAGATGAAAGCGCATTGTTACACACATATGCTCCACGGTCTTGCTATCCATGATGGCGTCAGAAGCAAGTGTAAGAACATCCTGTAATATGGTCGGTTTTGAACATCAGAAGAGTAAACACGTGAGGCCTTGCCTTCATGGGAGTCATGATCGTCTCCACATTCTTGGTGTTCAGCTCAAGTACGCCGTTGAGAATGCTGATCTCATCATCCCGCAGTGGCTCTTCCCCACTGCGGTGGAATTGGAGGAAGGACTTCAGCTCTGCCTTCTTGTAGGTGGAAATTTCGTTGTGGCCGAGTACGTAATCGAGAAGCTTAGCTATAGGCCAGGCGATGGGAGCTGAGAACAAAGTGTGAATATCAAGCTTGAATATGCGTTAAATGACGAACCAAATAAGTACATGAATGTGAGGACGATAGGAGCGCAAGCTGCCCCAATGGAGAGACCGTAACGCACGCTGACGGCTTGTGGGATCACTCTTACGGACCATCAACTTCAGTCTTGACAGCGTCGAACGACATTCACTCACTCTCTGAGAATAAGAATGATATTGCATAAGATTATATATGCATGGAGAAAGAGATGCAACGTACCCGAAAATAACTAATCAAATCGTACGGTCAATCGCGTTCACTCGAGCGTCAGTCCAAAGCCATATGCACGCACCAATCATGAACGTAGAAATAGCAACGGCAGCGATGCCACCACCGATCTAAATCTGAATGAAGCTTAAGTAATGGTCATAAGACGGTGGACTTACAGCTTTGTCGAGAAAGATGGGCAAACTTTCGTTCACGATCTAAAAATACAATTCAAACGTTGTAGTATTCCCGAGGCTGAGAAAGACGAACCACATTGGCCAATAGAAGAACCTTAAAGAAGAGTTGTTGGCTCATGCAAAGAAAAACAGTTTTTGACTCACAACCAAAACCCAGTGGCGACCCTTGCCCAAGAGTTTCAACACTGAATGATGAACATTGGACTCGTATGCCTGACAATGTGATAATCGAACATCGGCGCTCACCTTTCTGAGCATTAGCTTTCTCCTTCATATCTTCTGATGAGGTTGCGAGAACGCGTAAATGGAGTTCATCCAGTCCCATGAGCCCCAACGTCAACCTAAGCGCGTCGCGCGCATAGGGGTCAGCGCGTCGCTCTGTTCGATGGGATTACACGCAGCAGCACGTGTCCTGAGTGGTGAAGCACAAAGACTCACCCGGCGAAGACGCCACCAGACAGGACCAGGACGATACTGATTGCAAGTTTCCACCAGAACTGAGTCGACCCAACTGGCTCTGGGTCTTCCGCGATGGGTTCCGCAAAGGCCGCATTTAGAAAAGGGAAGGCATTGACAGAGGAAATCAAGGAGAATATTGCAGCGGAGAGGATCATGAAGAGGTGGACGAGCGTATGATGGCGTTAAGTACAGATGGAAGTTGAATGGATGGCGGTGACGCGTGAAGGAGAACCTTTAGTGGCACGTCGCGCTGGGCGCCAAGCACTCGGGCAGCCTCGGGTGCCCATATTCACAAAACGCACCAAACTAGTTGTTAACGCAACTGTTTTTCGCTGTAATATGTCGAGGCCATGGGATACAGAGAATGATTTGAGAGATACGCGCGCACATAATTTGTCCATCTTTTCACGAATTATCTGGAGATGGATCGAGATCACGTGCAGGGAGAGCTGCATTTGGTTTTCATTGCGTCTCATTGGTCCCCATCCAGTCCATATGCAGACTCTGACGCGCTCATTTGTTTTCCTTCCACGACGCTCCAGGGCCAGCATCCGCACGATTTACTTACGCTCTGGCTACGTTTCCACCAACTTGAACCGGAGAATGCTTCAAGATAACTCCAAGACGAGACCCGCATCAGCAGTCGAGGATCTCGCTCAGCCTCTTGCAGAGAAAAGGCCTCGATTAGAAGTTCCAAACGAAACGGTAGAAGACGGCGTACCAGGGACCATTCCTGCCGCGGACGAGTCCGCTGGCATATCTGAAAACCCTTCCGAGAGGGCAAAAGCAAAGCCATCGCGTCAGCAGAAGAGGCGGAAAGAGAAACTGCCTGTACCGGGCACTTCAGAGGACGTCATATTCAATGAGGTGGTTGCGCTACTCGGGAAGAGTGTTGTGGATGAAGCGTTCGAAAAGGGAACGGAGCGGAATTCACCGTTTGAATTTCGAGAGATAGTAGAGTTGACGGTGTCGAGCATCTCTCCCAGTGGTATGTCGTTGTCTTGTTTGACGTTCGTTCAAATCCTGTGGGGCGCAGCCTCGCTTCTATTGGGTCTTCGCTCGTCTGATGTAACGAATTACGCACAAACGTGGAGTGAGAGACATAGTCTTTCGCGTTCAGACGATGCTCAATTGGTGTCCTAGTACATGATACACTTTTCTTTCAGAACAGCCGTCTCAGTCTGCTCATAAAGACTATCAATCTGTGAAATCCGTTGGCTTATGCCTTTTCTTTGAAACCAGGTGAAGGGCTTGCTTTAGCGCCTGCATCTAGAGGCCCCTGGGTGGTCGTTGTTCCATTTGCTCTACCAGGCGAGGTCATTCAAGCACGCGTCTATCGCACTCTCAGGATGTACTCGCATGCAGATCTTGTCAGCGTCGAAACGCCAAACCCCGAGTTCCGTGACATGAGTCTAGTCAAATGCAAACATTTCGGCACTTGCGCAGGATGCCAATATCAAGTACGTGGAGCGCATCTGAATTTTTCATAAATGAACAATTCTCATTCAATATTGTGCAGATGATTCCTTATGATAAACAACTCGATCTCAAGCGTGACGTAGTTGTGAAAGCATACGAGAACTACTCCGGTCCGTCTCGATATGTCCATCGGTTGACTCGCTGAAAAGGCCTAACTCTCCCGGCTGCCTTAGACCTGCCTGAATCCTCGATACCACCAATTCAATCCACCGTAGCATCACCTCTGCAGTACGGGTACCGTACCAAAATCACCCCTCATTTCGATGCGCCTCCCAAGAAACCTAAAAAGTCTGGCCTGACGGAGGAGATTTCAGCCACAGAGAAGCCTGATTGGTTGAACATCGGATTCAATCAAATAGGTAAACGGAAAGTGTTAGACATTGAGGTGCGTCCACCCTTAAGCATTGCGCCTGGATTCTTTTTCCTGATACATACACGATGCTTCTCAGGAATGCCCGATTGCTACTCCAGTCATCAACGCGGCACTTGGACCTCTACGGAAAGGGATCATAAAGTGAGCTGTTCATTCCCTCTTTCGAAAATCAAATCTGAATTTTTTTCTACAGAAATATATATGAGTATAAAAGAGGAGTCTCACTTTTACTCCGAGATTCTCTCAAAAGACCTGGTGGGAAGTTAGGGGACTCCCGGAAGGCCTCTCCAAGAAGGTCGCCCTCACCCTCAAATTCAACCGATCATGACCTGGAAGCAGTGTCGTCCGCGTTGGAGAAGCATGTCTGCGTCACGGATCACAGGCACATCGTACGGGAACGCGTTGGAGACAAGCTATTCGACTACCAGGCCGGCTCATTTTTCCAGAATAATAATTCCGTCCTCGTGCCACTAACGGAGTTCGTCCGCGACGCCGTCTTCCCCTCTTCTTCCTCAAGCCCCTCATCCGAACGGCCGACTCATCTCGTCGATGCTTACTGTGGCGCTGGATTGTTTGCTATCACTCTCGCCCCCCACTTCCAGAAGGTAGCAGGCATTGAGCTCTCGGCTGACTCGATTCGCTTTGCGACGCAAAACGCCGAGCTGAACAGGCTTCAAAAGGGACTATGTAGCTTCCGCGCTGGTGACGCCGCGAACATCTTCAGCGTCGTGTCAGATTTTCCGCCCGAAAAGACAGTTGTGATCATCGACCCTCCTCGCAAGGGATGCGACGACAACTTCATTGACCAGCTTTTGACGTTGAGGCCGAGGACGGTGGTATATGTGAGCTGTAATGTCCACACCCAGGCGAAAGATGTGGGGCGAATACTGAGGTTATCGGAGGAAGGAACTAGAGGGAAATATGTTATAGAGAGTCTCAGAGGATTTGACCTATTCCCGCAAACTTCCCATGTGGAATCCGTAGCGGTGCTCAGGTTGTCTTCCATGATTCATTAGGCTGTACAGTACACATCTCTCGGAGAAATAACTTACGGTCTTCTCTTGACCGCTGACGTATCTGAGTCAAAGCTCCGATGACAGTGATCCGTAGCGAAGACTACTGTCAATACACAAGCGTTCTTGTGATTATCTCAAAGTTCTCTGCCCTCTCTGTTCAGCTGTGGTCGAACCAAGCGATATTTTGATAACCCAGGCGTAAGCGCCGGAGGTGTCCGGAGTCCTGGCTGGGAGCTGGAAATTCGTGACCTGGAACCAGCAGGAACCAGCTTGGAAATCGTACACTAAGCTCTACTAAGACCACGCATGATTCGCACCTCGGGCGTATCGCGATTCGCCATGGTGCATTTCTCGATATCAACGGTGAGTCTGCCAGTGTTTGACGATACTGCGTATGTTTCGTATTCATTCACTGATGTGAACTGATCAGATGCACTGTGTATCCTGTAGGCTGTAAAATCATGAACTTTTGACAAATACCATAGGTCTTTCCGGAGGCGAGAGCCAGAGAAGCATGAGTATTCTAGGACCTCGTTTGAGATGCGCTGTACTTCCTGGTTCAGAATCGTAACAATGAGGTCCTAGGGTCCGCCAGGCCCCTCAGGATCTTTCGATGGGTTACGCGAAGGCTTCTGTTGATGTGATTCAATGCTCCGTCTCCGACATTATTCCCGCATCGTCGTCTTTTCGCAGTCCAGGCTCCGTACATCATCCATCGATAGCTTGGTATGCTCGTAGAGGGTCGTCAACAGTCCAAGATGGCTGCAGGCGAAAGGCTCACCCCTTTTTGGCTCTTTTGCTATGTAATTTGGTGCGTCTGGAATCATCATTCGTATTTTTTCTTTCCGCTTGAACACTTGAACACTTACATTAGGAAGTCTTGAGCGCTTGGGCGCTTGAGCGGCCTGTCACGTGTGCTTGAAAGCATCAACATTGTATTGTATGGAGGTACGCGAGACGAAGCAATTATGATGTCTCTATGTCGTTGTACAAGCTCGTGCGCCTCGGTACTCAACGTTAAACCAATGGAGGAGAAGAGGAAGAGACGGCGGTCCGAGCATACAAGGGGCGGTCCGCCTCCTTGCGTGATTCAGCTGTTCCGAATATTAGCCTGGTTGCTATAGTGTACTCAGTGACATGTCTTGAAGGCACATGTCGAGATTGACCGCTGGATGGAAACTCTGAGATCATTTAGGCTTTGCAGCAGGCATGTGTATTCCTGATACTACTTCTCCCGACTAACTGAGCCGGCCCGCTCTCAGACAATCATCAACTACTTCGACTAGCGGCGCAATTCTCTCTGTTATGTTGCTCCTCGGCACATGGCCCTAGAACAATGTCTTCAGGTGATTACGACAAGCGATGTGCTTCCTTATGTCGTGGAATCCATAGGCGGCCCGCATGGGAGAACTCTCGGTAGGAGTATATGTCATTATACGGGCATCTCTTCATCAACGTGCCAAGAGCTTTTGTTTACTTTCCGAGGGTCTACCGAGGGTATGCAGACAGCCACATTAGTAGGGTATAAAAAGCGGCCGGGGGCGACTCTGACATACTCAGGACATCCTCAGACGTTCTATTCAAGTGTTCATCTCAGACAACCAAACATGAAGTGGTTGCTCGCTGTCATCGCCCTTACCGTCTCTGCCTTGGTCAGTTCTGTATTGCTCAGTACCCTCATATGCTAGTACTCATGACAGTATCACAGGCCGCCCCCGCTCTCGAGAAGAGGGCATCTGCCAGTGATGTCGCTACCGTCGGATATGCCGCATCGGCTGGGTTCGTTCAGCTCTTTGGTTTCCTTCTCAAGATGGCTAAGATCTGGTATATAGGACCACTGGAGGCTCTGGTGGCACCACGACCAGAGTCAGCACTCTTGCTGCTCTTACCTCCGCCGTATCCGGTAACGCCAAAAAGATTGTCATCATTGATGGTATGTACGCCTGACGTTTGGCTGCTGAATCGGATTAAAAATATCATCAATCTTAGGGACCATCACCGGTGATACCGTCGTGAAAATTGGTTCCAATACCTCTGTTCTTGGTGCAGCAGGAGCTTGTGCGCAGTTTCTTCTTGTTGACTCTAGAAGCACAGTAAATTTACCGTTCTTCATAGCTCTCGTCGGAGTTGGTCTTCGTGTCCTGTCAGAAAGCAACGGTACGAATTCTCTGACCTTTGTGCCTCTCTTCGATTTCTAATATCGAGTCTTCAGTGATTATCCGCAACATCAAAATCAGCAAGGTTCTTGCATCTGCTGGGGATGCCATTGGTATCCAGGCATCAAGCAACGTTTGGATTGACCACAATGATCTTTCTAGCGACCGCGATCATGACAAAGTAGGCTGATATCTTGTGCGTGTTGATGTCAGTGAACTGATACCACACAACTCCCTTCATAGGACTAGCAAGTATCGTCTATCCGAACAAACTAAAAAAAAAACATCCTGACATTTCCACCTGATATCAGTTATGATGGGCTTCTTGATATCACGCATGGTTGTACTGGGATCACGGCGACTTACAACTACATTCATGACCACTGGAAGGCTTCTCTTATTGGTCATTCCGACTCAAACGGTTCTCAGGATACCGCCATCACGGTCACGTAGGTTTCTTGATTATACGCTTCCGTATCCGAGCTGGCAAGTTGACATCCATCGACACAGCTACGCCCTCAACTACTTCAAGAACTTGAATTCGCGCACGCCCTCCTTCCGTTTCGGACACGGCCACATTTTCAACAACTACTACCAGACCAACAATGATGGTATCAACACCCGCGATGGTGAGCCGATTTCTTTTATATCGTCTGAATAAGCTAACGCCAGTGTTCTTGATATTAGGCGCTGAACTCCTTGTTGAGAACAACGTCTGGACCAGCGACAACAAAAATCCCCTCTACTCCACCGATGAAGGTATGATTGCAAGTGCCTCTGAAACATACACAGTCTAATCTATTGTCTATGACTAGGTTACGCTGTCGCTCGTGGAAATAACTTCGGTGGCCTGTCTAACACTGCTCCGACTGGCACTTTCACTACTGCGCCTTACTCCTACAGCTTGATCAGCGCATCCAGTGTTGCGAGCACGGTCAAGGGGTCGGCTGGTGCTACGCTTTCCTTCTGAAATAGTAGTTAAACGGTCGTACCATAACTTTCTTTCGTTGAATGACTGTCACGAAATGTGTATACATAACAAACATGCATTTGGTTGCTGTGCATGAATTTTGCTGGATGATATGGTGCTGCTGCCCCAAAGTAACACAGGAATCTTCATTAAGGTACACCATGAGTTCATCGGTACTACTATGGTTTACATTAAATTTCCTACTGAGAATTGCTGTAGGAATCGGCGGACCGATATCCCCGCTGATCTTTGTTATCTTATCGTGGCCACTCAGACGATCATTGCCTGACTCGACCACCCGGATTTGGTAGCTCGGATTGGTTTCATCTTGATTCTCGCCTAGCAGTTTCATCCATTTCACCCCGACCCTCTCATTCTTTCGTGCAAAAACTCGCGCACTCTTTTGCTGCCATGACCTTCAAAAGCTCAGAGTTGTTGAACGCGAATGGCCTTCCTTTGCCATCTGGTGACGTCCAAGTGATAAAGAATGGTACACTCCCTACCATTTCTGAACTCGATGTACGTGAGCTTCTGTGGATCTTTGCCGCCTGCGTACGACATAGTTGACGCCATTTGCAGCCATCGAAACTCAGTGTGACTTTGACCACTATTCCCAAGTCTCTGCCACATCCCGACAGCCTGGTATTTGGGCAGGTCAGTAAAGCTAACCCCTGTCCGTGCGCCAAAGTCCACTCAATTATTTAATACAGGAAATGACCGATCATATGCTGCTCATGTCCTACGACCCTTTGACCGGATGGTCGGCACCGGAGATCAAACCATATGGGCCACTGAGCATAGACCCTGCTAGCTCATGCTTTCAGTACTGTCCAAATGTATTTGAGGGTATGAAAGTATGTTATCGTATAATGATATGCAGTCGAGAGTGTAGATTGAATTTGAACTCTAGGCATACATCGGTCCAGATGGGAAGCCACGCTTGTTTAGGCCCGATCTAAACATGGCACGCATGAAAAAATCGAGCGATCGCGTTGCGCTACCTGTGCCTACTCCCATTTTCCCTCCAAAACCCATGATTACTTACATCACTTTCCTTCCCCCAGCCTTTCAATACTGGTGCTCTGCTGACGCTCATCAAGAAGCTCATCTTGGTCGATGCCCGATGGATCCCTAAAGCCAAAGGGTGCAGTCTCTACATTCGTCCAACGATTATCGGCACCCGACCAGCTCTTGGCGTATCCGCTTCAACACACGCTATGCTGTATGTCATCATGTCCCCTACAGGTCCCTACTTCAAAGTCCCAACCGGTATCTCTCTCCTGGCTGTTGGTGACCACGTCCGCGCTTGGCCAGGAGGCACTGGTGGTTACAAGCTCGGCCTCAACTATGCCCCTGGATTCCACCCGCAACGTTTAGCGCTGCAGCAGGGGTATCAGCAAGTGTTGTGGCTACTTCGCGAGACCATCACGGAGGCTGGCGCCATGAATATCTTTGTAGTATTGAAGCGGGATGATGGCGGTAAGCTCTCTGATGACTTGACAATGATATAGAAATTGACTCCGCCATTACAGACCTCGATGTGTTCACACCTCCGTTGGACGGCACTATTCTGCCAGGCGTTACCCGCGCTTCTGTCATCTCGCTGCTCGCAGCGCACCCAACCGAGACGTCCCTTCCCGAGCTCTCGAACAACACGCATCTCCATACTCGCGAGCAACCCATCACCATGCCAGAGATCGCAGCATGGTCCGAATCGGGTCGCCTGTCGGAAATCTTCTGTGTTGGAACCGCTGTTGTGGTCACGGCCGTCTCGCGCATTGGTTGGAAGGGCAAAGACATCGTGTTGCCTGAGTACAGTAAGGCTTTGGGGCCCGTCGCGAGGGCCCTCTGGGAAAGGCTGGTAGATATTCAAGAGGGGCGGATCGAATGGCAAGGCTGGAGTACTCCTTGCTTCTAGGCGTATAAAAAAAGTAAACACAAGACGTCTGATAGACGTGTAAAGTAATACATAATCAAACTACATCTGACATTCGTATGGTACCCGCACAACGTCCATCCAGTGGCTGTTGAACGAATGATGAGAGCAATGAGCAACCAGCCGCGGTGAGTCTGTGCGCCAAACTACTGGGTCCTGGTCCGTGCGCACGCCCTATCATACAAAACCAGCCGCCATCCGTTTCAGGGTCTTTATCTCTTGTGCTCGGGCACGTACTGTCGCCAGTGAGGTCTTTACCGAGGCACAGTCTTTTGCTGATTGCAAATTACACATCCGAACACGTCTGTTAGCTTCGGCTTTCAGCAATTTTTGGAAAATCCTCACCAGCTCTTCCGCTTTATCTTATCCTAATGACGGTGACTTGCATCAGAAGGATCAGAAGTATCAGAAGTAGTTAGCACCCTTAGATAGGAATAAATTTGCTTGATTATCAATATAAATACCAGTATGTTCAATTGCTGAGGGTGCTCAAAGAACTTGATTATCTTGTTATCTCTGTGGATGCATTTTTGTTGCTTGGCAGGATTGTGATGGTATTCCAGGATGTCTCACAGCTTTAAAGGAATTGGCAGGATGTAGCACAATGGTATTATTAACATATGAATGGGACAGGAAATGAATGTGTTTGATCTGTTAGTGTAGAGATCTAAACAATACAAGATGCCATAAGGCAAGGCAAGGCATGGCAAGGAAAAATGCAGGTCGTAACAAAGTAAAGAGTGGCAGTTCCACGAAAACCACCTCCGAAACATAAGGAAAGGAACAAAAAAGAAAAGAAAAACATGGTACCAAGAAACCGTCAGAACCTCCGCGCACCCCCGACCAAACCCTCGATCGAATGATGTTCAAGGTCATTCCTGGCCTTCAATATGGACGCGTGCATCTCCTTCATCGCGTTCCCGAGCTTGACCCCGAATCGGCTGAGGATATCCCTCTGCCACGCGTCGTACTTGGCGTTCACGCGCGCCTGCACCTGCTCGTAGTCGATGACGCACACGCCGAACGACTTCTGCGTCTCGGTGGTGTCGAACGTCGAGCGCGCCTTCTTGATCTCCGTCAGGAGCTGCTGCCAGTTCGCGAGCGAGTCCCCAAGCCGGTTGAAGACGTATTCCGCTTCAAGATCCCAGAGGGACTGGAACTGCAGCCACTTGCCGACGTAGTCTTTTAGCTGTTGTACTTTGGTCTCGACCAGTGCAAATGGCCGTTCGACAGTATCGTCGGGGAAGTGGATCAGCTACATGTGTTTGTGAGCCTTATCGACATCCATGAGGAATATATTGCAAAGTACACACCAGAGAGGTATATGTTGTTTCAAATGTGGTGGCCCCTTGCATCTGAAGACCAATCTCGTAACGAGAACTCTGTATCCGTCTCAGTCGACATACGATGCCTAGCATGATGGTCAGATTTGTGTTTAGGAAGGACAGAGTTAACGGCGGACCTAGCCAGTCATGCAACTGGTTGACCCAGGTCTGACGAGCATATTCTATTGGCGGATCAAGGAAGATGACCTGGTTCTGTATCCGAATTTCATGCACGATCGGCTTCAACGTCATGCTGCCCTCCAGGAACTGGAAACCTTTTGATATGGCATTATCGACGGCGATTTCAAAAGAACACACCTTCTCATTATGCCTCTTGTCCCCATGACGTTTATTCGTAGTCAAGATTGTATCTCGACGCATCTCCCCGTCATCTGTCTTGTCAAACTCTTGACACCAGACCTGGATGATATGCGTCAAGCGCTGCAAGAGGATCTCTTCGATTTTCTTGTCCAGTTCGGCTACCCATTGGTCCAGGTTGGCGTACCCTTCCAGATTGAGTTTGTCGGTCTATTGTTTGTGTCTGGAGATTAATGGGAATACTCGCTGTGAGATTTGCATGCAGACGTACTGCTGCTTGGATCCGACTGAGGAGCTCGCTGAATGCCTCAGTCGTATAGGAGCATGTGGAGAGGTCTTCGACGGCGCGGAGGATATCCTTGTAGAGATCGATGACGTTGTTCGTCTTATCCTTCATAGAGATTGAGCGCATATATCAACAGCACGACAGACGAGGATCTGCAACTTGCCTGCAGAACGGACACGACGCTCGCGAACTCTCTGACAAATTGGATGTGGCGGTTATCGCGACCGTCGCCACTAGAGACATAGCGAGCAGCATCATATTGGCTCACGAAGTGGTCCCACTTGATATTCATGCCTTTCCCGTAACCGTCAAGTCTATTCGCGTCTCCGCTGTCAACAGTTGAAACTCACCTCGAGTGATCATCCGCTGCGCCTCGTTCCGATACTCCGCGACCAGCCACTCGATGCCCTTGTTATTCTCCACTAGGTCCAGCGTCTGCCCGTATGTCCGCACGGTCTCCATCAAACTGACCGCGTGCGGGTACACCCGCTTCGCATCCTTGGCCATATTGGTGGTCGCATGTGGGACCTGGAAGTTCAGCCAGAGGAGGTTGCGGACCTCTTTGAAAAGCGTGATGATCTGCGGATCGAAGTTCACCGCAAGCTGAAAGCCACCCCCGCGCAGGCGCACGATCTCGAACAGCCGGCCGTTAACCCCCATATCGCGCCGGTTGATGTCGTGCAGCCATGCGTCGTAGACTGGCCGCGTATCGAGCTTCTTGCGGAACGCAGAGCTCTCGGACTGCAGCTTCTGGCCCTCTGCGTAGAGCTCCCACCCCTTGCCAAGAACGTCCTCGACACGCTTCATGTAGGTCAGCAGCTGGCGCTCGATCTGCCGTGCCCAGATGATGGCTCCTGCGATCGGAGGCAGATCCCGCATCTGTGACATGTGGTATGCTTCGGAGAACCGGTATTGCGTTTTGAACTAAACTAATGTCAGGGCAGTCCGATGCAGCTAATACGGGCGAAACACACCTTGTCGTGCAGACGTTTGATATCCTCCTTCACGGAATCGATCAGCTGTGTCTGATACTCTTGAATAGCACCGCGAATCTGGCCATGACGGCATTAGCTTGACCATACAGGGCGACTGGAAGGAAAGCGATCCGAGCCACACCTTTGGCCGCACGAACAACGCGTTGAACTTGGAAAACACACGGAACATCTCGTTGGCATTCCGCGCCGTTCCGAGGCGGTCGCGCAGACGAGAGATGATCTGGTTCTCAACACGAGCGACGCGCTCGTTGTACGCGTTCTCCGCGGTCACCCATATCTCCGTACCCTCTGTGTCATGTGGCATACACCGTGAGGGAAGATCTGGAATCAAGAAAATGTGCCTCACCAGTAGACACATCGAGGACGTCGATGCGCTTCATCACCTCATACGCCTCTTTTACCTCCTCTTCCATGTCCATCCCTCCAACCTCCATCCCCACACCACCTAGGCCCTTCGTAGGACCGGTCATGACCGCGAGCTGCTCATGCTGTTTCCGCCAGTCTCGAAGGTAGCGCGTGCGCTCTTGTAGCTTCGCGTGCGCGGGAACGACCTTGATAGGAATGAACTTCTCCGACCGCCTACGCGTCACCTCGCGCGCGACGTTTGTGAACTCCTTGATGAGGTCATCCCAAGTGCGGAAGATGTTCATTGTCTGAAGGAGCAAGCGCTCAAAGGTCTCGTACGGAGTGTAGAGCAGGCGGTGCGACGTGAGGATACGAAGCAGCTGATCGTTAAAGTCACGCGAGATAGCTTCAACGAGGGGCAGTGCACGGCGGATCGGGTACGGAGACAGCTTGAGCTTGCGGTTGATGTGACCGAAGATGAGCACGAGCGCCTCCTGGATCTTGTCAAGGTCCGGCGCGGACAGCAGCTCATTGAGCGGGAAATCTTTCATGAGCTGATTATACTTGTGGACTGATCGACCGGCGGACTCAGCTGGCGGACGGCGGAGACGGCGTCGTGAGACGGGCAAGAACACGCACCATTGTCCGTGGCATCCTTCAGACCGGTATCGGCGATGAAACTGACAGTAGCATGAAAACGCTTCGCATTGCGGAGGCAGTCCATGACCATGTTGACCTCCTCGCTCCGGAGCTGGGCCTCGATGCCCTCGAGCGCGCGCTCAAGACTGAGCCAGAAGTTAATCTCTTGGGAGGCCGTGCCGGAAGCGACGTCGCGATTGAGCTTGGTGACGGCTTGAATGGACTTGATCCAGGTGTTGACGTGCGCGTGCAGCGTGTTGAGGAAACTGCTGTCGTTGAGGAGTTTCGGCGGGATGTGCGAGATATTCGGCCGGTTGCCCGAGGCTTGTGCCTAGCACGATGTACGATCAGCACGTTTCCTGACCGGAAACTTCAAGGAAAGGACTTGCCTGCTCGACAGCTTTCTGTATGACAGGATGAATGATCAAGTGAGTTTCCGGGATTTCGACGTTCTGTTGCAAGTGTAGCAGAGAGAGCTCCAGCTCAGCAAATTTCTTCTTCGTCATTGGGATACCTGTAAGCATAGTACTTCAATAAATGAATCATCACAGACTGTAGCTGGCGATTTATTCAAGTAGATGGTCTCATGCAATATACACGCGATGCAGAGCCTTGACCATAGGCGTAGGCGAGGTCGTGTCATTTTTGACGCGAGAGGGGGGAAGCATCGAATGACGGTTCCAGATACACTACCGGTAACCAAGAACACACAAACCACTCACCCAATTTGCTGTCTCCTTCTTTACCTCCGCCCCGTGCGCCTACAAACGCATCGAACCAAGGTTTTACACCATTGCTCACGACGGCATGGAGACTCTCGTATGGTGTTTCGTCGCCACCGAACAAGTTGAGGAGGTGGAGCTGGGTGGCGAGAGGGGAGAGAGGATCGAGCGTGGCGGCTCGTTTGATGAGTGCGAGGGTGGTGTTGTTGGAGGGGGTATATGTTAGATGCGAGGTGATATGGTAGGTATACGTCGGAGGCGCGTCGTCTGTGGTGCGCGTGGGTTACGTCTGCGGTCGAGAACCGGGGCGGACTCACCTTCGACCTCGTTTTTCCGCTTTACAACATAGATTACACCGCCGCCTTCCGAGGCGAAGCGGGTGATGCGCTCGTCGAACTCGTCGTCAAAGATGGAATCCAGATCGGCCGGCGATGCTCCGAGGACAGGAGGGAGGAGGGAGAGGAGGTATGTGTGGAAGACGGAGGAGTCGAAGGCGGTCGCAGGCTCGTCATGGGGGATCGCGCCATTGCCATTACCGTTAGTAGTCGTTACGGGTGTGTGTGGGGGGTCCATTCGGAGCACAGAGTGTGCGTGGCCTGGCTACGCTGCGAGAGACGTCGAGCAACGAGCAACGGGTATGGGAGGGTGCGTGCGGGATGAAGGGTAGCGGAACGGCCGGGCAAGGCCTCGCGGTGGCTGAAGATCAAACACTGCCGCCAGTCGTCAGACATGCATTGCAGCGTCGTGCGTAAAACATACGACGAACGGTAAATAGGGACAATCACGAAAGGAACAAGAGTAGTCGTCGTCGTCGTCGTTGTCGTCGTGAGCCGGGTCAAAGCAGCAGTCCCAAAACCTCTGCGTATGTGCCCAATGCCGGTTCCAACTCCGCCATGCACTGTGTGTACTGCAAATGGATTTAGAAAGTGTAAAGAGTTTGATATTTTGAGAATGAGCTGCTTTCATGAGGTCTCAGACATTATATGAGGAGGTCTTCAGTCAAAAGAAATTATTATGGCAGATGATTCGACCCAGGCTCGAACTGAGGACCTTCTGTGTGTTAGACAGATGCGATAACCAACTACGCCATCGAACCATGCCTTATTCTCCATCAAGAAGCTCTTGTCCGTAACCTTTCCGAGCCACACCAATACTCATACCGAGAAATTATATTTTCTGCTGGCTTGTCTTCCCACAAATGAAGGAAAAAACCAATACAAAAGGTGTGCCCACCAGTAGAAAGCCGGCATGAAGACTGTCCCTTCCCCATCATCTATAGCTCGAACGGACCGAGCAGCGACCGCTGCCCTTTTCAGTCCGTGCTTGTTTGGGTCGGTCTCGCGCACCGGGCCCGAGTCCACGGCCGACGCGCGGAAGTCGCCTTCGACGGTGGACGGGAGGATGTATGAGAACGTGATGTTGGGGTGCTCGATGGAGAGCGACCGGTAGAGCATGAAAGACGCGGCTTTCGTCGAAGTGTAGAGCGTCCGCGTAGGGGCCGGGATTGCAGCGGCGAGCGATGAGATCAACAGGATAGAAGGCGATGGCGATTTCGACAGGAACGGTATCTGTGTGGTGTTGCGCTCGGACGTCGTGTTTCCTGAGCTGTAGATATTGAGGGAGAGGGACTCACGAGGGTGACTGCAGACACGAGGGGTCCCAAGTAGTTTCCTCTTGTCGCGGCTGAGGCAATATCTGCTGTATTTCGTATACCCTCTACGGTGGGAGCGTCGGCATCTATGCTTCTGCCTTCGACGCCAGCAAGGTGCATGAGAGGCTGAAGAGCTGATACGCCTGCAGAAACGACGAGGGTGTCCAGACCGCCCCATTCTGCGCAACGAAACAGTGAGAACGGCTCATGATATGCGTATGTGTCTATCTTCACCTTTGTCTAAGATCTCGCGTACACGTACCATATCGCCCGCGTCTGCAAAGTCTGCAACGACGCTCAAGACACCGCTCGAGTGGACACGCCCCGCCTCCTTTTGCACCGCGCCACACTCCTCTCGAGCGTCTTCGAGCTCGACTGCTCTGCGTCCTACCAGACACAGCTTGGCGCCTCGCTCAGCATAGCGTAGCGCTATCGCGCGTCCGATCCCGCTGGATGCCCCGATGACCAGAACTCGCTCTGCGTGTCTCGGGATCGTATCAGAACGTCGTGCGTGCGACAGGCGCTTGAGAGCGAGCCATCCCAGAGGCAGCGAAAGGCCCAGAAGAGCGAGCGAGTTTGACAGAATTGCCGTGCCCATCATGCTGTTCAGTGCGACCAAGAGACCTCAATTGGCGCGACAAGCAATTTCTGCGTAATGTTGGAATTGGAACGAGCCGTGCAGTCTTCCCGAAGCAGCAACGTTCGCGTTCAGCCTCCGACATAATGGTCTTCAGACAACTCCGATCGAATACTCGTACTACCCGACCATGACCCAACGTGCGAGCGATCCACGTATGTACCTAAACACCACCCCAGGGACCTCCTAAGTACCCTTTTCCCCTAAGATTGGGCCTATCGTTATGAATCTGTCTGTAATTTGTTTTAAAATGGACAATTAAGGCGGTAAGTTGATTAAGTGATTGTCTAGTTTTCCCGATGCTCGGGCAATGGGCACTGCAGTTTACCTCCTCAGAACGAATCCTTCGTCTTTGTCCTATCCGATGATTTGAAACTGCATAACTCGGAGATCGTGATGTACATACAAGAGGGCTTGAGTACTACTGAAAACCTTTCGTAGATCGTGTAGCTGCGTACTGTAAACACCTAGCTAACAGCTGTCAAGGTAAGATGCTCGTCACGAAGATGCCCCAGTCTTTCACAAAAGCCATCTATGTCGTGGCGTCCCTCGAACTCCCAAAATGGACGGTCTGGCTCTAATTTATATACTTCAAAGTGAATTGATCCAAAGGAAATTGCGCAGTAAATCGTGTGAGACTTGACACGATATTTGAAGTACCATTGGACTTGCCATTCGACCAACCACAAGAGATACCGACCAAGTTGGCGTCTTGCTTCTGTTAGCTTCTTGGCATCCCGTTTAACCTCAAGAAGAAGGATGGGCACGTCATCGTACAGAGACGTACTGCCCTTGCAGACCATAAAATCCGGCTGGTCGTCATTCTTGTTCGTTTCAACCTTCTGACCATATGAGTCTATAGAAAACCGCTCGTCGTCTGAAGCTAGCGTCTGAAGGCGTGCTTGAGGTTTGACAATGAACATATGCTCGGCTGGAAAGTAGCTTGTGAGAAGCATGTTGAAGGGGCCATAATAAGAGGCCTCGTAGTGTGCGGGTGAATGGCCGAGAGACAAAAGCCTCCTCATAACCCAGTCGGGACACTTCTTTTCCATCTGAGCCTTTAATGACCTCATTATATGATTAACTTTAATATCGGGACTGGACGATCAAAGGACATACTAATAATGATGGCCTTTCTGGGTAAATGCTATCTGAATGCGATACGATGGTGCCCCATGAAAAATCATTGCCGGTCCTGATGGTATAAACTGAGGAGACGTACGTTCGTTGAGCACAATAACCAGTCGAATGACAATGTACAGATGTCTGTGTGGGCAGGCAAGTAGAGAGCTTTGGGCTGACTTCGGATTGGGCACGGTGCTGGTGACCTGCAGAACAGATACTGACAAGCGACAGCTTTTATACAATTCAGCCTACATCTATCTGGTCGATTATCTATGATCGTTAATCATGAGGACTTCCCATGGTTTTGTCATCCAAGCATGAAAACTTGTAGATCCGGGATAGCTTCGTTAGTCGATGTAAGGCGTGATGTTCCGATCGAGACGTGTTCCGAAGTATCAATTGCCAGCCGTTGAAGGTGACGATGCTCACAGGATCCGACCAGATGGCAAGGAGCTAGAAGGGGTAGCACAGGATACAGAGGAACAAATGCGGCCACAACTCCGGCACGGTACCTGTCCAATCGGAAGTAAAGGAAGGGAGCCGGCGCAGCCAACTGCAGCCACGCATAACGATTAACTAGGAGAATCTCCAGAAAGCTCCAGGAGTTTGTGACACACGCCATGTCATTACAGATACGCAGACACGATGTCCGTCAGATATCAGCGAACTGACACATAGAAGAAGCCGATAGTTCTGCTGCACCGCATCGTCAGATCTACGAGAAATCGAGAAATCGAAGAGGGCGCCAGGGACACGAAGATCTGACAAAACATAACGATCACCGAGGTACTGGAAGTGAGTTCAATCATTCCATATTGAGTTCACTACCCAAAGACTGCTGTGTACCGCGACAAAGACGCCACTCGAGGCCTCGCTGGTCAGATCTAGCAGACGCCGAGACCTCGCTAGTCAGACGCCATGCCTCGAAGCCTAGTCGGACGTCGTGCCTCGTGGGCCCGCTAGTCAGACGCCATGCCTCAAGGCCTCGCTAGTCAGACGCCACGCCTCGAAGCCTCATTAGTCAGACGCTATTCTCTCTTGTGAAGAATAGCATATAAGATGATTGTCTGTCCATCAGACGGCTCCATCTAATAAGCACTGGACCGCCCGCGTTAGACTATATCACTTCAACCTCGATTTTGAATACAGAACTCTCTCGAGGTGAGTAGATCTAGTCTCATATGATTGCACCCAGAGACTCACGTTTCGCATGGCAGTATGAAGGAGGTTGCAGGATATTTTGTACCCATCGACATCGTCCACCAAGTTCTCGATACCCTCCACATACCCGATGACGGCATTCACGATGATTTCCTCGAGAATCCTATCAACGATTGGCTCGCCGATCAGAAGAAAAACATCCTTGCCGCTGTCCACGACCGTTCACCCATGGTGGGCACCCCCGACGACCTCGGGGTGATGTTCCTCACCCAGTTCGTCGAGGCTGTTGAGGGTGCAGCGCGCCCAGAGGAGACAGAGAAGGACTTGGAAGTCAAGAAATGGCTGGTGGAGGAGGGCGGTGCGCCGGAAGGGAAGGTGGAGTGGTTGAGGTTCTATGACACTGCTCGCATAACTTTGAACGGTACGAAGCCAGTGAGGAGAAACGTAAGGCCTGACTATCACAAGCGCGAGGTGTACGAACCGATCAGGCAGAGGGGAATTGAAAGAGAGAAAGCACGGTTGGCCGAATTGAAGAAGATGACCGCGGAGGATCTGGAGGAGTTACGGGCGAAAGGATATGGCTCGGAAGTCATAAGTGCAGCAGAATTGGAAAGGATAAAATCTCTCTGACGCACTCAATTTACTCGACCTTATATGTCTATATCCATGCTTCATGTTAGGTCTCTGCAAAGATCGTTGTTCTTCTATATGTGGAGTTGTGAGAGAGTGACGGCTCGGGCCGATCAACTTGCATAGAAAGCCGGTGGTATCATTTTGGCAGTCGACTCGAAGAGCTTCATTTCACTTTCATTTCCTCTCATTGCAATGTCTTCTCTCACTCGTAAAACTCCTCGAGACCCGACCTGTCGTGATGAATGCCATAGCCGTCTCAAACAGACCAGAGAAAACATTATGTTTAGCTGCCACGGCTTCACTGGGTAGTGCAGACGTCAAGAATGGTTTTCAGCGTGGGTTCAGGATCTATTTGGTGCTTTTAGCCGATGGCTGTGGTGGATGTCCCTAGGCCTATATCAGCCAATCGTCCCTATCGCACCTTTCCTCGACATTCTGCTTGGCGCATCATTTGAGGCGAAGCGCAACGATCCCAGCTACGAAGACGGTGCCCCGCTCATCGCACATCCCCGCTCACCCGTCATGACGTTAGACGATGCGCTTGCGGCCTACAGCGACGGGCACCGTAATGCCACAACCTTCTCGCATGAACAGCCGTTCCGCAGATATCTGACACATCACCGCAGCTACCGCAGGACTGCAAGACCAGTCACTCTCCCGTCGCGGTGGACATGCGAATATGAACGGAAGTCCAAAATTCCGTAAAACTAGTAGCAGATGACAGTTCACTCCAGATGACTCTCAACTACCTCTGCTGTGTAATGGGAAGGAGACGCCATACTAGTGCCATGCCTCGAGGTCGATGGTTAGACGCCAGGGGCATCACTGGCGGCAATGCATCCACTGGGGGCTTCTGTCGACTTCTACAAATAATACGCCACGCCTCAAGTTCTTACTGATCCGACGCCATGTGTATGTCTATTGAAGCGATTACATGTCTATGAGCTGGCTCCATTTATCGAGGACTGGATTGTCAAGCTGTAACATCGTCTTTCTAATTTGATCTTCGGACACAAGTACCCTCCGTGCCCCGCTATTCAGGTGAGCGAAATTTCTCTCACAGCGATTCCCTTTGGACACTTACATTTTGTTGCCAGTATGAAGGAAGTTGCAGGATATTTTGTACCAGTGGATGTCGTTCACGATGTTCTTGCCACCCTTGGGGTAGACCCTGAAGACGTCGAGGACAATTAAATTGAGCATCCTATCAATGATTGGCTCGCGGATCAGAAGAAAGATATCCTTGCCGCTGTCCACGACCGTTCGCCCAGGGTGGGCAACCCCGATGATCTTGGGGTGATGTTCCTCACGCAGTTTGTTGAAGCTGTCGAGGGTGGGATGCGCTCAGTAGAGACGGAGAAGGATATGGAGGTCGAGAAGTGGCTGGTGGAGGAGGGCGGTGCACTAGAAGAGAAGGTGGAGTGGATGAGTTTCTATGACACCTACCGCATAACTTCGAATGGCACAAGGCCGGAGAGGAGGGACCTGAGACTCGCACACGAGGATTGCGAATCGCATATGAAGTATATGTAGAGGATGGTAGAACGGGAGAAGTTGCAGTTACAGGCGGAAGAATTAGAGAAAGCACGAGCGGCAGAATTGGAGAAGGCACAAGCAGCAGCGATGTAAAAGTGATGGCCCGCTTGACAGACTCTAGTTATGTCGATGTTTATACATGCGCAAAAATGCTTGCAAAGTTTGATTATTCCCGTCACGCAGCAAGCCCTTTGCAGAGTGAAACGCTCGCCGGGCCGATCTACATAAGAGTCGGAAAACCGGCATCATTCGGCGGGGGTCACAGACGCTCAACAGATCATACATCCCTGCAATTTTCTTTTTGTCTCCTCTCGGTCCATCCCCTATCCCCTTCCTATCCTTAAATTATATCCTACGACCGCAAACCGTCTCAAAAGTACATCAAGAGCTTTGCTTATAACTGACTAATCGAGTCACCTCATCACGCAATTGCAATTTGACTCGACTTGTTCCCTCCCATTGTCTTCTCTCACTCACAAAGCTCATCTGTCACGATCAATGTCGCAGCTCTCCTCGCTCATAGACCAAAGCATACACCTCGTCCCGTCCTTCGAGCTAGAATGTGGCAGGGTATTACGCGACGTGCCTGTCGCGTACAAAACCTGGGGTTCTCTCAACGAGAGCAGAGACAACGTTATGATCATCTGCCACGCCTTCACTGGTAGTGCAGATGTCGAAGATTGGTGAGTCTTCGGGATTCATCCCGTGCTTGGCCGATGCTGAATACGATCGAGGTGGGGACCCCTTATGGGTAGAGGAAAAGCGTTCGATCCAAATCGTTTCTTCATCTTCTGCGCGAACGTCATGGGCTCTCCGTATGGGACTGCTTCCCCAATGACTATCGACCCCGACACGGGCAAGCCATATGGCCCCGAGTTTCCTGGCACGACGATTCGAGACGACGTGCGGTGGGTGTTCTGTCACCGTTTCACCTTGTGCGCTACGTCTAACTATGCGACAGCTTGCACAAACTTGTACTTGATCATCTCGGTGTTTCGTCCGTCGCGGTTGTAGTCGGAGGATCCATGGGTGGAATGGCCGTGTTAGAATGGCCGCTCTGTTCGCCACCCGGGTATATTCGCCATATCATTCCTATAGCGACTTCCCCCCGGCACTCTGCTTGGTGCATCAGCTGGGGCGAGGCGCAGCGGCAGAGCATCTACAGCGACCCCGGATACGACGATGGCTACTACAAAGCGCAGCCCGCGTCGGGACTCGCCGCCGCACGCATGGCCGCGCTGCTCACTTACCGATCCCGCGACTCGTTCGAGAGCCGGTTCGGTCGTAATCCACAAAAGCTCAAGGCAGAGGCCGCGCTCATCACACCTCCCCGCTCACCCGTCCTGACCTCGGACGACGCGCTTGCCGCCCACAACGACGGGCACCGTAATGCCAAGCCGCGACCCTCCCGCATGAACAGCGCCGCACCGTCCCCGGGGCACTCTGACGCATCGCCGCCTCCACCGCCGCACCATTCACCCTCCCCGCCGCCGATCTTCTCCGCCCAATCCTACCTCCGCTACCAGGGCGACAAGTTCACGGCGCGCTTCGACGCGAACTGCTACATCCACATCACGCGCAAGATGGACACTCACGACCTCGCGCGGGGGCGGTGCAGCCGTGCCCAGCCAACGGCAGACGAGGAGCTCCAAGCACTCGCGCAGGCCCTCGCGCAGCTGCCTCCGCGTGCGCTCGTCATCGGCATCGAGACCGATGGGCTGTTCACGACAAGCGAGCAGCGCACGATCGCGGAGCACATCCCGGACGCGGAGCTCGTGATCATTCCCTCGCCCGACGGGCACGACGGGTTCCTGCTCGAGTTCGAGCAGATCAACACACACATCATGCGGTTTCTGAAACGGGAGCTACCGGACTATTATCGGACATTGAATGGGGCGGTCGTCGATGAGCAACCCGTGGAGGGGTTCGACGTCCGCAAGACGAGCATGTTTGGCGAGGCAGAGGCGGACGTGACGAGATGGTAGCGCTGGGCGGGGCGAGGCGCTTGTCTTTATTCGGTAATTTGATTGTTGCGGGTCACATATGCTGATCTTCGACAGGGCGTACACATACGCATGCAGCTCGTATCCAACTGCGGCTGCCGTGGTGTAGATGAATTGCTTGTATCCAACATACGGCACTTTTGGATGTAAAATAGTGCATGTTGAAAGCAATGCGATGTTGCTCGGTTGATAGAAGAGTGGGCGGATGGGCCACTCAACGCGTCGTGCTCGGACAAGCATTGGGAGGCAAGTTAGCATATCAACATTTAATTGGTATATATATATGGTCGTCTGAGCAGATATGCGGATGCAACAATACAAGGCAGAACCCAAATAGTGCAAGATAATCAGAACACGACACAAGTAGAACATGTCAGATTAACACAACCGTCGCAGTGAACTTCAAGAGTCTTCAACGGGATATCCAGCCTCATCCTCAGCGACCTGAACTTCGCCGCGAAGGGGTGAGTCGAGATTGCGCTTCTCCACGTTCGGAGACATCGAGAAATTGGGGGAACAGGAGAAGAGCGTTCTCGCACCGAGGTCGGATGACTCGCTCCGCAGCGAATGTTCCCCGGTCTGCAGGCACTTCAGGCGACACTTGCCCGAGACCTCTCTCCGCGCCCATTCCGCCGCGTCGGCGACTGTCTTTTCGAGAGTCGCGTCACGGTACTTGATCAGATATCCTGAGATGTCTGCCATGGACAGCTCCATGTGCGGGATCGCCTTGGCGAACGTCTCGGCGGTGGCCGCGTCGCTCTCTGGAAAGAAATGTCTGAAGAGGGCGATGCCTTGCTCAGGCGACGCGAGCTTGTATTCCACTTTGACGTCGAAGCGGCCCGCTCGGATAAGGGCGGGGTCGAGCGCCTCTAGATGGTTTGTCTGCTGCACATGTTAGAGTGGATCTCGCGGTATGAGATGGGCATGCACTAACGGTGGCAAATACAATCCGACCGCTTTCGCTTGCGGCGCCGTCAAGCATGTTGAGCATTCCAGACAGGGTCACACGGCTTTGGCCCTCAAATGGGTCGGAGAGGGGGAGGCCATGTGGATCCAGCCTTGTCGAATCGTTTCGGAAGGAGGGAGGAAAGATGCAATCGATGTCTTCGATGAGTAATATTGCACCTTTGGGGATTGACGAGATGAGCTTCCCGAGTGAAACGTCGCTGATCCTAGTCAATAACAATGTGAACAGAGATCAACATATATGATGTTGATAATTACTTGGCGCCACTGATAGAGACCACATATACTTCAAGGTCGAATCGACTTGCCTACAAAACAGTCAGCTCTCTAATGATCGATGATCAGGCGAGCGTCACTGACCAAAGCATGTACGGTAGATGCTAGTGATAACAGAGAAAAAAAGTTCATCCAGACATGTGTCAGATAACAACCAGCGTTACTCACTCTTCCCCGACCCAGGTGGCCCGTACAGAAGGTATCCGCGGTGATACGGTACACCCTTCTTATGATACCAGGATTCTGTCTTTGGGTCCAAGAACTGTTCGACATCCGTAAACATGTCTTGCACGTTTTGGTCCAAGATCAGCGATTCGAACGGGCGCAGAATCTTGGCCCTGGCCTCTGACCAGACAGGCATGTCGTTCCGGTTCTGTGGCGTCCATGTCAGCTCGTATGCAAAGACTATGCAAAGCCACCGAAGAGCACACTAACTGACCAGGACTATGGTGTGAATACCTATGCAACGTTTGTCCAGATTCCGGTGCGATTCGAGGGCCTCTGCGATGAGCCGATCCAATACAGAGACGTTCCATGTGTACAAGCTTCGAAAGAACGTGAGCTAGACCTAACGATCGATGATCAAGGCACTCACGTCAAGATGAGGGAAGGTGGCGGAATGTCATCGATGTTGCCTAGGTGTTCTCTGCCTGCGTTGGCGAACTTGACCTGGGCCAGGTATCCGTTCCAGAAGAACCTCTGAACATACTCCAAGGCTGGGATATAGTCCATCGAATCATTGAGGGCGAACCGCGGAGTTGCAAACTCATCGCCGGCAGCACGCTGCTTCCTGGTTCGCGACAAGACGATGAATTCGCGAGTACCATTCTTCCACACGCCTCGGTTCGCCTATCGTGGCCATGTGGTCAAATGATCCACTCGGATGATCAAGATCAAGCCGAGGAACGTACCAGGTATCGTACCAGCCAAAGATATGCAGCATCGTGTTGATAGAAGGTGGCGGAGACGGTAAGGGCTGTCAACGGAGCACGAAAGTCAGCGCCTACGATAATAAATGGGGCGTAAGGGGGCGTACTGAGGTTCGAAGGCGACGAGAACCACCCGAGGAGGTGGTGGACCACCTGATACAGCAAGGTCATGAGCACCACCTTCAGCCCGTCGATGACAATAGAACTCTGAAAAAAGTGGGCGAGAGGCGACGCTTGCACGAGGCGACATATCCACTGAGTGGGTGAGGAGGCCAAGGCCTGGGGATCGCAGAAAGTCATTCGGTGCGGCAGAAGGGGGAGCGAGGGAAGAAGGTCAATGAAGAACATCTCCAAGGCGATAGGTTTATATGAACCCCTAGCGCGTGCCCTGATATAGAATTCAGCTGTGCCATCAAAGTGGCAAAAGAACGAGGACGGACAGTTTGACCGGGGGCGTATCAGAGTTGCTTCTGCTTCAGTTCCTGCCATCGAGTAAGGCAGGTCCCACGGTGAAACGCACTCAAAGACGCCACGAGATCCATCAGGCGTTCCGAGAGCATACCTCAATACAACATGACAATCAAAATACAAGGACGCTTGGTCCTTGTTCCGACGCACATACGAGTCTCTTGGAGATATACAACAGGGGTTACCGGTGATCGGCCATACCCAGTGGGAGTTTCAGAAGTATCGCTCATGAGCGACATGCTTTTGGAGCAAGACGTCTTTGGCGCTCCCACAACCAGGTATTGGGATAGCACTGCCGAACGGCCTTGCATACGCGGTACACAACCCAGGAGGCGGGTCATCCGAGCATTGGCCGCATTCCAGGCTAAGGGTCCCCATGCATTAGATCGTGTAAACGATAGGCCAGTGCTTGCGACCTCATGGCGTGTCCTCTCGGAAGGATGAGAACCCGTGGCAGCTATGAGAAGATTAGTGTCGAGATCCATTCCCATGCTTCCAGATGACATCGATTAAAGAGAAGCGCTCAAGGCACGAATTCACAATGACCTCGGCATGGATATCTAGATCGTGTTAGAGGGTTCCATGCGAACGGTATCGTGAAAACACTAAATACGTAGCAGGGGTATCCTAGTCCTCATCAACTTCCCCAGCATTCAATGGACGGCTTTCCATCTCCAATTTATCAATCTCCAACGCCGTCATCTTCTTGTGGTCCTGTGCAAACTGCTTTGGTAATAAAGCTAAGCCGATAGCATAGAGAATAGGAAGAAGCTTGTTTAGTTGGGCAGGACATTGATCAGCACCATCGAGTTCTCGGAGAATTGCGAGCGATACCCACAATAATCAGTACTATCCACGTATTCTCGATGGGTTTAATGACATCGCGGCCAGTAACGGCCGGCCATTCGTACTTGTATCCTAGTCTCACTTGATAGAACGACAAGGCGATGACTGTCAGACCAAAGACCGCGTGCAAAATGCCCCATATTTTGATAGCCGGTCTCTTCCAGTGAATGATGGCTCCAAACCCGCACTGCACGAAATACAAAAACAAGAGGGCCACGCCCCATTTCTGAACAAATAGATGAGTTGAGACGCCGTAACAATAGTGATAGAGCGTGCCTTGTGCGCGTCATTATAATGGCTCGCGCCTGCTGCTTCAACAGATCGATAACCCAAGAAGCCGCCGAAGATGGCCGCTGTACCGCCTGTACCGATGCTGTGAGCACGGATCTGCGAGGGGGCCTATGATTGCATTACTCACCAAAGATGAATTGTAGGACCCAATGGAATTGGAACCAAATAGGAGAGAAGGTTCTCAGATATCGTGCGATAAGAGAGCCTACGGGGAGAACAATCAAGAAGCCGATGATACAGATAACAGCATGGGTGATGATGGTTTTCTGGTATGGGGGGTACGCCACGTCTTCCACGCCACTTTCGAGCTCTTCAGGGAGCTCCTCGCTCGCTTCTGGTTCTGGTTCTGATTCTTCTATGATGGGCTTGGTCAGATTGAATTCGGCATGTCCGTATCCGGCGTGGAAGTGGATGCGCGCGTCGACGGCAGAAGATTCTGGCCGCACGCGACCATACGCCCAGATGATCTTGCGCTTTTCTGACAAAACTGTCTGGAATCAGGATGAGTTGACGCCGTTCTAGACCGGCGTGCGAAAGTGGACGCACCGGGATATTGAATGCCAGTTTTGAAAAATCACCATCGAGCTTCGAGCAGAGTCTTAGATGGGAATCTGGGACTAGGACATCATCTATGACTGGTGTTCACTCACGTAAGTCCCGGCTGCGGACACGTCAGCGATTCGAGGTGGATTTTTGACCACGGTGGGCATCACTTCGCGGGGCGCTGTTCGTTGGGATAAAGTAATAGACCCATCGTCATTGGGCCACATTATGACCATAGCTGTATGCGCCATGATTCGACCGAATCCTCTGCAGAACGCCATGAAACGGTGATCAGCAACGAAGGCGCTAAAGACGGCTTTTGACTTACACCCCCATCCAGCCCAGAGGCATCGCTCCCTTGCTCTGCATGACATCTGACACACTTGATTAGTGACACGTAGGCGGGATGTTCGACAGCCCCCACATTCTGTTGTATTCCCATTCACAGTGGCCGTGACGCACATGAGCTGAATACATCGTTCAGACTCTTCGTGAGCATGACATGTTAGCCACGCACCTTGTCACAAGCCGAATCCCCCGTTCTCCCACTTGCCCGACTACTGTGTGCACTGGCGTCTATCTATAGGCTTGTCAGGCAATGCACGAACGAGCGGGCTCGCGCCCAGTCGATGTCGAGACTCACATTTGAACGAATGAGGTTAGCTCGACCATCGACGAGCGCAGCAAGCAGTAGAAGGGAAAAGGATGCATACTTCATGGGTGCAGCGTCGCAGCGGGGAGCGAGGATCGGCAGCCCCGGTCCCTCGCAGCCCTATATGTACCTCGGCATTGTCGTCATGGAAGGAAGTCAGTTTGCGTGAGAGGCATTGGTGAGCGGACAGGGCCATCATTCATGGAGTTTCACTTCTTCAGAGCCTCCAATAGGCTTTCTCACCGGCCGTGCGAAGCTGCGCATTCCAGCCAGTCCGGCTTCGGACAACAGACACGGCCCAGAGCCAACTTTCTCATAGCACATAATCTCAACAAAATTCGTGACGTTGAGCCGCTTGATATCACAGCTTAGAGAAAACTTGGACAATATCCGGAATTGAAGAGAGTTCGAGTCAGATAGCTAGTGTACTGCCGCCGAATGCGCGGTTACCTATCGTTCGCACTCAACAGTCCAGGGCGTGCGAACGATAAAAAGATTGTGGGTGCACCCCTAGCGCGCGCGTCCCATTCTCCGACAGTAGTTGGCCAGCCTGTGCCCCCACTCCGAACTTCGTGCACTGTCGTGCACCTTGTCGCACGACCAGATCAATGGAGTGATCTAATGAATCTGCGAGACCGATGTACCATGTCTGTTCGCGAAGCGAGGTGTCTGTATAGTTTCACAGGAACCATGTTCTGAAGCGCACGGCCCGTCAACGGTACCCATAGACGAGGTTGCCTCGTCGTACGAAATAGGGATAGTGCGACGCTCGATGCAGTGTTGTGCGTGCATGATCGCTCGATCACGGCAGGAGGCCTTTTCCGAGCATGCACGCATAACGTCGCGGTCAATGAAGCGCCCGAGCGCGATGGAAGCATACAATAGTGAGCCAAGTACATACAACACACCTCAAGTCCATACGATAGTAAGTGAAACCCTCCGATCAAGCATACTAAGTTTGTATACAATTAGCGATTGAAGTGTGAGAACATAGATGATACGCACCCGCGTAAAGGTGCCCATGGTCATGAACGTCTCCTTCCTCTTTATCCCATCCTTCGGTGCATATAGCGACTTTACAGCATCGCTCATATTGGCCTTTCGCTTCGCCTCCTCCATCGCGAGACTGCTGGCGACGGCACGGCTGGTGGCAGCGATATGTGCACTGACACTTGACCCCTCTGTCGATGGTTTCTTCTTCGATGGCGGTTCAGGAGCTGCGCCGTCGCCTTTCGAAGAAGTATGCTTTCGCTTTTTGCTCTTTGGCTTCGAGGCGTCCAGAGCACGACGACGTTCCATAGCCATACGCATCCGTTCCTCTTCTTCTGAGGAAGGATTGATGATGAAAACGTCCTGCATCTTGTCGTACTTAGCAGCACACTGAGGACAAATGTCTAACTGCTGCTTCGGTGCCTCGACATCGGCTTCCTCCTTGTCCAGCGTCGGCTCTTTCTCGTTTGGAGGAGTTGACGAGGACACAGTCTTGAGGCCTGCTTGCGAGAACACACACCCGCATGTTGAGAGGTAGACGAAGGGGACGTGACCGGTCATCTCTTTCAACGTGAGTGGGCAAACGAACTTGGCACGGTCCGTCGCGGAATCAGGGGAAGCAGAGGCTGGTGCAGTGTTAGGGGTCAGCTTGAGGGTTTTGATATCCTGCTGTCTGTGAGAAGCGATACATCATACAATGAGCGGGTGCATACGGACCTTCAATGACCGAACATGGCCGCATATATCTGCACCGTCCCCGTATGCCGACCGATCTAACAAGAATTCGATGATGGCATCCTTGTTATACAGCTTCCCAAGAGCGCATGCGACGATAGGCTCTTGCAAGGGGCGCTATACAGAAGTATCCTCAGGATTTTTGGATCCTATAGTTGTCGGATAAGTGGTACGAACCTTGGAGAGAGCACAAGAGAACCACCTCGCACGCGTCTGATTAGCCTTGTCCGCCTGCTCCGCTTTGGGCTTGCTGCGAACCAAGTCTCGGCGGTCGGGAATACTTCCTCCATCATTACCCATGTTGTGATGGTCGAGATATAAAGAGCGAAAGTGTGCAAGGGGAGGAAGTTGAGCCTGACTTGAGTTGGCAGTCCAAGCTTGAAGGAGGGTTGTGTCAGCTTGTGGCTGACTGTGGCGCAGAGCAAGCAGATTTGAGCTCAGACCAGAGCTGCGGCTGCACCCTCACCATCAGCTGGTGGGCATTCATGAGGAATTGAGCAGCGCAATGCTGCAGGAACTGTCGAGCATGGACCGCATAACTCAATTGCAAGATGAGATCCAGAATGTGACGTTGCAATGGCTCCTCTTGTGCTGATTCTGGACTAACGAGCGCCGCCCTGCAGCTCCTCACCATCATGTCCAATACGATCGCGTACCTCACCTCTCGATCCAATTTTCTTCAGGTCAGCCAGGACATTCCGGTCACCAAGCAGCGGAATCCGGACAAGGTCGACGCTCCCGACGTTTTCGAAGGTATGCTGAAACATCGATCGCGACGGAAGCACCCCTCACTTCACCTTGCGGCACGCAGCAAACAAAAAGGAGCTCGTCGGAGACTTGATGGTGAAAGCGAAGCAGGTCGAGTACCTGATACAGTCCCTCCCAGTGCCAGAGCCTGAGGAAGAGCAGGTGAGCAATTCATACACAAACCCAAGTGGACACTCGTTTCACGTTATCTTCTAGGCTGCAAGGCTTCAGGCGCTCGAGGATGACATGACCCGCGCGAATGAGGAGTATATTGCGGCTGTCGATCGTGCTAGTACGTCTTACGGCAACTTCTCTTGGCTCGGTACGGTGTATTCAATTCCCCTCTTGTCTCAGAGGCACTGCACGGTCAGATCAATGAGGTGCTGCAAGGCATCCTCGATGACGACGAGTTTGCGACTGAAGCGCCGGGATGACGCATAAGACGGCGTGCCGAATTCTTACCGACACACTGCGATTCTTATGTGGACACTCCGACAACTCGTGCCCATCGTTTCGAGTTCTCGCTGCCCACCCTCGACCCGCGTGCGTCGCATAAGACGCAACACAGAGCCTCATTGCGTCGATCGCGTCGTCGGCATGTATATTGGACGTGTCGGTAACTATGGAAGAACTCAAGATGGGCGCTCTTGGGGTTGCTTTCTTCGTTATGCTTTCCGCGTTGCATATAACATGGGACCTGCATGGAACAAGTGGTTAGCATACTAGAATTTTTCCTTGAGTTTCGTTTCAATCATTCCAAGCTCCCCTCAATATTTGCATATTTCGCACAATTTTACTGCGGATGTCCTGTTGACCGCCGTCTCCACTGAACAGCACATTCCGCTCGTATTGTGATTTGCTATGAATGGTGAGCTCTCTTTTCTTACCTTCGACCCTCGCATTCCTGTTTCCGCCAATCGCGTTTTCGTACTCGAAGTGTTATTATCACATCACACGTAAGTTTACTCCTTCATCTCCATTGGGTACATGATTTGCGACATTCAGAACCCGCCGTTTTCAACGTGTGGTGAGGGACCGGTTCCTTTTTGCGGGCTACCTCGCTGCCAGCTCAACAGCAGAACTTTCGGACGCCTCACCACTTGCACAGCAGAAACCTAACCCTTCCTCGCTGTCTAATTTATTTGGCCCGGCGTCGCCGCCGCCACCTTGCGAAGGGTCACATCGTTCATTGTCAACTGGAAATCACAACAGTCCACTACGCCATATACGTAAAGACACGTCGAGACCAGGCTTTTTGCAAGTGACCAGCACAAACATGTTTAATTTTGAGTATCTCAAATCATCAGCGAGATTTCTTGGCTTCCCCTGAGGCATAAGTCATACGAACGGAGACAGTCCTGTAGCCTATTGTTGACGTTTGGGAGATGACATACGCCTCGTTCATATTCGTCTCAGCGCGTGCTTTTGCGTGCTTCGAGGGAAGACTTGCTTCAATGGAAAGGCCCCAGTGGGGTGAGATATCGTTCTCTTTATCCCCATGCTACGCACCATGCGCGTCCTCATCCTCGGTGCCACTGGACCAACCGGTATCCTCATCGTCAGGGAACTCCTCGCTTCCTCTGTCCAGTACGACATCGTGATCTACGCACGCACACCCACCAAACTCCCTTCCGACATAGTCACTCACCAAGATGTCGCTATCATCAAGGGAGAGTTGTCCGACTCCGACACCTTCTCCAAAGCCGTGGAGGGTGTCGAAGCCGTGCTGAGCGCGCTCGGACCCCTCGCGTCCCATCCGAACAACAACCCTCTCGCTCATGGGTATAAGCTCCTGTTGGAGTTGATGCAGCGCCATAGCGTCACTCGCCTCATCGCGCTCGGGACGGCCAGCATCACAGACGAAAACGACAAATCCAGCTGGGCGTATTCCGCGATGATAGCCACTGTGAAGCTCCTCGCACGCAATGCGTATAATGACATCGTGGCGGTTGGAGAGGTGATCAAGGCGAGCCCAGAAAATCTGCGATGGACGATCGTGCGCGTTGGGTTGTTGACGAACGCGGAGAACAATGATGTAATTGTAGGATATGTCGGGGATGGGAAGACAGGGACGAGACTGGCGAGGGCTGGTTACGCGACGTTTGCTTTACAAGAGTTGGAGAAGGAACGGTGGTCGAGAAAGGCACCCCTTATATCATCTGCTTGATACTGTCGATCATATCCCCTTGCGTCTGTTCATCATGTACCTCATCACGACCCCGGCAGCGAACTGGCAGCGATTGCGCTGTTCGAGACGAGGATGTATACATAGTGCCTCGTGTAGAAGGAACGCATCACTTCATGTTGTAAACAATATATATATAGTTACGCAATGATCTCTGCATGCTTCAATAACTCCTCCCACTTGAAGTCATCAGGGCGTTCATGGAACGCTCGCAGCAGCTCCACCCGTTCATTATTCCCTTCTCCGTCATTCCAAAGATAGAACTTTTGCACGCCTATTGCGAGCAACTGCGCGTCCTGCTGGTTCAGCAAAAATTCCCCTGAGTGTTGAATGGCGTTCGCCGACGGCAGGGACGCGGCCTTGGCCACGGCTGGCGTGATCTCTCCGCGGAGGAGTACCACACCGTGCGAGTGTGCAAGGTCGGTGTAAAACGTGAGAACGAGGTAAGGCGTCGCGAACGTCTCGCGAAGCTTGTACTCCATCAGGGGAGTGAACAGAACCGTCGCTGTACGAGGATTCGGGGAAGGGCCAGGTGTTGAGGATTGAGGTTTAGGCGGAAATGAAAAGTGTTCCGGGCTCGGTGGATGAGGAGCGTCGTGCATGCCCCACTGCATGATGTAAAACTCGTACCCTTTCTCCTCTTCCTTGTCGGAAGCACGAGGAACTGGGACGACAAACATGGGATATGTCTGTGCGACCGGCAGCAATTTGGTGTAAATGTCGACGGGGATGGACGCGCAAAGAAACCCGCGGCCAGTCCCACCTGAACGAGAAGCGTGGTAGGTCGTCCAGAGTGCCGAGACCTGTTGAGACGTGTGCGGAGTCTCCAGGATGCGCTGGAGGTTCAAAATGCTAGATAACGGCTGTGACTGTGTGAGTGCGAGGGACATCCATGATGTGGAAAGGCGTACCTTCACAGGGGAACTATCCTTGCGAACGGACGCGCCGGGCAATTTCTCCTTTGACGGCGACGATGAAGGTGTCGAGCTGCTCGCCTGAGCGGGATGTGCTTTAGCAAGAGCTGCAGCAGCCAGTCTTTCCTTCGCTTGCGCCTTTTGCTGCTCCTTGACTCGTGCACGCAGCTCCTCCAGGCTTGCGCCTTCCCTGACAGCGGAGTTTTATGAGATCGACAGCATATCCAGACATCTGTAAGGAGGATGTTACAACTTAATGTGACACGCGCAACAGACACCTCACTTTTGTGCCCGTCGTTGAAGCTTGTCGGCGTACTTCGACGTATAGTCTACAGCAGACCTGGAATCGTGTAGAGCCCTGGCTCTGCAAGCATGGCAGACGACTTGGGCTTGTCGCGAAGAGGTTTTGAAAGTCAAAAGGCGTGTTCTGCCTACCAACAACATGTCGATGCCCAGTAGGAGGAGGTCGAGAGGGACTAAGAAATTTCGGAGTCGCTCCGGTACGGAAGCTCGACACGTGGCGTCGCATTGCGGACCCGGGAAACTCCTTTCCTCCTTTCCTGCTTGAAATATGTTCGTGAATCCGTGAAAACAATGGTATGCGATGGATTCAGAAAATATCGTGTTTCATCTCAGATACAAAATCGTTAATTCTCAATAAATAAAGAAGACCAAGCGAATCGAGTTCCAAGACAGTCTAGTTAATGTTACTTTGTAGCACGAATGAATAGATAAAATTCGAGCCACCAACAAATAAAAGCAATGAGCGCTACAGTTGAAGATCTTGAGCCACGGCGAAAAGGGGAATCATATATAGTAGCGCTATAAATATGGATATTCAAGCAAGAGCGCAATAAATAGACATATGGTCTTATGACCTTACACGACGCAGTCTCACTGAAGTTCCGCAGGCAGAGCTTCGTAAGCGGGGCAGAGCGAGGACCAGGACCCGTCAGGATGAAGATCGGCGCGAACCTCGTCGGTCCCAGAAGCCATGACAGTAGCCAGCCCCGCTTGCCTATGCCAGAAGATGTGGCAGTGGAAGAACCAAGGGCCTGGGAGAAGAAGTCAACATTGAGTAAAATCAAGAAGCTGATCTCGCATACCAGGGTTATCAGTTCTGAACCTGGGAGTGAAGGATTGGTATCAACTGGAATCAAAATTGATGCGCAAAGAGCGATACCTCAGAGTAGTCCCTGCCGCACCGACGCCGGCCACGTCTCTGATGATCGGGTCGACCGTGTTGACCACCTCGGAGCTGTTGGATTTGATCACCCAGAAATTGTTCTACAAGAGGGGGTGTGAGTAGCATGATGATACCCCCTTACTGATCGCCTACTCCGTGAAGGTGGAACGCTGTGGAAATCATCAGAATTACAAGACAAGGTATTGGATTGTGAAAAACTTACGATGCGCTTCGTCATCGTCGCTGTGACAGATGCGTATGAGTATATTATATACTATATGGATAAGACGAGCTTACTTGGGAGGGAAGTCGACTTGAATAGTTTTATGAGCCGGCAAGATGAAAGTGTTCTCGGTGATGTTGAAGTCCGCATCGTCGGTGGCGCCGTCCAAGATCTTGATTAAGGTAGGAGTTTGAGGTGGAAGATACGAAACGTTGTTGACATTCCACTGAGCCTTGCCCGCCGTCTGCAAAAGATGCACATCAGTTGGATCCAAAGTTGATCGGGAGCATCAACTGACCACTGCAAGATTGAGAGTAATGTTGACATCTGCTGGCGGGGGCTAAACAAAATAATTCGCAAAATAAACTGCTTAACGAGTGCAACGGCTTACTGGTTGCGCTATCAGAGGCTGCGCGATATCATTGATTGATGAATTATTGGAAATGAAGAGACTATAACGCTACTCGCACGAAGGTTGGCCTCGTTGAGAACGACTGCATTCTGAGGCCCAGCAGTCATTGGCGTCTCAGGATCATCGGCTCGAGCCCCTGCATAGCGTAAAATACCGCGCGAAAGCGTTGAGTTTTCTGCACGAACGGGAAGGTCGGCTTCCGAGTGAATCTTGACATAAGGATACACCTCACGGTTCAGATTGCGAGCGGGATTTCCGCCAACAAATCTGGTATAGAATATGATAAATCCGTGCCTCAAAGGTCTCAAGAAGAGACTTACGGAGCGTTGATCCAGTAGTTTCCAACGGGTTTATCGGCGTGAAGCTACCATGAGATGATTAGGACATTGTTTGGCCTTCAGGTTACATATTGATGCGTACAATGACGGAGTAACGTTGGCCGGCAAGGAGTTCCAATTGATCAACGACGAGAGGCTTCGTGGCGACACCATCTGTCTCAATGATGGTGAGGTTGTGGTCATCGATGGAAACGGTGAAGACGTTGCGAGCAGACTCGTTGATGAGGCGAAGACGGTAACGCTTCCCGGGAGTTACATGGGTGACAGCGAATGGGACCGCTGGGCCGCCATTAAAGCGGCCCGCTCCATTGACAGTACCGCTGTCAGAGACACTATAAAACGATAACAATAAGTTTCATCAGAGTACTTTCTAGAGAATAGAGACGTACGGGACGATTCCCGTCGCTTCATAGCCTGCAAGCATCGGAAGTGTGGAATTGTGCCAGTGATCACCTAGAGATGTTTTAGTAACGGCTTCACGTAGGCATCTCCTCAAGCGCCAAATTCTCACCGACTTGGATAATCTATGTAAATTTCATGAGCAATTTTAACTAACATAGTAATTGGCGAGTTTATAACGCACCGTTGACTCATCATCCACATCGTATAGATGCGCCAGAGGGTCCTCGGGATCTAAGATATTGATTTGTTGATATTTTCGCACAGTAAGCCATTGTATTCACCGTAAATGATCAAGGGTCCACGTAGACCATCAACATATTGGACGCTGAGTTGGCTGGAGTATTTGATGTATGTTGAGCATTCAGGAGGTTATAAAGAAAGATGTTGTTACTAACGAATGATACCAGAAGGTTCCCGTTTGGTCACCAAGCGGAACGTCGTATGTGTATCTAGTATTCGGGGCGATAGGGCATGTCGTCACAAAGGGAGTACCTTCGTCATATGCGTTTGAAGTATTGAAAAAAATCCCGTCAAAGTCCTAGGGGTTGTTAAAATTTAGTACATAGTAAATCGTTAAGCCATGTCAAGGGACTCACGAGGGAGGTGCTTCGACGCATCGTGGGGTCTGTCTGTGAGACAAGGCATATGTGAGCCGCTATTGAATCCTAGAGATGCGTCTGGCAGCTAACCAGCTGATTGTTGACCGTGATACTGAGCGTTTCGCCCTTGATGGCCGTGATCAGAGGACCCGGGTAACTGTGTTGCTGTTAAATCTTTTCACAAAGAAGAGGGATTACAGCACTCACGTTCCGTTGGCAGTGATCATGCCTGTTCACTGTGTTAGCGAGACAACGAAAAGTGGCGGATGATACTTACTCCTCTCGAAGCCATCGGGTGCCAGGTGGGTGTTGACGATGTTGAGGACAACATCTTTCTTAGCACCAGGCCGCTTCACGGCGACACCAGAAGCAAGTCGAGAGAGAACCAGAGCAGACAGCACGGAGATGCGCAGAGAGTACATGACGAGCACTGGGAATCATTTACGATCGAATGTTTGCTTTTATAATGTCATCGGACATAAATGCACCAGAATTGCTTTGCCCTATCCATCCATGCCAGCGCGCGACGTGACCGCCTGCAGGTCGGACGGGGCCGAGTTGATCCAGTGCATATGTCGGTCGTGAGGAGACTCCCAGCAAAGACAGACGTTTGGATTGGACGACAATGAACAGCACTCACTACAGTCCAACCTGTATGGGTGAAAAATCACAGGTAGAGAAATTCGCCATGCATTGATATCATTAGTAGCACCTTCAGTGTGAGTACAGTGCTGTCTCGTGTGCAGCTCGTTTCCTCAGCTATAGTGACAAGCGAGGCCGAAGATGCCCGGGTACCTCAGAGCGATCGTGAGCCGTGAATGATGACGGTGGAAATACCGCAGACCTACTTGGCATTCATCCACGCCATGGTTCCAAGAGTGTATTGTGAAGTCGATGCGCGGGCTTGACGAGCCGATACTCCCACCTGCATGTCGTATGACTTAGGCAATGTGTATTGAAAATGACGCACAACCCTCTGTCAACATGCAAATCTACCTCACTCTCGTTCGGGAGGCTCCGAGAGGAAGCACTTGCAATGCTTCGACTTCTCTATCGTGAGCTTCTGCGACAACTCTAAAGAGACACGTTACCTCTCATATGGAAACAGGACGTATACCGGATTGAGTTAAAAGCTCTCATCCTGATCGTCAGGTGCCGCCGGTACCGCGGTCCATTTGGGCAGCGCCAACTCTTCATGGCCTTGTTATTCTCAGGCCAAGCTTGTTGGTTGGACATGTTAAATCGTCTATCCAGGATGATGCCTTCGCGTGGGTGTCCCGTGCGGGTGTGCCTGAGACCGTCCCTACGACCACAAGATGGACGAGTGCTAAACACCTGCAAAATATCTCTCAGTGAAATTTGGGGGGATCAGCCTGAGGGAACGTTTTGAAATCTCGCAATGATATTCTCATGGAGCCATGCAACGTTGACTACAGATGACAAGGTCATATGCGCCGTTCTTACGCTTCGACGGGTAAATGACTCGTACCCTGCGCCATCATATCTACTAGGCTACTCTTTGACAGGCTTTCTATGAGACACAGTACATTAATTCCGGCATAGCGCACAAATAGCAAGCAGAGCGCGGTACACAGACATACCAGTGCATATCATGAAACACATCCTATTCACGGGTAGATTCCTTGCGGGTTGGCGGGCCCCAAGAGACATTGTCTTCCTCCAACATCACTGCCTGATCAACGAGATGCTATCTACAAGGTCAAATCGAAACAGTTTTTAGCTATGGATGAGCGACTTGCCTTGTTCGGTTTGATCTGTTTGTTGGCAGAAGACTTAGAAGATGACGGTTTGTGACGTCCCATGGCCTACAAGAGATAGAAGTGCATAGTACCATGGGACTCGTATTTCTGGGACAATATACTGACAACTGATACCAAGGTAGTGTTCGATGAATTGAAGCTGCCGTTGGATGATGAAGCATTGTCCTGTGAAGCAAAAACGAAGGAGTCGGATGAGTCTTCACGGAGGTCAAAGTTGAAGATACCTTATGATTCGAAGGGCCTTTAGTAACACGCGGAGACATGACTGCTCAATACCTGGAGGCACATCAAAGTTGATTAATGTACCTCCTGCCTGTTCTTCAAAAACGAAAAGGACTAACTGCGTAGATGTGGAACAATATACAGGACGATTCCCAAGATGCACTCTCCGTTGACCCATCTTATACAAGCCACACCCTTCGACTTATAGACGGAACGAACACCGAAGATACATATGCACCCGCCTGTTCGACCTTTTCAAATGTAGCTGAATCAGGACTGCGGGCTCTTGCGGATGCTGAGAATAAGTGTTCAAGTAAGAGTATGGCGGATCAACATCTGATCATAAATAGGGCACTCGTTGATCGAATCATCCCTAGTAGCTGTGGCAGCGCAGTAAGGTAAACCACGATGGTTGCCTCGTGCAGCGGCCTTGCCACTGAGGTAATAGAGGGATCGGAACATGTTACCTCAAAAAGGAAGCACCCGCGACCAATGCAAAGTCTGGTGCGAGTGAAGGAAAATATAGAGACGGTCGAAAAAATAGACATGCTAAGTAATGATAAAACCGTTGCTCAGAGTAGTAGAGACGGGCAAAGCCGATTTTAGAGGAGCGATACGTACCTGAGTCTCATACTGTCCCATACTCATCGAAGAAGAATACCGACTCCCTCAAATTGCCAGCGATGGGTTTCGTCGTCATATCCATATGAAAGTAGATCTCATGGTTCTAATCATTGCACCTGGGAGTCTGACTGCCTGAAGGAAACTGCCAAGATGAGTGACGGAGCATAGTTGGGTCGTGTTATCTGGAAGGCGATATGCATAACTTGAATCTCGCGCCGCATGAGAAAGGGACGTGAGCTATGGAGTGATAGATACCGAAGTTGGACATGCAAGGTTTTTTCAGCTAGACCACAATCTCATGTTTCAACGATCCCAACGATCTCAGCACTCACCCGGTCTAGAGACAAGGCACCTGAGCATTTCAGGCAAAAGGGAGACCACAACTCCCCGAAGTCCCCGATGGAATGGAACCTATCCATGGGCTTCCAGGAACTCCGCATCGAGGGAAGTTTTCTTGATGTCGATATCTAGCGGTCCCGTTGGCCCGGTCGCAAGCACTGTAGATTCTTTGACAAGATATTTCACGGAGGTTTGTATGTGAGATATTTGTAAGTACGAAGATGCAGATGAATCGCTTGGTAACGGGCTCTCAATGTTGCGACCGTCGTCGTTGAAGTCGTTGCAGTCCGAAACGTGCATCGTGAGATTATCGCGGACACCCACAAGACCGGAAAATTCCGGATTACTCAATCACTGCCAAGCCCCCCGACCTTCGTGGCGTCGGTTTGAGCTCCAGCCGTCCATTCGTCGGCCTCACGGTCTCTTGCGCAATCACCACAGTTCTATGCTATCGTGGAATCGTGGCCCGGATATTATGGATCTACTCATGGATTTCGATTATAGTGCAACGCTCGCAAGGCATCTGAACCTTCTTTAGCCTGCCTATCTTCATCTAAGCGGCAAAGCCCCGCATAGCAATGCTGATATTTGTTCTCACATATGCTCTTCGTATCCACAACTGAATATGATCACAATCGTGCTCAGGGTCAAAGGTATGGAGCTATCATTCTTTAGCGTGAGAATGCTAAATGACTCCCTGAGGAAGGATTCGGCTTCACAGAGGCTGCTGCTCTTCTTCACCCACCAGACGCAGAGTTTTTTTTAGAGTGGAAAATAATGTGAGCACATTCGAGCGAGTAGTAAGATATGCACTCGTATCAAGGCTGATTGAAACCACTGCAAGTTAGGCTCTATGAACAATCTGGGAGTGAGGGCTCTGCTAATGCTGTGTACACCATTCCATGAATGGCTTTCAACAATATCATCCCGTGGTTCGCCCTCCATGATGAAAGCCAGGCGGAAACCCCAATCCTCATAGAGAACATAGAAGTACCCCAATTCCACTCACCTTTCTCCTTCCTAGTGCGAAAATCTACTTCGCTATCTGTGGGTCCAAATCTGAGCACCAACACCTTATCAATTCTTTGCCCTATCAATCCCACTGCATTTCATCATATTGGTCAGTTGAACTGATATCGACCTGAAGAATTTACCATGCAAAGTACCATCATACTACAGCAGTGCTTCTTTCCCTCCCGTGGAGCACATTTGAACTTTCTGATACTTCTACATCTGAATCCCCTTTCGCACTCATTTCAATCTGGACCTTGAGGTCCGCCGATAATTTCCTTTTACTTCCGAATGTTCCCTTGCAGGCATTACGGCTAGAGCCTGTGACTCCAAATGCCGAGGGAGTGCTATGTATTCGCTCATCTTGCCCAGCCCATCGCGGATGCAGGTCTGCGAGGTCTGGCCCATAAAGCAGCATGTGTGCCCGTTCTACCGACATACCCCCTTGCCTTCGAACCCAACTCGTTCTCGCTTAACATGCCGATGCTGTAAGTAACGCATCATGAGTTGACACTATCCGAAGCACTGACTGGTTTCCAGCGCTGATCCGTCTACCAAATATGCGCCCTACAATCCGGTTCTCTTCCCAGTCGGCTACGAACGCCGATGGCCAAAGAACCGCACGACCGCCGCACCCATCTGGCTTTCGACAGATCTTCGAGACGGCAATCAAGCTCTAATCAATCCTATGAATCATAAGACCAAGTTGGAGCTCTTCAGGTTTGAACAAATTCTTCACTCGATATGGCCTGGCTGACCATGTCCTGTAGACTTCTCGTTAGGATTGGATTCAAGGAGATCGAAGCCGCCTATCCTTCTGCTTCCGAGGCAGAATTCGCGTTCGTTCGTTCGCTCATCGAGAACAAGGAAGTGCCTGATGATGTCACCCTTCAGGCAAGTCTAACTAACTCTCCGTCATCGTCTGTCCCACTCACCCGTCTCATCTTACAGGTGATTACTCCTGCGAGGTCTGATCTCATCGAGAGATCCATCGCGTCGTTAGCTGGCGCGAAGAAAGCTACCATCCATCTATATAACGCTGTTTCCCCACTCTTCCGCGAGGTCGTCTTCCGAAACTCCGAAGAACAGACTATTGATCTAACGCTCAACGCGGTGCGACTCATAAAGAAGCTTACTGAGGAAGAGACTATGCACTCGGGTATGTCTTCCAGCTAACTCGTGGACGATTTCCTTGCTTAGGATCTCCGTAAAACTTCAAAAGGGACCAAATTTCGCTTGAATTATTGCCTCGAGACTTTTTCCCAGACAGAGCCAGAATTTGCTGTCCAGCTGGGTAACCGAGTGCTCGAGGCTTGGGGCAAAGCCGGTCCAGGCGACAACAAAGTCATTTTCAATCTGGCTGCAACAGTAGAATGCGCGCCGTCCAATCATTACGCAGATATGGTAAATTAAATCTCCAACGCCTCTATATAGCAATTCTCAATAAATTGATCTGCGGTAGGTCGAGTACTTCAGTACTCACATCACTCATCGTGAACATGTGATATTAAGCATCCATCCACACAACGACAGAGGTGAGTAATGCTCCATACTCGGCTTTTGTTATTACAATATCTCACTATCTTTCGAAGGCACTGCCGTGGCTGCAGCTGAGCTTGCTTTGCTCGCTGGAGGCGATCGTGTAGAAGGCTGCTTGCTTGGAAACGGCGAACGGACGGGGAACGTTGATCTTATCAGCCTCGCACTCAACCTCTATTCGCAGGGTGTGTCGCCTAACTTGGACTTTTCCAATCTTTCCGAGATAGTCGAAGTCGTGTGCCGCGCAAACGAGATGTCCACGCCCAAGCGCTATCCCTACGCAGGCGCCCTCGTCTTCACAGCGCTCGCTGGTACCCATCAGGACGCTATCAAGAAGGGTCTGGATGCCCAGCGCCGCCGATGGGAGTTGGTGGATCGTACAGGCGAGGGAAATAAGTTCTGGGCGGTCCCATATATCCCTCTTGACCCTAGGGATCTCGGTTACGGTTACGAGAACCTCATCCGCGTCAGCAGCCAAAGCGGCAAAGCAGGTGCGGCCTACATAATCAAGGAGACCTTGGGCCTCGAGATTCCCCGCAGGATGCAGGTTGCCTTCTACAAGATCGTGCAGAGTGAGAGCGAGCGTTCGGAACGCGAGATGACCGCCGCACTTGTCGTGGATGCTTTCAAACGCTCTTTCGGATTTGATGTAAATTCTCATGCTCGCCTCCTTCTGCGGTCATCTCAACTACGCCCACTGTCACCATCCACCTCTTCAACCTCCGACGGCTTTGAGGACATCCTCGAGTCTCCTTCCGATGAAGACGGGCTCGTTCACCTAGAGGCTCATATCGATGTCGATGGCAAAGCGCGGCTCATCCAAGGACAAGGACGTGGCTCCATCGAAGCTCTCATAGATGCTCTGCGTTTGTATCTAGGAGTCACCTTCAGTGTCTACGAGGCCTCCGTCCAGTCTACCGAGTCCAAAGACATCGCAGTCTTTCTCGAGGTCTCGGAAGCCGCTTCTGAAGCGAAGGTTTGGGGCGTTGGGGTGTCTAAGGATATCTTCGAGAGTAGATGCCGAGCACTGCTTAGCGCTGCGAACATCATTGTCAACGATGACAGAGTGTTTCACCAGCCCAAACTGGTATTTACTCCCCGCACGGCGCCCGGATACAAACTATCTCGCGACGGGTACTTCCTCGACATGTATGCCGGGAGATCGACGCCGCTTGAGCAAGTCGGTGAAGTCGGGGTTAAAGTTGAGGTGCTGAGCGTTGCGGCTCTCTAGATTTTGTTTCGTCTGAATTCCGCTTCTTATCATCTCGGTCGATGTTTCGACCTATAGACATGAATGGCTCTCGATTATCCGGCTATGTATGTATGTCATTATGCCTCGGGTTGTGTTTCTCGTGTAGTTGTAACGCGATAGCAAGCGCGAAATGCCTGAAATCTTGGATCTCTGTATTCCCTGTATGGATATCCTTGTTTTTCTGGACGCTGCTATGCTCATAAGAGGAGCAGCTTTTGGTAACTGTCGGAAAGGCGAACGACCAGATGTAACGCATCGCGTCCTGGCATAGGTTGCGAACCAGCCGAAAATGCTGGCTCAAAGCGGAACCAATTCAGAGAACATCAGTACAATTGTTTGTCATCACCTTTAGATCAGTATTGTGATGTGAGGGGGTCTACAAGAGTCGTTGGTAGACTATCCCAACGAGCCAGACCATCACTACATCAACGGTCTCTACAATATACCCCATCGACCGAACGGGCGTTGAAAAGAATAAACTGAAAGGCGTCAAAACCAAAAGCTGTTTCCAGCTTGCATATGGGTAATATTAGATGGAAACAAGGGTTACTGGCACATACAGAAGAAGCCGTCTTCCGAAAATCTATTGTGATGATACAAGGTGCCTCCTACGGCCGCTTCACAGCAATTATGACACAGGCGAGGGTGCTTTCGACCACTGACCGGCTTTCCGTGCCTCATCTTCCATTTCAGCGATAAGCTCTCCCGCCTCCCCAGCCTTCTCCACTTCCAACTTTTCCATATCCCGCTCAAACAGCCGCCCAAAGGCATTCACAACATCCGGTACTACGTCTTCCACATTGACGGCCTTGCGTGCGGCACGCTCTATACAGCCTGCTTTCACATCTGCCAGCCCACACGCTACGATTTCGTCGAACCACGCGATTGGCTCGCTCGTGACGTTGAATGCGAATCCATGAGTGGTGAGACGGTGCCGCACCTGGACGCCGATACTCCCAACTTTGGTAGTTGCGTTGAGAAACACTCCAGTGTGCTTGGAAGGGATATGCGCGATGCCATGCGCCTCCTGCAAGTGGTTCTCGATCATCTTCTGCATGCGGCAAATGTAGTCGCGAATGCCCATCGCTGGTGTGGTGCGCCCCAGGTCCAGCAACGGATACCCAACGAGTTGCCCCGGCCCATGGTATGTGAGCTGCCCACCGCGCTGTGTGCGCAGGAAGTCGGCACCAATATTGGTGAGGCGTGCGCGCTCGACCGCAAGCTCGGATTCCAGCTGTCGACGTCCGCCAGTGTAAACGGGGCGATGCTGGAGGAGGAGTAGGATATCTTGATGATTATCTGAGGCGCGTCGCTGTTTGAGTTGGATGAAGTGGAGGGCCTCTTGAAGGGCGAGCGTGGGTATGTATGGGAGAGGCGTCTTGAAGTAGTGGTACAATATTGGGGGAAGACTCATTGCACTGACAAGTCAAGGTGGAGAAACGGAGTAATTAGGGTAATCAAATTGAACCCGATGATGGGTCCTCAATTATTACATAATAGTTCGCCAACATGCCGCGCTGTTACCACTGCGGGCAAAGTTCCATGGGATTGGCGATTCATCAGCAAACTGGTAGCCGAGCCCCAGCTGCCCCAGCTGCCCTAGCTACTCCTAGATGCTTATGTCATTCGAGGCGTCTGTACAGAAAGGTGGGTCTGGTCAGATAGTCGCTTTTTTATGATGTCTTCCCCAAAGCAGCTAGCCAGTTCAGGTCTCCTTGCGGGTCTGTCTAGTTAAGCATACATTGGTGTGATTCTTATCATCTTTGTCATACTTGACATCAATCTTATCTTTGTTTGTGTAGGGTCGAGAGATAGGTTGAGCAGTATTATAGAGGGAGCTTTCACGTGAGGCACTCTCGGAGAAGTACAAACAATTTAGAGTAGCTGTGTCGACAAACAAAAAGAGAGACAAGGGAATGTCGCAGACCTCCAACATGGCCTCCATGCGACTGTAAGTAGAAGTCTTCGAAAGAATAACAAGGGCCAGTTGAAGTTGTTCACTAGTGTGACTGTAGGCAGAAATCTCCGAGAGTGACATAAGGGCAGGCTGTTTACTAGTGCGATTGTCGTTGAGCCAGTTAGGTGACAATACCAAGCCGAATCAACACTTACATTATATTCCACTTGCAGAGGAGGGCGTCGTCGTAGTCGTCGTTGCGCTTGCAGCGGTAGCTGAGCTGCTGATCTATTGTCATCAGGGCGGCGGTGGCGGTGACAACATAGCCTGTCTATCAGGGGGAGTGAGTCCAGAGCTGCTGCAGAAACGAACAGGGAAAGTAGAAACCAATATAGCTTCAGGGAGAGGTGTACGGACACAGAGCGAGTGAGCATGTGGTGGGGCAGGCGTAGATGATGTCGTAGCAGGCATCGCACATGCGTGCATCGCATACGGAGAACTCTGGGGAAGGCGTCGAATGTATTATCTTTGTCCAGTAAGTCTTTGTAGCACTGTGAGAGTACTGTGAGTTGATCGTTATTGAGCGCGAGAGGATGAGGATGGACAGAAAGATTGATGCGCTTACTAATTTCAACTTGTCACGTTACTCACCTGCAAGTTCAAACGTTCAACGTTCAACGTTCAAACATTCACGTTCAACGCTCGTCGATGCCTGCCTTTTGTCCAAAATACGGCAAGACATTTGTCTCTGAGGTGCGGGTCGTCAAACATCTCAATGGTCGACAATCCCCTTGCAGCGGTTGGCTCTCAGAGCTTGCCAGTATGGTTGCTGCCACGGATGTTGCTGATTGCGCTGCTGGGCAGACTCAAGATGGACCGACACTTGCAGGGATCGGAGATGATATGGATATTGATTGGGCTGCTGATTGGGACAAGTACCCCGAGGTGTCCTCATGTCCAGACACCGCCCGAACAAACCCATTACTTCTAGCCGAGGACTTGTTTCCAGGTGCCGGAAAAACATACGGTCAAGCACCCACATTTATGGACACTTTTGATGCCGACATCCATGCCGAAAAGCGAGTTGACAACATATTCTACCCTTTTGCGAACAAGGACGACTGGGAGATGGCCTCTTTTCTCCTCCGATCTGGTCTGTCTGTTGCAAAAACGGACGAGTTTCTCTCATTAAATTATGTACGTCTCACCTCTTCTGGTTTAATATGAAGCTGATCAACTCATTAGGTCAAAACTCGACCATTTTTGTTTCGCACAATGAAAGATCTCCGTGCAAAGATCGAGCTGCTACCGGAAGCTCCTCGTTGGACGTCTGAGCCCATATCTCAGCCCGGATACCCTACAAAGCAGCCGATGACATTGTTTCGGAGGAACAGTGTTCTCTGTCTTGAAGCGCTGTTCTCAAACCCCCTCTTTTCAAATAGCATTGACTATGTGCCTCGACACGTCTACCAGAGCGCAGAGAGGCTTGTTCGTGTTTTCAGCGAGTACATGACTGGCGACCGTGCTTGGGATGTTCAGGTATGTGATCTTCTACCTGTGGTACTCCATTTACTCAAACTTTCGACAGTCGACACTACCCGAGGGCGCAACATTACTTGGCGTTATTCTCTCGTCAGATAAGACAACGCTCACTGCTGGAACAGGCAATCGATCGGCTCACCCGCTCCTTCTTTCGCTTGCGAATCTCTTTGCCGGCACTCGCATGAAAGCGTCAAATCATGCATTCTTACTCCTTGCCCTCCTTCCCATTCCAAAATTTCTATGCGCCAAAAATCTTCGCGGGACGTTGGAGAGCCGAGTAGTTCATCAGTGTCTGAGCATCGTCACTGAGGACTTGAAGATAGCCGCAAGATATGGCCGTATGATGACAGATCCTCGTGGCTATTCGCGTTTTTGTTTTACTCCTTTAGCCGCATATATCATTGATAACCCAGAAGGTCAGCTACTTGCTGCTGTGGGCGGAAAGTCTTCACCGGTCACGATTGCGTCATCAAAACAGCTCGGCGATCCCTTCCGTCACCTTTCTCGGACTGCGTCAGTTACGCTGGCTCAGATTCAAGACTTGAACAGCCGTGTTAATCCACAGGATCTTGAGGCATATGTACCAGCTGCGAAGGCTGCAAAATTGAATGGCGTAGATTCCCCTTTTTGGTCGGACTGGGCACGGTCTGACCCCTCTCTGTTTCTCACGCCGGAGCCGCTCCATCAATGGCACAAACAGTTCCTTGATCATGACGTTCATTGGTGCCGAAATACCATTGGTGATTCCGAATTGGACTTTCGCTTTTCCATCATCCAGCCACAAGTCGGATTTCGACATTTTGAAAATGGTGTCTCCACATTAAAACAGGTCACTGGCAGAGAACAGCGCGATATACAGCGTTATTTTGTTGCTTGCATCGCAGGAGCTGTTCCACCTAGCTTTCTTGTCGCAATCCGTGCTCTGATGGACTTTCGGTACCTTGCTCAAGCCCCCCAGATTGACGAGGTAATCATACGTCGAATCTCGGATGCGCTAGCTGAATTTCACCATCATAAACATGCTATCGTTGATGCCGGCGCAAGACGTGGCAAGCGGAAGGCGATCATGCACTGGAACATCCCTAAACTTGAGCTAATGCAGAGTGTTGTACCGAGTATCAGAGCGATGGGAGCGCCAATGCAATGGACTGCCGATGTCACAGAGCGCGCGCACATTGAAGTTGTGAAGGAGCCATTTCGCGCAAGCAACCATCGTGATTTTGACTCACAGATTTGTCGTGCTATGGATCGCGCAGAGCGGCGTCGTCATTTTGATCTTGCAACTTCTATCAAGTCCGCGGGAATTGACCTTGCCGCTGTTTTCAGTAGCAGCCATGTGTCAGAGGATTCTGGTCATGACTCTGATGACGACAAGCTCGATGATGATGAAAACCTTTGGAAATCAGTGATTAATCCTGTAGAGAACTTGACCGGCCCTCGTCGACATTGTACGGACCTGTTTGCAAAGGCAGCAATCATTCTTATGTGGAAATCTCGGATCGACACCACCAGCGGCTCTCCTCGCACCTTCATGACGCCATCTACCGCATTTCACCTTAATCGTACACCATGCTTGTCTGCAGTCTCCGTGGATGATCTCGCCAGTTCCTTCCAGCTTCCAGACCTTCGACCTGCCCTTGCGGACTATGTGCTGCGGCTCCAGGCTGGACAGCAAGTGCATGCTATCGGTGGACGTCGAATTTCACAACCAAATTGCCTGCTTCCTTTCTCGCATGTTGACGTTTGGACACACGCTTATGTGCAGGTCAAGCCCTTGCGAGGGCATGAGATGTCAAATCCTTACAATATTCAAGCGAGTCCAAGATCGGCAGACTGGCCATTCGGCAGGCGTGACACCGCGCTTATTGCCAACACAAGTGATGCCATTTGGCCTCCTTTATCCACAATGGAAGGTTGGTTTCTGCTCACGTCATAAAACTTGGTGCTGATGACTCCTTCAAGGTCATTCTATTGTGTCAATTTGCCTTATCTTCTGTCTGATCTTCTCCACGGGGCAGTCGCAGCCACACCCACACCCATACCTCATGTACGGCCACCGCTTTGATATTGTTCCACAAACGTCATTTGCAGCTTCCGGGACAAGCCACCTGTCACCTGAGGCGAGCTCGGGAATGTACATCGTGAAGCGTGCCGTTCGTGCGGACAGCTCGCTGCTTGGTGATGTTATTCCACTGTCTCAGATACGTACACCGGTTCAACTGATTCCTCGTTATGGAGCCAAGGCTGATCCTCGCTTGACTGCCCAGAATAGCTTCCATTTCACTCGCGAATTTTTTGTTAATAAGTATGCTAACCGGGAGATCTACAACCTGCTGACTTAGTCATTTTCACATGCTGTTCTCCGCCATGTCGTCAATGTATAGTAAGAAACCGCACTGCAGTGTTCAATCGACAGGCTGTTGCCATTCTTCTGTTTCATGTCGCGTGCAGCAGTACTGTAGTTCTATCTAATATTTAAGACTCACAATCATCTCTTGTCCTTCCATCTGCTTTTCAGTCCATCCTTATATTGCTATTTATCGTTCTCAGATCGCACAGTGAATTCTACGATGGATTGGTCAATGGACATTGACGCAGGTGCTGACTACTCTATGTATTACCCTTTCGCGCATCTCTGACTACCCTTGATTCTCTAGTATCTGCCTCTCAACCAAGTCGAAGGCAAAAGAAGCGGCCGGCAGCAGATGCAATTCCAATCATGGAGGCCCAACGTCGATCCACTAGGGCCAACCGAGGTCAAGGTGGACAGAATCTCCAACGAGAACATATTGAAGAAGCTCTCCTTGTGCCGAAGCGTCGTCGAGTGAGCTGTCATACATTTCCCGAAGGCCTAGACGACACAGAGAGGATTGCTGAAAATCCAATGGCTCCACCACCAGCAAAGCGAAAGCACCGCCAGAAAAAAGTAAGCTCGTCATCTATCGTTCACGAATTTGCGATAAATGCTGTATTTCAGTCTATTCTGGGACCTGTTACAGGCCAGGAGATTCCAAACCCTCTAGTTACCCATACTGTACCAGCACCAGTTCCCATTCGGATCCCTGCTGATGACAGAGCGCTTGGCCCTCCGCCCGGGTTTGGATTTCCTCCCGAATTTCCTGCCTTGCGAAGCGCCCTCCCTTCGAGCTCAGTTCATATGTCACAGATTGATCCCTATTTGATAGGTCTTCAAGCAATGCCTCATCATCGTCAACTCGCCACATCTAGAGGACCTTCCCCTTCTACAACACTTCAGCCTCAACCTCAACCTCAACCTCAACCTCAACCTCAACCAGCCTATTCAAGTAATGGCAAAGAGGCACAGAGGTCTGTCGTTGTTTCTATCATAATAGCATACTCATGGTGCAATTTCTAGCCACGTTGACTCACTTCCTTCGACCTACGCTGCAAGAACTCCGGCATATAATGCCGGTGCATTTGTTCCTGCACCGTGCTCCATACCTGTTCCAATTCAGAGGCCGCCAAATCTACCGGTGCAACCTGTGAACTCTAGGCATACAGACGAAGACAGTGAAGCCTCGGATGATAGTATCGAAGAGTTTAATGAGGATGACAAGGATGACGAGGACGAGATTGAGGGTGAGGACGAAATTGAGGGTAAGGATGAAATTGAGGATGAGGACGAGATTGAGGATGAGGATACCGAAGATCACCTTCAAGATATTGAGGAGAACCAGCAGGAAATGGAGGGTTCAGAGTCTGAGGATGATGGTCGGAAAACGAACACTAATAGTGAGTTTCTTTGGCTATAACTATCTTGAAACTACGGCCATGATAATTATGATGCAGATAACCAGCAGACGTGTGGATCGCAACGCAGCCTCCAGCACTCTCATCAAGCTTCATATACTGATGCTGTGGTCACAGAACGTGGCGGTGGGGTTTTGCGTGAGATAATTACATCCCAACTGGTCTGCAATTTTGTTTATTTGATTCTTTTTCGTGCTGATTACTTTGCTTTAGGCACCTCAAACACGACAGCTGCAGCCCACCGATATACTTCACGAGCATCAGCGCCGGAATGGCACACCAAGAGTGCCAGATGTCAATCAACTTACCCAAGTCGCTACAAGGATGTCGACACCATCGGTAATGCCTGTCGCAGGCAGAATTTGTATGTTCCTTCGTTTCTATGTAACTGCTTGCTAATGATCTTTTCATTGAGCTCATTCATCACTTCAAATCAACACGCGCCAGCGCAATCACCCACGCAAAAAATCGGCCATAGATATTGACCCTAGAGACTTGAAGAAACTCGGATCCCTTCCATCGCACTGGCGCTACGTAATTGTTCAGGCTCGCCTAAGGCACCGTAAATGGCTGGCATCCATCGACCCATTCCCTGAATACGAGACTTCTCTAAGGCATTCGACGGCATCTATATATGAAGCGGTCGCAGAGTATACCCAGAACTTCAGGGTACAGCTATTGCCACCAGGTTAGTGTAGTCTCGTGAATCTCTTATCTGCTTATCATATTCGACATTGCAGGTCAGCTGCTGGATCACGATATGATTAAAGGAGTATGTTTTGGTCACATACGCTATACTACTGATTCTTATAGTTTATCAGGTTCATGAGGATGGGTCAACATTCCGAGGTGAGCTCAAGCGTATTGCACGCTTGATTGTACAGACATCCTACAATCTCCTCTCTGCCTCCGACCTTGCTGAGAACTTGGACGCTGCCGGATATCAAGCTCGCATTCGTGCGTGGGTTGTTGAGTTACTTACTGATGGGAAGTTCATGCATGGCCCTTGCGACACAAATGTGAGTGACGTTTGTGTCGTACACCATAAGCTAAATGTATTTTCAGGGCATGATCCTAAACCTCGGGCATCCAGCAATTATGTTGTTGTGCCACACATTCTTCTACTTCGACAAGAAATCTTTGGGTATCCTGTTTCCAGAAACATACAAAGATGTTGTTCCGGATAGGACAATGGCTCTACTAATCTGTGTCGTAAGGTTTCCTCCCATGTCTGTATCACTAATGTACTAATATCTATGCAAATAGATCAAGAACTGTCTGGAGGAATGGGAGGGCGGCATACACAAGACTATCGACTTCTCGAAAGAAGCATATGAAAAAGACTTCGGTGCAATCGTAGGACTCATTCAAACTTTGAAGGCCCACCTGACATTCGGACCCACATACCAGTGCATGTGTCAGCGATGGGCAACAAAGGGACTGTGAGTGTGGAGCTAATCATTATTCTTATTCTGATTTTTCAAAAGCCCAGAAGTTGTTGCAGCGGCTCAACGGAAGTCTGGCCAAACCGACTATGGACTCAAGCTAGACTTTGGCATCCCTGGGCCACCGCTGTCTGTACTCCTTATTTCCGTTTTGTTCCTGTCTAACGATGCTCCGTTTTAGACCATATCAATGATTAATTCTTTCTTCTCTATGACATCATCCTTCCGCCCTGCCTAATGTCACTCGCTGTCCCATATCATTCATTTTATAAACTCTCTCCTTCCGTAATACCACCTCACAATTACTTCACTAATTCTAGACTGTTGATTACTGCCGTTTTGATCTCATTGTTCGGTGTTCAAATGCGACAAATATATACAGTTTTTGGTCAAATTTCACGAGATTTTTCATATTCTACAAATTCTGTCGGGGTGTAGTATCTGCTACCGGGAACGTCTGACAAGAGCCTCTAAACTAGTCAGAGCTGCTCAGAGGCTGTCAAGATACTTTTTTTGTTCGGAGCACCAAAATATTAGCAGCTGGACAGTGTCTAGGCAGCTCCGGCAAGCATCAGTCCAGCAGACACTGTGTCTGTATAATTGGGGACTCGCTGAAGGTGTCTGGGGCTCTGGCATTGTCTGTCCAGCTTCGGACAGACGCCTCCCAGTTTGCTGATGCTTCCAGAATGATTACCTGATGATTTCCTGCCCAAAAGAATCAGTATGAGATTTATAGATAAATCTTGAACAAAATGACAATGTGCTCCTTAAATTCCACACAAAGTGTGCTTGGATTGCATGATGATCCAATTAAAAATTTGTTTCAGAATAAGATCAGGCCGAAATCAGACTGAAATGTCATAAAGGCTGCAACATGTGTCCATGGAGCACAAAAGGGAGGATATTTGAGCTAAAATCACAAGAAACTCACAGATCACATCCTAAACTCATCCTAAATAGTCCACAGATTCCAAGCTGATTCCATTGTGATCAAGTGATCAAGCAATAGTTTGATCACAATGGGATCAGCTTGGTCAGAATAGGATCAGAATGGGATCAATAGACCATTTAGGATGAATTTAGGATGTGATTTGCGAGTTTCTTGTGATTTTAGCCCAAATGTCCTTCCTTTTGTGCTCCATGGATATATGTTGTGGAATTCATGAGATTTCTGATCAATTCCAGCCTTATTTCATACCACAACAATTTTTTAATCAGATTATGAGATATTCCAAGCACACTCTGTGCAAAAACTAAAGAGCACATTCCCTTTTTGCTCAAAATTTATCCATAGATCTAATGCTGATTCTTTTGGGCAAGAAATCATCAGGTAATCATTCTGGGATCACTGATCCCATGGAACTTTGCCCACGGTGTACAACACTGCTGTCGCACTTCAAACCTTCGAACCATCATCTCGCTGTACACATACCCTTGAATCTTGAAAATCGCGAGCAACCCTGAACGGCCGCCTATACCCAGACTGCGCCAGTCCAGGAGGCTACCTCTATCTAACCCATCTCACCATGGAAAACGTTGACACTCCACAAAACAGGCAAGTGGAGGAGTCCATCAATCGCATTGTGCATGAGGGTCCTAGTGGTGTTACGAGCAAGGTGGATTCACTCCTCCGTCGCTCAATGTCAATTCTGAACTGGACAAATACAAACCCGAACTGAAGTTACTCCACGCTATGGTTGCGTCCGACCCGCTACAGACCACGATGGTCGGATCTAGCAGAGTAGGCACTCCCATTGTGAGTCCTTAGTTGACTTGCACACAATGAGTGTTTGTAACTATCACTTTTTTGGGCCACTCCGCCTTCTGGCGTGAAGCTCGGGAATGTGCCGTCGTCATCCGCATCTAATTCCCAGTCTGATTCAACTCAAACTTCAAAATCAATGGATGCCAATGCGTTCCAATCTTTGCTTATGCTATCAGGGAGCACTGGGGTGAGCACTGACTCAAGTCCTGGTGCGCGTCTGTAAACACGCGTGTTTGTGACCGTCTTCCCAGGAGCCCCCATTCTCTATAAGACCTAAGGATCAGACATCTGATATCCTCGTGCTATCTATTGAAGCGGTCAAAGCCACTCTCACAAAAATCGATGCCCAGATATCCTTCGTGGAAAGTCGCTTGGCGGCCGCGTATGCAGAGGCTGACCGTATTCGGCTCGACTCATCGTCCCTTGCACTGTCTGGGCATGATGAAGTCGAAAAGAGGACACAGAGATTGGAAAAGATCCGCGCCTTCATCGCGAAGTTCGAATCGCTCAAGCAAGCAAAGGAGCTTGAACTGGCGGCGGCGTACATTGAGTTTGAGGAGCTTGCCTCGGTCGCAATTGACAGGCCGGATATCGAGAATCTAGGAGACATCATTCCTCTAGATGTACTTCGTTTGGAGTCCGAGCCCGATGAGAGTGTCGTTTCCCCAATCACAGCGACCGATGCTAAGGGGAAGGGCAAGGACAAAGGTAAAGGTAGAGCTCTTTGATATGCCTTGAGGAGGTTGGGTTGATAGCCGCTTTCGGCGGAGGTATGTTTCGGTTTCCCATCACACACACTTATAGCTCATCCGTCCCCGATGATTCATTTTTGGAGAAGACATCTAGCGTTGTAGAAAGAAAAGGCGACTTTGCTCCTTGCTCCAGGTTTATTGGTTGTCAAATTGATCAATTAAGTTCGACTCGTGCTATTTTTTGGGTTCGTCCCGACCTCTGAGCTCTGGCGTAGGGTACGAGCGGAAATTTGAACTCGACGCTTGTGCGTTCACGCCTGTTGAAGGCGACCAAGGCGCTATGACTCACTGCATAACGACGCACTTCAATGATGATTGTGGATCTGAAAAGTCCTGTGGGCTCGTACTACTACGAGTCGAAGCACTCGAGATTTTTGAAGCTGCTGACTCTTATGTAGCAGCTTCTGTTCTCTAAGAGAAGGCTCTCAGATTCGATATGATAATACTCATTCTGTCAGCTTCCCCGCACCTTACAGTAGAATAACCTTCGTCTTCCAACTTTCTGAATTGCTCTGATCCACTTTCTGTAACTCAATCACGAGAGTTCAGCTTGTAGCCATCGACCATGGAAATCTGTGAGGCTCCGGCACTCAAGGAGACGGATGTAGAGTACCTCAATCCCCATCAAGTGCATGGGCACTTGCAGTGGGCAAGGCCGATCTCCTTGAAAGTGGGCATGTTCTTCCACCATCCAAACTGGCCACCAGACTAATTCACCTCTATCCAGCTGTTTCCAAGCTGCATACGACGCCAGCGCTTGGTTCTCCAATGGAGTCCAACGCGGCAATCATCACCATTATATTTGAAGGCATTGGATGAGTGAGTCCATTGCCATTGTTGATCTTTCTTCAGGAATCGCTTTCAGAGGTTAAACTCGTTCACATCATGGATTCCCTTCGACCAAAGCTATGGAAGCACTCTTACAATGTCCGTTCTCCCTAACGACGAGATTTTTCGATGCCGGACATCCACGAGCACAGGGTAAGTCGCATGGCGATCATCGCAAGAATCGCTCAGATCTAATTTTTCAGTCTCTCCCAGTTTTTAGTCAACAACGTCGTCTGAAGTTGTCGTAATGGGCATCAAGTCTCTTCAGGTCTTTGTCGAGAGCGTCATGGGTAGTCTCTGCCTCATAGAATCGTACCTGGTGCATGCAAAAGGAGAGGTCCAGGACGAACTAGCGTCGATGAAATTCAGGCCCGAGGAAGTAGAAAAGCGAAAATCCATCCTAGAATATGCTCATATTGAGAATATCTGAGGATTGGGGAATTGCATTGGATGATGCACAGAGAGCTTGCGGATGCGATCGCGATTGCGGAGACAAGGTCGGATATCAAACTTTCGGATGAGCACCATTCGGAAGACCTATCAGACGAGAAATTGTTGTCGTTCCCACCAATTTCCTTCTTTATCTTTAGCAAACGCATCAATATTGCACTCTGTGGGATTTTTACCATAGGTTCCGCGCGAACGCTGAACGCGTTTACATCCACGTGATACTAATGGACGTCCACGTGATGCGCAAAGTATATAGTGTCTGTAGACGTGTCCGCTAAGCTCGAGCTCAGAGACAACCACCATGGCCGCGCTGCACCTCACCGCTCCCGACGCTCTTCTCAATAGTCCAGGATCATCTGTGTTTGACCTGCCAACGCAGCCCTTACAGCCTTCGTACATTCACCCTCATTCCCGCTTGGTCAATTCCCACGTGTCCGACACACCTGAAGACAGGTCCTTCATCATCATCTCTGGGGGCACAGGCTGCAATGCAATTTGCGCCGCATTTTCTCAAGCATGCTATGTGCTACCAGTCTCCGATGATGGAGGGTCTTCGAGCGAGATTATCCGTGTGCTCGGCGGTCCGTCTATCGGTCTGTGATGCTCTCGCTCGCCTCCAAAGCAAGTACATGTCCTGACGTGGCGGGTACGACGCGTTGCAGGGGACATTCGCTCTCGACTTGTTCGTCTAATGCCCTCTGCACCTTCTGGGTCTCCTTTGGACGCCTTACGTACGCTTCTTGCGCATCGCCTTCCCGTAAATTGCTCCGAGCAAGAGGCACGCGATCAGTGGAGGGCGATCGTCGAGGGACGCAGCGCGTTATGGGTAGGCATTCCAAACGACCGCAAGGAGACCATAAGAGGTGATTTAGGCTTGCAATGCTGCCCAGATTGACTGTTAATCTGTGTGCAGGGTTCCTCGTGTACTTCGAGAATGAAGTACTCCGACGGGCACATAAGAACTTTTCATTCCTGAATGGAAGGTGAGCTATCGTGTTCCGTTGACCTTCCTCTCCTCCCAGTATTATGTAGATACGATCAGAGCTCTTTCTGATACGAGTGATGGCTGTACAGCATCGGAAACTACTTCCTTGCTGCCGCGCAAGGATTCTTCCGTTCCCTTCCTTCAGCCATCTTCCTCTTCTCTTCTATCACTGGAAGCCAGGTCCGCTGTTCCTTGTGCTTTAGTGAAACCTGCTCATCCAGAGTCGCAGGCAAACATTCTCCCAGTCATAGTGACCAACCATACCGTTACGATTGCAGCTGAGCTTGTAAGCCGTCTATTTCTGCTGTGTAATGTCTCCTTGTGTTCAACCCTTAATTTCTTCACCGTTGTTTAGGCGAGCGGCGTGAGTCTCATTGGCCAATGCGAGATATCTCACCCCGTGCGAAAGTCGTCGTTCTCTATTGACAACGACCTTGACGACAGCGCGCTGAACCTTGCATCTCCCACGGATGATCTTAGGGCTACGCTGTCAAAGCCCAAGAATATGATGTTCGACGCGGGCTCTAAGGTCGATTTTGAGGCGCTTGACGCGCCCATAAGCAGTGAGTATCCTTGTGCCCTTTCATTCATTCATAAAGTACCACGATATATATATTCGTAACGTTGTATAGGGCTATATTACATCAACGCATACGGACACGAAATACACCCTTCACCGAACCCTGACTATCTCTCGAACCTGCGCGCGCGGGAAGTTCTCGTGTATGCGTGTGGCTCTCTCTGGACAAGGTCCGTTACACACTCATTCGTTGCGACTTGAAATGAAACAGTAGAGCCTAGTATCATCCCATGCCTCGCATTGCGTGGCGTTGCAGCTGCGATAGCCGGCGCATCGTCTTTGCGCGCGAAAGTTCTCTTCCGTAAGTGCATTGAAGTGACTTCCCTGCTCAGCTCTTCGGTTGACGCTTCGTTTTGTTCACTGTGCAGTGAATTCGAAGAATGACAGGGAGACGGACGGGTATGCCGCGACTGACTACATCGAGTGCGTACTGATGATGATGGTTATGGTTGTTTCTTTGAGATTGCTGAAATACGTTGACATGCTTTAGCGCCATCGTTCGTACGCTCAACGCATCATACCGCGTGGAGCCATATGGTCTTGGCCACGCCGCGACAATGTACCCTGTCTCTGCGTTCATCACTCATCTAGTATATCTGCGAGGCACCTCAGTCGAGGTCGACATACAGCGTGTCACCGTAAGTCTTTTCTTGACCTCGGCTGTTAACGTTCGGTGCTTACTGGTTCTGGGTCGCTCTTAGGAACTGGGCGTGAGATGTGTGGAGGTCGAGAGCGATGTCCTTGGGGATGACGCTGTTCCTTTGTATGATGCTGCATGCGCGCGCAGGGCCATGGAGAAAATTTTAGCAAAGGAAGAGTGAAATCTTGACTTTCAGGACGGTGTGAGTAGATGATATATTGGCTTGATGCCGCGGTCTCATTACACCAAAATTTGACAGGCTAACATTTACGATGTGATATATTCCGGGATAGTTGATAGATCTGCTTCAGAATTGAATTGTGTCAGGTGGTATTTGCTGGTGTTAGCATCGAAAGCCAATGACGTCATGGCGTGCAGCATCATACCTTCCCTAGACGAACGTCATGGGTGTCAAGCGCAAGCATATAAACACATAATGTTTCCGTCGCTGTCGAGAACGACCCATCTTTCTGCTGCCATGTTCCACCATATTGCAGTTGTTGCACGCACCCAAGCCGCTCGCGCACCCGTCGTTGTCTCACGCCAATTGCACGCAACGCCTACTGCAGCGAAAACAGTCACAGAGAAGGTTTCTGAGGTAGCGGATACGGTAGGTGGTGTCTCAGCTCTTATGGGATCTGAGAATACATACTTCGCTCCAGGTGAACAAAAAAGTGGGGAAAGGGCTGGCATCGGCTTTGGACGCGGGCGAGGAGGTCACAGAGAAGAGCAAGCAAGTATTAGGTATTTAATCATCATTTAGAGACGTCTCAGGGCTTACCATTCTGCGACAGGCACCTCCAAAGAGAAGGCACAAGAGGTAGGCGATACACTGCGTTGCTGTCCACATTGTTTAAGACAGATTCTCTCAGGCGACTGACGCTGTGAAAGAAAAGACGTCGGAGGTACGCCGGCTTTCTACTTATGGCCGATGCCCTATATTTACAACCCTCGAAATACACTAGGGCACAGCACAGGCGGCGCAAAAAAAGAATGAGCTGGAGTCGGATGTCAAACAAAGCATTCGCAAGGACTGACTGAACGCATAATATCCAATACATGCATGTACGCTACGGCTACAATATCTTCATGTTTAGTCGTGTATGTTATTGTCAGGCTAATTGTTAGCGCTTCCGGTCACCTAATCATCTCATGATTTACATTTGAGTTCAGTAGCCCGCCAGTCGCTCACATCTTTCAGGTCAGGGCACTGCCAGGGCCACCACTTTTCACAAGTCTGATTCAAACGCCGACAGCGCAGACACTAATGAGATTCCACGTTGCCAGCGCCAGCTTCGGACCCTACAAAATACCATGATGTACTACGGTTCGCCGCGAATACCATTGGGAACTCGGACTCTCACGAAAGCCCACGTCAGGCTCCGTCCCTAGCACGCATCTGCGCACATACCGCATCTTGCATATATCCTCGCCCCTGAGGCCCGTTCCGGTTTTGCGCGGGACGTCATGAATGAATACTGTCATCATGCATCAAGTTCCAGTCAGGTGGGTAGCTCAGTGCAGCTGAGCACGATTCAAATTCAGCGGCGGACCTTAACCCAATCACGGCAGGTGTCGTCGTTGACACTGTGCACCCACTCCACGTCAACGGATCTCTTCCGCAGTGTCAACATCCAAATTGCGGGGAGAATGCGCAGCTGAGGTCGAGGATGAACAGCGGGGTCTTGAAAGATCCCGTTCTGATCTAAATGCGCGCTCGATGTATCCGGCTGGAGAACCATTGGAAGGGAAGCGGGCGTCCCGATCGAGCGTCTCGTGCCATCTAGACGCGGTGCCGTAACGCACCATAATCATGTGGGGTCGAAATGGTGCTCGTCTATAAAGGTGGACCGGTCCATGCTTTGTTAAGTGCGCTACTGTTGCCCACTTTCATTCTGCCACTGCTATCCACGGTGAGCGTGCTCCCATGCGTCTGTTGATATCGTCATGGTCATGGCACTGATCCCATTCTTGTGCTCTAGGTAAACTTCACTTGTAGTCTCTACCGTCGAAATGTACAATCCATTCACCAAGAAAAGCTCTGCTCAGCCCAAGGTAGGCTGTGCGCGTTCTCTAGCATGTCCATGATATTGACGCGCAGAATTATTGCCGCTCAAATCCGCAGGGCCTAAGTACGCGGAAAGATAGTATTGTCTCCGACAATACCAGCGTGTACTCTTCGGCAAGCACTCTTGTGCCACAATCATGGCCTCTATCGCTGGTAAGGCCGCTAGTGCCTCGACCGAAAATATGTGTCACTTATTCATTGGCAGACTACGAGTCAAGCCTTGCCCTCGCGGTCGAAAGCTGCGAGCTCGAAACCATCGAAGGCTAGTAGTGCATATTTTTGAACTGCGAAATGCATCTTAGAGCTGGTCTGCAGACGCATGTCAACTACGCAGAAATGATGGATGACGAAAATATGTCATGGGGCCTCCCACGAAGCACATCTAGCAGGCGGCGGAGGGAACACTGAGGTGGCATAACGATCGGCAGGTAAGTTTCTCGCCATATTCTAGGTTGGCTTCGTTCTCAATGTCTTCCCCACAAGCAGCACGGGGTCGGACGCCGTGGATTCTCCTGTGAGTTGTATGTCATAGTAGATGTGAGTCGTGTCCGCGGAGAGGTAGAATGGTTAGCGCGCGATGTCTGTAGGATCTTTTACGCATGTTGTCGAAGTTGTTGTACATTATGTATTGTTTATACTCGGATCGAGTAATCTGCGCAAGCGATATTTTTTTCCTCTGCACGTCCGGTTGACATTGTGGCCGAGTTTGTAAACATACTCCTCGGAGGAATGCGAAGGACGCGATCGAGAGCGTTTCATACGGGGCGCGCCTCCTGTATTCAGCACCCGGAAGGTACAAGACGATGTAATCCTGGACTAGGAAGGCTCTTGAATACGTTCATTGACAGCCTGGAGCTCTCAGAAAAGTAACCAAGGTTGCGCGCTTCCGCTTAGAAGGGGAGAATGTGCTGAAGCGACGAGGAAGTACAAGAACAGAAGCGCGCCGTGCCTTGACAGTGTGAGGAACTGGAGGGAAAGGTCAGCAGACACTGCAGGCATCGCCGAGATGAACGAGCGGAGCTGCGGTCCTCAAGTATTGTTTCGCACGAAGCGATTCGGCTTAGACTTCAGCAACCCTTGATCACTCGTACCACCTCGAATTTCAGCGTTCCAGTGCTGATTCGCGTCAAATATTGATCTGTTATGCACAGTTAATCAACAAGTAGCAGAACTGTCGCCAGGAACGACCGCTGGGTCACAGAAGAGTACCCATACCGATACTTATACCCATGTCCCCTAGATGAGATAGCGTATACATAGACAAATTGATGTGCATTTCGACAAATCAGAACCTAGGCGGGCCGGGCCTAGAATAGAACGGTTTTTTTCGAGACGAGGTGGTGTGGTGGGAGCGAAGGTCATAGAAATAGTTTTATTCACAAGCACGATTAATCACCAACTGAGAATTGTTGGAACTGGATTATGGCACGAGGAGAAGCTGTGGCGACATACCGGGTGGACAGCGAAGATGAAGGTGAGACTCAGCTTCGGTGAGTGTTCTATCATTGACAGTCCATGAAAAAAACGAGTGTGAGCAGCTGACTAGGGTTAGTATGAAGAGGTACCTTGAAAACGGGTTCCTGTGAACCCTCGACAACGTACCCCCTTGTCTTCGGCGAATCATACCCCACCATGCCACCATCACATTGTTCTTCTTTTATGGCCACCGCCCCGAGGCTCAGTTTATCTTGCTCAGCGTCAGCGCTTGAAATTGTCTGGGCCAGGATATCCGAGCTATCGTCCAAGTGGTCGCCTTGAGAATGCGTCGTGAGCTTCTGCTCTTCCAGGAATTACAATTGCGCTGTATTGCTGCATAGAGCCGAAGCCAGAAAAAAAGGGGGGAAGCTATGTTGCTAATGAATATCCAGTGGTTGGGGATGCAGGTAGGTGTGAAGTGGGTAGAAGGCTTGCTTGAACGAATTGTGGTGGAGATGTTGGAGAGTCAGAGGAGACAATGATTTTCGGCTGCGTCGAGCGCTTCGAATTCGGCAGTTTGCGAACGCCCGTCGCGTGGAGATTCAACGATTTGTGATACGGGCCGCATTGAATCTTTGAAGCTTGACGTTCAAATATTTCAACAACACGTCACCTTTTGTCCAAAGGTTTCTTTCCGAACCTATCAGTGACTCCGCACTCGTCTCACATGCCTGATTTGAATCGTGAGGATAGGATTATATTAGTCTCCATTGCTGACCTACACAGAAGATTGCAGTCGTTCTGTGTGACCTATGTTCTTGTTATCTCGACTCGACCATATGCGCCCAGATAGACCCTGGTGCACCCTTGCCATGATACTCACGGTGCTGGTTGACTTCCAACTACGATGTTCAAGACTCTTTGCTTCACTTTGCTTGTGTCTCTAGGTACTCGCGCCCTTGCAGCTGGTCAGAGTCAACAAGTTTTCTCAACGTCTCGCGCGTCAAACCCTGGCGATGCGAAGAAATACGTGGGAGCAAGTTGGCAAGTTGGGCAATATGACGCTGGGCTCTTTTCACCCGTGGAGACATTGAGCACCCTGAGCGCGTTCGAGTACACAGTTCTTTCGCATCCTGTGTTCCCAAGACATGCTGCTAGAATTAAGAAGGTCGACGACTTTTGCGACCCGACTGTGCAGTGAGTGTCTCCCACGTTCTACACAATCCGATCACATCGCTTAAAATGATACCAAATAAAGAGCGTACTCTGGATATATCGATATTGAGGCGAAACATATTTTCTTCTACTTCTTCGAGAGCCGAAACGACCCTGACACAGACGATGTCATTTTTTGGACCAACGGAGGTGAGTCTCCAGAATTATCTGTCACGCCTACAGCGACTAAATCATCTTGTCACAGGCCCAGGATGCTCGTCGTCCATGGGACTGTTCATGGAACTTGGTTAGAGATCTCTCACTATAAACTAGACATCAACCGATAATAGGTCTAGGACCTTGTAGGGTCATAACCGAAAATGCCACCGTGTTCCATCCTGAAAGCTGGAACTCGAACGCCAATGTATTTTTCGTCGACCAGCCTGTAGGCGTCGGCTTCTCCTATGCGGAGTACGGGGAGCATGTTGTAAGTCATATTTTCCGAAGGCCTTCCTTTGTTTATAGTATGGCTGCTCAGGATACTAGTGAGGATGCCGCAAAGGACATTGCAGCATTTGTGGCGATCTTCTTTGAGAATTTCTCCTCATTCAAGGGGCGTGCATTTCACATGGCTGGAGAATCGTACGGGGTAAGTCTATTACCTGGACCTTGGATTTTATGTCCATTGACAGGGCAAAAAACCCACATCAGGGTCGTTACGTTCCGCTTTTTGCTGCACAAGTCCATGATCAGAATGCGTTGCTGGTTGCCGCAGGCCTCACCCCCATCAATCTGGTGTCCGTCATCATTGGTCTGTTTGTGAGGAGTTGAGACTTCAATCGCACAGGACTAATTAACTATATCGTAGGAAATGGTATGACTGACCCATACAAACAGGTAGCATCTTATTATGACATGTCGTGCACTCCGGCTTCCGTGCCGCCTGTTTTGGATATTAGGCAAGTTCTTTGCTGGACGAACCTTGCTATTTGGCCTTATCCACGGATTTTTATAGCACTTGTATTCGCATGAAAAAGGCGGTATGTATCTCACAATCAACATTTACGATGATTGGTTCACATGTCTGTTGGCAGCTTCCGCGGTGCGAGAAATGGCTGAAGGAAAGTTGCGTCGATCAGTTCGACTCAATGAACTGCGAGGCCGCCTCCAATTTTTGTGAAACGGAACTAGCCGCACCATTTGAAAGCACTGGTATGTACCTATGTGGGAAGTGTGATTCATGTGCAGATGATGCATTCTTTAGGATTGAACTACTATGACATCAGCCGCCCGTGTGACGGAACATTAGAAGAGACATTCTGCTATCCCATCACACAGTACGTATCTCTCACACTTCCCGCGACATTGGGAGACGACTACTTTGCGTTTTGGCAGATCTATCGCCAAATACCTCGACCAGCCCAAGATTCGCTCGCTATTAGGCGTCGATCCTACAGTATCGCAAAACTTTAGTTCATGCTCCAACGAGGTTGGCATGGCTTTCGCCGTCGCAGGCGACATGATGCAAGCATCATATGAATATGTGGCTGGTCTGCTTGAACGCGAAGTGCGCGTGCTCATCTACGTTGGGGCGAACGATTGGATATGCAACTGGATTTCGAATGAGCGTTGGACCCTCGCGCTGGACTGGAGTGGGAAGACTAGGTTTGCCTCTCAGGAGCTGCGGGAGTGGAAAGTCGACGGCGCGGTGGCTGGCAAGACGAGGAGTGCGAAAGGTCTCACGTTTGCTACTGTCGACGGCGCTGGGCATATGGTGCTTAATTTCGAGAGCCTCATCCGGAGAAGTGCTGACATATTCTTGTTAGGTTCCCTATGATAAACCGAAGGAATCGCTGGCACTCATTAACCGCTGGTTAGCTCAGGAAGATCTGTGATAGTCATGACATAGCATGTTGCAATGTGGACCATGGTCAAATTCGACGGCTCCCTCTAAATCTGACAGATGCAGGAGGATATGCTGAAGATTGTGTCTCTTGGTCTACGTTTGACGTTTCATCATGGTTCTTTAGCCTTCCTGTAAATTTTGGTTGTTTCCGGAATTTGATCTGGGCCTTCGTTCCCAGAGCTGTTCTTGTCACTTGCCATGTACCTATTCCCTTGATGAACGGAACTAAATGGAATCCCTATCTTGTCACAATAGCTCTGACGTCTCGCGCAGTTGTCTTGTGCTTCATTGAGTCCCGACATTCATAAGTCATTTGAGTTGTTCCCAATGTCTAAAGTGCTGAAGCGCTGAAGAGCGCGTCGCTTTCTGCGAACCGAACGCTTCTCTTCTGGATCACCAAGGACGAGGAAATTGAAGAGTTGCCTAATATGGGCTGTGAGGAGAAAGAAGTGATCTAAATTTATTTTATCTCTCCCCTTCTTGTGCGGTCCACCATAAGAATCCTTTCGGTGTCAGTCATGAAGCTCACAGCACCGGTTTACCCACAACCACCACCATGTTCGCGACACTTGGTCTCTCTTTTCTCGTATTCCTAGGTACGCGCGCGCTCGCAGCCAGTCAAAGTCAACAACCCTTCCGATACGCCTCAAATCCCGCTGGCAATGCGAACCCGTACGTGGGAGCGGATCGGCAGGCTGCGCAGTACGATGCAGGGTTGTTCTCGCCTGTGGAGACGTTGAGCTCGTTGAGCGCGTCAGATTACACAGTTCTATCGCATCCCGCGTTTTCAAGGCATACTGCCAGAATCAAGAAGGTCTCAGACTTCTGCGATACGACTGTGCAGTGAGCCTAAAAATATCGACATCGCCTGTTCTCACTGCTGAAACCACCTATCGATGAAGGGCGTACTCTGGATATATCGATATCGAGGCGAAACATATATTTTTCTACTTCTTCGAGAGTCGAAACGACCCAGACACAGACGATATCATTTTCTGGACCAACGGAGGTGAGTCTCACTGTTGTGTCAATTGTGCTAGAATCTAATCCAAAGCATCTTATAATAGGTCCAGGATGCTCCTCGGCTATGGGTCTGTTCATGGAACTTGGTTCGGACTGTTCTATATTTTACATTCCGTTTATGCGTTGACAATGAATTCAGGACCTTGTAGGGTAGTCAATGACACCTCCACCGAATTCCACCCAGAGAGCTGGAATTCAAATGCCAATGTATTTTTCGTTGATCAACCTGTTGGAGTCGGCTTCTCGTACGCGGAGTACGGTGAACATGTCGTACGTCTCTTGTGTCATACCCTCCGAGTTTCTTTATATCTGTTCGTTCTGCAGGATACCACCGAGGATGCGGCCAAGGATATTGCTGCATTTGTGGCTATCTTCTTCGAGAATTTTCCTTCATTCAAAGGGCGCGCCCTCCACATGGCTGGTGAATCATACGGGGTAGGTTCAGTGCTTGTAATCATACATTCAATGTATTCACTGGATAACCGAAAAAGGGTCGCTATGTCCCACTTTTTGCTGCACAAGTTTACGACCAGAATGCACAGCTGGTAGCTGCCGGTCTTACTCCCATCAATCTGACATCTGCCATCATAGGTGTGTTTAATGGTGCTCGAGAGTTCAGTTATCGACTGACCTTGCATGTTGTAGGAAATGGTATGACTGACCCATTCAGAGAGGTGGCGTCTTACTACGATATGTCATGCACTGCTGCCTCTGTCCCTCCTGTCTTGGACATCGGGTGAGTGCACTCCGCCAACGCATTCCATTTTCTATATATCTAAAGCAGCGTGGGGTTTGCTTACAGCACTTGTCTTCGTATGAAGAAGGCAGTGAGTATCCATGTATAGCGCAAACACTATTGATTGTTGAATAATCTCTTGATAGCTTCCTCGCTGCGAGAAGTGGCTCAAGGAGAGCTGTATCGACCAATTCGATTCCATGAACTGCGAGGCAGCCTCAAATTTTTGTGACACTGAACTCTCGTCGCCATTCGAAAGTACAGGTGCGTTTCCATACGGTCTAGTGCCACTATGTGAATAACGCATATGTTTTGATAGGGTTGAATTTCTATGACATCAGTCGCCCGTGTGACGGACCAATAGAAGAAACGCTTTGCTATCCCGTCACCCTGTTCGTGTATCACAGACATGCCACTACTTCATGACACAACTCATCGTTCACGCTGTTAGGTCAATCGCAAAATATCTCGACCAGCCCGAAGTCCGCTCGTTGCTTGGCGTCGATCCTGCAGCCGCGCAAAACTTCAGCGCGTGCTCGAACGACGTCGGCACGGCCTTCAACACTGCGCTCGACGCCTTGCACCCGTCGTACGACTACGTCGCGAGCCTGCTCGAGCGTGGCGTGCGCGTGCTGATCTACGTTGGTGCGTACGATTGGATCTGCAACTGGGTCGGAAACGAGCGTTGGACGCTTGCGCTCGATTGGAGTGGGAAGACCGAATTTTCTTCGCGGGAGCTAAGAGAGTGGTCAATGAATGGTGTAGTGGCTGGCAAAACTAGGAGCGCGAATGGCTTCACGTTCGCTACGATAGATGGAGCGGGACATATGGTGCGTCATTCTTGAGAGTGAAATGGGGGCGAGTGCTGACATACTTCTGTCAGGTGCCCTATGATAAGCCGCAGGAAGCTTTGGCACTCATAAACCGTTGGTTAGCGCAGGAGGATTTGTGATAGTGTATACCAATATGGGACTTGCTCGGCGCCATGAGCATGTAGGCCTCGCGATATGTTTGTATTTGGTATATTATCAAATGCATTGTATCTGGAAAGAGATACAACAGCCCTTCATAGAATGAACTTTCACTCATGATGCATCAATCACTCTACGACTATACCCTCGCCCCAAGCCATTTCCAACGCCGCCAAGACAATTCCTTCCTCCACATCGTCCAGCTTCGATGACGTGCCATCTTCTGATACTCCGAGTCTCGGTCCACCTAGGCGAGTTTTGATGAGGTTGCCCAGTGCCCCGCCCAATGCTGCTCGAAGAATTGTATCGGACATGCGCGTAGTCGAGCCCGCCCAAGGTTGCAGACACAGAGAAAAAGAAGCGCACAGGAAGTGCACCGCATCCTTCCGTGCAAGTCGACGAGCACGCGCTTCGCGCAAATTCCTGAGATCCTTGGACGCTGAGGGACGGCGAGAGCCAGAAGCTGAGTCAGAGGAAGAGGAGGAAGGAGAGGGCACCGGGCTTGATGTATCATCGGGTGCAGGATCCGAAAACAGGCCGTTTAGCTCGCTCACAGCCGCCAATGCCAGGCGGTCTTTGAGCGATTGTGTTCGATGAACGAGCTCGTGAACCTGCTGCGGAAATTGGGTTGCGGCATCGTCACATAGGTGGTCTAAGACTGCGAGAATGGTACGTAGACACTGTAGCAGAGCCGATGGCTCCAAAGGCGTGCCGACAGTACTTTGAGATTGAGACGACGAAGGCTGCGTTCTGCTTTTGTGGTGCGTCTGGCCCTTGTCCTTATCTGGTAGCGGCAGAAGTATGCTTGTGTACAGTCGCGTTGCCGAGTTGATGGCCTGGATGATACGAAGTAATATGTGTTCAACGAGCTGCCCCAGAACGGCGTTTAACATCACAGAAAGGTCGTTCCCGATCACGGTTGAAGAAAGAGGCGAGCAGTCGTCTCCCTCAAGGATTGTCGTCCAGGGGGACGTAGTTATCGAGCCAGTAGCCGCTCCCTTCTTTGTATATGCGTGAAGGATAGGTGGCAAGACCATCGAGAGCACATGTGGAACTAGTGTTGTCACCATTTGTAGAACCTCGTGCGGACGTGGAGGCTTATTCAACATGCAATTTTCTGTACAAGATTGAGAAAGAGCAGCGTTTAATACAACCCCAATGCGTTGGAGGGATTGAATCGCAACCGCTACAAATATGGAAGGTGGAGGTAGATCCAAGCCATTTTCACATGTGAGGGAGAGGGCATCCAACGTCCGGAGAGGCTGCATAAAGGCTGAAGAGATTGACAAGGACATGGCAGTTTCTACAGAGCATCGACAGCAAGTCAGCACCATCACGAGTGAAACTTATCTGGAGTGTGTGGGTTCGATGATAACAGTGTACCTGGATACTCGTCAAGTATTCGCTTTGAGCTGAGACTAGACAGGAAGAACGGAGGGCGTATGGGTGTCGAAAACTGATTCTTTTCCGGCACCGACTTTTTTATGCCTTTTTTCTTGGAAGAGATCGTGGTTTGACTCGCGGAACCTGGATGATGTGAGGGATGAGGAGAGTCGTTCAAAGCAGAACGCAGAGCTAGAAGTTCTGAACATTGAACAGGTCATATAAGTCAGCACAAGACGCAAGGAGCTTGTGAATCGTCGGTAGATCCGAACCTATATGCTCAGACTCGGACTGCGAGCTGATGTCGCGCAGTTTGCATTCTAGCTCGAGAGCGCGGGACCTCCATGGGTCATTATGGATGTGACCTGTCTTATCTTCGAGTGCAAAGGAAGTCTGAAGGTCAAGGACATATGCTAGATGTACGGTCATTCTCAATTTGCATGTTTTCAGAAGAAGGCAGAAACCTTGTATAGATTGCGCTGGAGGCCTGAACTTGAGCGCGCAAAGTCCCTGAATACAATTTCTCGGTGAGTTATCAGATCTCCATGCAGATAGAGTTCCTACAATGGCCACGATGACCTGTTGCGCTAGAGATATTTGGGACATGGCTGAACCTGGTTGAACGCAGATGATGTCGAGCGGAGTTGACGTTTACAACGGAGAACTAAGCGCAGGTGCAAATTCCGGCACCTCGCACTGCGTGCACCGTGGGGTTTTTCTCGGGATAAACCGCGGATAAAACCGTGGATATAAATAAAGTTTCTGCTTGGGTTTATTTGCGGAAACTACCGAAAACAAAAACTTAAGGTTTACCTGATATTTTATCACATCCCTGATAAAATATTGAATAAACCTTAAGTTTTTGTTTTTGGTAAGATAGGCCACATGCAAACGTGACTGCATCACGTGGAGTTACTTCTAACGTGACAATTGGTGACCGTTGAGTGACAAAGAACATGTTAAGTAGGTAATCAATAATATTTGTTACTGATAAGTGAGTTGGGGGATAGGAGAGACAGAGAGCCTGCGGCGAGAGACACAACAACATCAGAAAGATATTACTTGATGTTGTCTAGCTGGTCTAAGATGGTGTCTGAAAGTGTGTGATGGCCATGGTAAATTTTTGCTGCCCAACTTGCCTGCTTGCCAGACAATCCTTTTTGATAAGCATCCATAAACCGATGTGCTTGTATTGAGAATCTATTGGCATGGCAAGATAGATATAAAGTTAGCCTTGGTAAAAACTTGCACTCAAATGTAAGGACTCACCATCGTATAGATTGAATTGAAACAGGAGCAAGAGCTTTCTTTACGTTTTGTTCAAGGTCAGCCTCCTTTGAAGAGGGAGGGAAATCTCGGTATATACACTTTGTATGCCCCCAATACTGCTCAATTGGACTGAGCTCGCAGTGAAATTTTGGAAGAAAAATAATTCGAAAACCACAAGCTCAACAATGAGTCTCCAATATAGACTCAACATTCTCAAAGTCAGGCTGACTGTAAAGCAGTTAACGATAGCAGCAGCAAGAAGTGTCATTTGAACACTTGAACCTAGGGCATTCCGCTCGTAATTCTTGAATATCATGATACCTGTGCTCCTCCAAAATCCTTACCATGCCTTTGAAGACACCGGCTGCATGATCTGGATGCTCACCATCAGAAAATACAGTGACTGGGGGTGCCTATTGAACATAGTGTTAACCATCCACACTTTCTCCTTTATAACCTTTCCATCCACACCATAAACCAGCTTTCCATTGGCATCAAGCTTATTCCAAAGGACACCAAAGTTAGAGGGACCAATAGACTTAGAGGGAAATTTGGGCATCTTTTGGGCTGATAGAGCATTATCAGGCCGCTTTAGGTGAGTTGTCACATTGTCAAAAATCAGAATATGTTTGTCATAGGGAAAGTGATCCTTGAGAATGTTCATTGCCTTTGTCGCATGCTCCAAGATATCACTATTTGTGAAATATCCATCACGCGCCTTCCCTGTCTTGAAATAGACTCATGCCTCTACTGCTCCATTAAGCGACTGCAACCAACCATAGTCAGCGGAGACAAAATTGGCCACCATTAGTGAGGCGCCCTCTCCTTTTGATTGTGGGACAGCATTCTCACCGGTGTGAACCCAGTGGACATGCTGTTGATCATTTGCATAGAAGGTCAACTCATCATGATACCAGATGACAGTGCGGCACTCTTGTGGACATGGACCATCTCTCTCCTCTTTAGTACCATCTTGTTTCCACCTGCAAGACATTTCCTCAAATTACGCCATTCTCGGAAGAAAGGAGGTCTGTCAGTACACCACCACATTGCTGTGCTCATGTCCATCAACATACTGGCCTGTAGGGCTCCTTTGCCAGCGATAACCAACCGTGTGCATCCATTGCTGAGCTGTTGCCAATGATATATTCCTCTTCAGTGAGTACCGGTTCTTAATCTCCACACTGTTCACAAACCGGACCACAGCTGCTGCACTGACATATTCACCAATTCCCATCAGGTGTTCATGTATGGCCTTCACAAGATCCCTGGATTCTAGCATAGAAGCATTCCATGAGCCATAGAGATTGAATGGCAGGTTTTCTGGATCATTAATGAAGGAGCAGGACCAGGTACACAGCTTTTTTGCCATGTGAGTGCTTTTTCCATGGGTTTCTGCTGTTTTCACTGAGGCCATCATTCAGCCAAGTTGTCATTTCTTGTCTGCATATGCAGTGAGAAACATCAACATCATTTCCAGCCACCTCCGCAGGAGCTCGTCACCTATAAATGGCTTATGCCCCTTTCTGCTCCAATGAGGGGGATGCAAGATCTGTTTCAGATGACATATTGCAGCATGTGCCTCTTCAATCAATGGCAGGCCAAGGAAAGTGCCGCTATTAGTGGATTCCTTCATCTGGCTTGCTTTGTCGTGCAAATCAAGGTTACTGGGCTGCTCAGGTGAGTTATCGAGCCCTGACATTAAACTGGCACTGACTCACAGGTTCCAAACTTCTTGATTCTGCTTCAACTCGTGGTGCAAGGCTCTCCATGCCTTGACTCAGGCTTAGCTCTGATACCCCTTCCGTCATTCTTCTTGTAGCAGACTTGCAAGATTGCTGGGTGCCGACAATAGCCAAATAGTTCCTTATAAAGCAGCCTTCTATGCCTCTTTCACCCACCGGGATCTGTTGGTAAGAGGGCCTTCATAGAATTCATGGGTGAATTAATAGGTAAGGCTCACATTCTTCTTTTGTTCCGGAAATATCCCTTGACCTTTCTTTGCCCTGTTCCCTAGGTTCTTGATAAATGAAGAGATTAATTGGCGTCGCTTAGGCATTGTTGTGGCGCAACACATGCAACAGCAGCAAGATTTGCAATATACTCCTAAGTAAACATGTTTATGCCACTTCTAGTTAGAGTGACACTCGAAAACATTCGAAAACTATCTCCTTATTGAGTGAGCCCTAATTCAAAAAAATAGCACCAAGCAAATGTCTGTTAAATTGATACAAATGATCTCTTGGTGCCCAATTTCTTAGTTTCTTCTCAGTGAGAGAGAAGATAGCAATTCTTTGCAAAAGTAATGCCCTTCTCCACCAAAAGTGACATCTCTGTGTCATGTGATGTAGCCGTATTTGCATGTGGCCTATTTTAGTTTCTGCAAATAAACCCAAGCAAAAACTTTATTTATATCCATGGTTTTATCTGTGGTTTGTTCTTGGGGGGCCCTAACAGTGTGTGCAGTGTCACCCGCATTGACTTGTCACTGCATTCTCTGAGTCCTATATTCTCAGTGAACTAGCTTTCTACCCATCATGTTGCAACAGTACAACCATGCTTAATCTGAGTTTTTGTCACAGTATTTGGTCTAATGTGCCTATAGAGTTTATAAACTATAAAGTCTAGTGCCCATAAAGTACAGTGCCTGTAAAGTACAGTGCCCATAAAGCCTTGTGCCCCAATATCCCTATATGGCTCTTCTATGATATCCTATAAGGTCCTTTCTATAAGATTCCCATATAAAGCTCCCCATGAGGTCCCATCCATAAGATTCTCCTGTGAGGTCCTGTCCATAAGGCTCTCCTGTGAGGTCCCCTATGAGGTGCTAGGATGCCATTTTGAGCCCCAATGGCTGCTAAGGCATAGCCCACTCTAGTTGCTGGCATTGCCAGGCATACCAAGGCAGACTAGGATACTGTGTGAAACTCTAACAGCTGCCAAGGCATGGCCCACTCCAGTTGCTAAGATTGCCAGGTACAGTAAGGCGCAGCTTGCTCTGCTCACCAAATTTGTTATGGTGCTCACTTCACTTACATGGTTTCTTATATGGCCTATGTGAGCATAAGCAATGATATGTGATCTGAGCCACTGGCCCAGCACCACAATTCTTGTCTATTGCCCTCTATTTATGGATATAGCAGAAATAATAATAAAAAGGCATAATGAGGTGAGAAAAATCCTGATATAGTTCAAAGCCATTAAATATAAAAGCACTTTAAGGAGGAGTCTTGAGAAAACCAATCATAGGACATCCACATTCAACATCTCTGAATATCCTTTCTTTCTACCCTAACAATGATGGTAGACATAGCCATACTTCTCACAATAATATAACATAGTGCTGTGCAGCTTACTTAGTGCCAACCTTTGCTCTCTACTATCTTGGGGATCACCTTCTTGATCATGTCAAGCCAGTCTTGGCCAAGCAGTAGGTTTTGCAATTGAGACTAATGCAATTGCGACAATTGCTGTTCTATTAGAATGCTCATTGTGTATATGTTGATGGATTGTTGTATGGCCTTGATTTTGGTGGCCTTCTAGTTACTGCAGCACTTCTCCATACTAGATACAGGTTCATATGGCCCTTGTGCATTGACTATAGAATACAAGCAGCCCAGGACCCCAGCATATCATGACAGAGGTCCGAATCTACTCAGCCCGAAGGGGAGTCAACCTCCAATGGTGTTCACTTTAACGACAACGATGGTGTATATGCAGATGCAAGATAGTACAATGAGGACAGCCAAAAGTCATGCTGGGTACAAGATACAAGATAGAGATAGATGATTCCAGAGTGCTACTTATGAGAGCGATGACTTTTCTCAAACACGCACCCCCTCATGCCTCTGCCATGGTGACGTCTTCGTCTGCCAACGACATATCTGCATCCTCCACTGCGTCTTGTTCTTGCTGTGACTGATGTTGAGCTTGCTGTAGGCAACGCGCTTGTTCCTCCTCCTCTACCCCGAGAAAATCCAGACATCCGACCCCGCATCCGCGCCACAACAGGGGAACCCGATAGTCCCCAGAACCCACTTTATGGCCAGCGATATACTCGACCCATACAATACGATTTTCCGCGCATTGCGCATACGGAGCGTCGTTCCAAGTCCAATGTCCTTCAGGTAAGTTTTGCCCAACGTCTCCTGGCGCGAGGTGATGTGGCGCGGGGCAGTGACTCATGCCGACCACGGCCTCATCTGCCTCGTCATTGTTCCCAATCGTATCAGGATCAGAAGGCACGTGCGGGATTGCGGGCGGATGCCGCAGTTTTGAAGGAGACGGGAGTGCGACTGCGCCTGGAACAGATGCACTGAGGACTCGCGTAAAGTCCGGTCGGAGGTTCAGCGAATCAAGAAGAGGCAGCTGGAAGTGCTGAGCAAGAATGGACTGTGGGTTGGGGTTCGAGGGCGAGGCGGGCGCAGAGGGCGAGATGAGATATCGGAGGATGAGTTCCGAGAGTGGGGGCACGCGGCCGAGCATGCGGGTGGTAGGCCCTACGATGCGCGTGCGGAGGTGCTTTGCCTCAGCTGGAGAAGGGACAGGGAGAAGGGGATTTGGAGTAACAGAAAGCCTGTCGAGACGTAGAGCAGTCAGTTCTGCCGGGAGGATCGTGATACGATTGTTCGCAACATTAAGTTCGCGGAGGGCACACAGCTGCGCGATCTGGGGCGGGATATAGGTTAGCGCGTTGTTCCCTATATCCGGTGGACGAGCAGATCAGAACAAATTTGGTGGTAAAGAGAAATGCGAGCGGGAAAATCATGGATTAATGCACAAAAGAGAGGTCAGCGAGTAAAAGGCGCACGTAAACTGAGAACGACGAGGTTCTGCAACGAGAACAACTCAGTCGGTAGCGAGCGAATTTGATTCTTGGACAAAAATAGCATCAGACCATGCTGTCCGCCCAGGGGATGCGATGCGGAGAATAACGCCTCGCGCTCAAGCCGTGTCGCTGGGGTAGTGTGGCTACGAGAGAAGGTGCGGATGGTGCGAGCAGGGGAGGGAAAAGCGCCCAGCGCTGGCATGAGCACAAGATTTGCCAGCTCGCCGATCTGAGATGGTATGTATGTGAGACCCTCGCCTCTAGAGATGTCGCGTGCACGTAGGTCAGAAACCAAGATTGAAAAACGGAAGCAGACGTACATGAGGTCGATTCTGCCCTCAGCCGCGTCGATTGCATAGGTGATCTTGTCCTGCCAAATCATCTCCTCCTTGTTGAGCACAGGTGCACGACGTGTGATATCCCAATCCTCATCAAACACGAGCACCCGAGGTGGGGGAACGGGCTTCGTGACGAAACCACCGCGCTCGGGAGACTTGAAGTTGCCATACACGAGAAAGTCGCGACTGGCGGGGCGCTCGTACATGGGCGGGCTGCGCGTCGCGTGAGTCGATCCCGCGAACGGGTGTTCGATGCTGGGCTTGTCGAGACGGGGCTTGTCAGGCTCATCTAGTTCGAGCGGTTCGAGACTCGGCGAAGAGGGTGGCGAAGAGTCTGCACCGCTTGAGCCGAAGGGATCAGGAGACGTCTCAGGGGACGAGGACGGCGACATGAGCGCACGCTCCTCGGCCGTAATAAAGTGGTGCGTTGGGGTTTGTGAGTACATGCTCAGTGCGATGTGGGTAGTTGTGTTGAGTGGCTTGATGAAGAGACAGAAGAGAGAGAGAAAGTAGAAAGGATGAGAACGACACAAAACGCGTAAGACAAAGAAGGTAGAGGAGAACCGATCGAGAGGGCACGCTTGCTTGCGGCGCTCTTGTCCGTGAACGGAGAAAATCCTAGAAATTCATCTCTGCTACTCGATGGATATCCATCCATATTTTAAAAAGTAGGCGCTGTTCGGAGACAAGAAGGATGTTTGGATTATGCAGTTCATGACGAAGAAGCATCGTGCATCATTCTTCGGAGTTCGCGTCTCACAGTGAGTTTTTCATCTTCTTTGGACGATATACCAGTGTGCTATCTCGTGCGAAACGTCCGAGATACCATGCTACTAGCGATGCATGATGGCGACCACGGCCATCTCCTCGATATAACGTCCTCCAAACCTCACCTATTCCAACTCATTTACCCATTGCATAGTCCGCAGGCCTCCGCAGGCCGAGTCCTACTCTCTACACTCTCCTCTGTGTTCAACTCCGTCCATCATGTCTATGGACAGGATAGACTTATAAGCGATGCACTCAGGTGTACTGCTAGGTTGCACTGAGTGCATGCACCTGCATGCCTCCCCAATCTGTACCACAATCGTTGCGTTCTCCTGCTTTCACACCATAACGCGGTCGAGACAAGCAGGGCGCACATTTGGAACGATTCTCTGATCCTCTCTGATCCTTGGTATGGAAATGGGTAGTTGTCTTTATCATTCGCTGAGTCCTGGCCGCTGTGACTAGTGACTCGACCGCACTTGATATTCTGCACTCACTATGTCTGTGAGTCCTTTATCAGTCGGTCGAGGAACTTCCTATATTTAGGGGCACAGCCTGCTGTGATGAGAGGTGTGAAAGTGAACTCATCGTTTTCTGAGCAGCAATGATGTCTTTCGGCGATCTCTCGCAGAGTCGCAGTGCATGTCTGCCAGGGACTGCCCGGGAAGATTCCGCCGCGGCGTTAATAGTAGGTCATCTTCCTACCGTATGCAAAAGCTTCGGTGCTGTTTACATACGACCATTCCTTTTTGATTTTATTTGAATCAAGCACGAACGTTCTCTTGATAACTCCATGTCGTATTCAGTGTGTAGTGTACTCTTGAGGTACTGTTCAGAACGTTTAGGTCTGACTGTCCCCAATCCGGCAACCTCAGATTTGAAATGGCCACGCGAGAAATTTCCCGATCTGGATGTAATCTCGTTTTTGAGGTCTGTTTCTTCCCCGGCTTTGCAAGCTTTCTCTCCCTCAGCTTGCGGCCATGACCATCGCAATCGTTCCCACCCATGTGTCTGTCTCTTCCGAGCATGAAAAATCCAACCGTCCCGCAAATTTGACTCCGTCAAGGGGCAAGACCGATGCAAAGAACAGCAAGCGAAGAGACGAGGGCGAAGATTGTACGTCGATCCATACCATGGTGAATGATTGTGTGACAACTAAGCATCTCTTCAGGCAATCAGAAGGATGACGACTCCAGAGAGAGAAAGCGCAGGAAACGAGAGGAGAAAGACAAGAAGCGCAAGGAGGCTGACGTTACAGTTGCAGGTGTGTTCTACTAACGTCTATATCTGCATACCTTCGTCGCGCTCATGCAATGGTCAGATTCACCACAATTAGAGGATGAGGACGCAGAAAAGCAGGAGCGACGGAAGAAGAAGAAGGAGAAGAAAGAGAAGAAGAGAATAGATGCGTCGGGCCATGACGAGAGTGAAGAACCTGCCGTCTCTCTGGACACATCTCGTGCGTTTCGCCTACTTTTTTTTTCTCATTTAAGTCACACTCATATGTGTAGTCATAGTGTCTGAAAAGAAGAAGAAACGGAAACGCGAAGAGAATTCTACGCAGCCTGAAAATTCAAAAAAAGACGAGAAGAAAAGGGAGAAAGAGCACAAGAAGCGACGCTCTGAGCCCACTTCTGGAGCAGATCAAACCCCCTCTAGCTCGACTGCAACGTCATCCGTACTTTCCCCTCCCGCTGACACAGCCTCTCCCACTGTCATTGAAGCATACCTTGCTGAACACTCTATTACTCTTACCATCCCTCAAGGCGGAGCACAGGTTGTTCCTGCATTATCATTCTCTGCGTTACAAATTCCCAGTGCTCTCCAGAGTGCATTTGCAGGCTTCGATAAGCCAACCCCGATTCAGGCATGTACGTGGCCTCCAGCAATAGATGGCCGGGATGTAGTAGGTATCGCAGAGACCGGCAGGTAATTTTACTATGCATCCCCTTCTATTCTGTCCACTAATCTTTTTCATCAGTGGAAAAACGTTGGCTTTCGGTATACCCGCCCTGGGGCGTCTCATATCGGCGTCCACAAGCAAAAAGACAAAGATAAAGCATCAAGCGCGTGTCCTTATCCTCGCACCGACACGCGAATTGGCCATTCAGACATACGATACCCTCGTTGCGTTAGGCTCCTCTTCTAATGTTGGATGTGTAGCAGTCTACGGCGGGGTTGACAAGGTCCCTCAGATACGAGCGCTCAAATCGTCCAACACTCACATCATTGTCGGTACACCTGGTCGGATTTTAGATCTCGTGAGGGAGGGGTCTTGTGACCTGAGTGGAGTTGATTATCTGGTTCTGGATGAGGCAGATCGCATGCTGGACAAAGGTTTCGAGAATGATATTCGAGCTATCATCGCGTATACGAAGGATTCAGCGGATCGACAGACTCTTATGTGTAAGCGATTCACCTCAGTTATCCTACCATATCCAACTTATCGAATAACAGTCAGTGCAACATGGCCGGATTCTGTCAGGAGATTAGCGGCATCCTTTCAACGCAATCCTGTCAGAGTCACGATTGGAAGCGACGATCTGACAGCCAATAGTCGTGTGGAACAAGGTGGGAGATTTGAATCTACGACGTTGGTACAGCATCTCATTTGATCAGTTGTTGAGGTGTTCGATGATGATCGGGAAAAGGAGTGAGCAGCTCTCTATTCAAGCTGTTATCGACTGCTCCTAAACAGTCCACTCTTACAGCTCTCGTCTCGTCAAGCATCTCCGGCACCTCGCTCCCAATAAAAGCTATGTCATTGATCCGGAAGCGGAGCGCATCCTCGTCTTCGTCCTGTACAAGAAAGAGGCTAGCCGCGTCGAGAGCACTCTGAAGAGGATGGGATATACCGTCGCTAGTATTCATGGGGATTTGTCCCAGTCAGCGCGAATGCAGGCCCTGCAAAGCTTCCGTGACGGCGCTACCAGGCTCCTTGTCGCGACAGATGTTGCAGCGCGTGGTTTGGACATTCCAAACGTCGGATTCGTCATTAATTATAGCTTCCCTTTAACCATCGAGGACTACATCCACCGCATTGGCCGAACAGGTATCTGGTCTCTCTGTGCTTTTAACAATAAAAGTGGATGCTGATTGTGGTTCCAATAGGTCGTGGGGGTAAGAATGGGAAGAGTATTACCTTCTTTACCGGCGACAAACACGAACGTGCATTAGCAGGAGAGCTTGCGCGTGTTCTGCGCGATAGCGGATTCGATTGCGAGGGACTCCAGAAGTTCCCAATGGCGATCAAAAAGAAAACACATAGTGTTTACGGGGCCTTCTTCCGTGACGACGTGGACATGACCGTTGTTCCGAAGAAAATCGTCTTCGACAGCTGAGTAGATGTCGGTGCCTTGGAGCCTTTACCATAGATTGTGCGGAACCTAGGGGTTGCGAATCATATGTGCTGGGTTTCCGCAGAAGGCTGGTAAAGTTTGATCAAGGCAAGGGTATTGTCCAACGAGTGTGCGCTCGCTCTTCGCTTAATCCTGTTGGCTTCTTTGTGGGTGTCATCCTGAGTGCTTCGTGAATACTGATCTGCCTCTGTAAGTAAGCGCGTGTGTGAGGATTTTGTTCTAGAATATCTCAGGCCCTTTGTAGGTTCTAGAAAGCTCCATTAGTCCACAAACAGCCGTGGACCATCAATTAAATTCGGGAGGGTTAGGGACCGCAAGTCCCCGTTCTATCATGCACGTTACATCTCAGTCTGGTAATGCCGTTGCGTCCTAGCTAACATGGAAGCTGGGGAGGGGTAACGGTATGCTAGTTCGCCTCGTTCTCCGCAGCACCTCCGTCTAACCGATCTATAAGTCTCCATCAAGGTTGACAGTCTGCAAGTTATCTCTCTCTCGCGCGCCCGTCCAGCAACCATGCCTCCAAAGTCTTTTATCGCTTCTAGCGCAGATACGGCCATGTTAAATGCATTACACATTTTCAATCCCGAGCGCCTTGAAAGCAATGAGGATATCAGTGCCGCGATCGAAGTCTTGGAGGGAACCATCGACCCCTCCAACATTGCCGTCATCGTGGCACATGCAATGGAGCGACCATTCGCTCTAGAGTTTATCGTTTCAGGTGAGAGTATTTGGTGACTTTGTGCAAATTCACTCTACTCACTTTTCAACAGTAATCTCAAAATATACATTCACGTTCTTGTCCCAGTGGACGGTCGCACATTTCCCCACAACCTTGGATGACTATATTTCAAAACCCGTTTCTGTTCAAGCCTTGATCCGTCTTCATCTATCTTTGTTTTCTTTGCAGCTCTCGGACGCTCACGAATCTACCAGCTTGTGGGAGTACATGCGAGCAGTTGAGCTGGCTCAGCCAGTTCTTTGCGCACTCCCAGATATCGTCAAGGGAACCGACTTCCTCTCTGATACTACCACGTCGAACAGAAAGTCCGGGCCTATGCGACAGCGCAAGATGTCTAAAGCAGCTTCCCAATCGAAGGTCATGGTCGATATAAAGCCCTTCCGTGATCTGGATATACAAGTGCCTTCAGACGCAGCCGCTGCACTGGAATTGGCTGTCAACATTCTGTCTAATCAAAAGAGGATATTGGAGGTATCAAAATCTTGATCTGTTCATCGATGCCGCGAGGGTGATGTGTCATAGTATTTTCTAGACGTATTTCGCCGTCCTGGCCTTTCCGATACCCTGAAAGACATGTATATGAAACCTTCAACCAGCGTACCGAGTGTTCCAACTCAACAAACAGATATACCGGTTCTTCTAGATAGTCCGATGGTCGAGTCACCGACCGATGTACCTCACAAATCCGCTGATCAAACCCTCAAAGCGGCACTATACTATCAAAGCGCAGACGGCTTCGGAGAGTGGAGGATCTTTCTGAGTGACAAGGCAGCGAAGGACCTTCGTCAGCTACGCAAAGGAGATGCAAACATGTTGAAGATTGTGGTGAACAAGCTTAGGTATGCATCGTCATGATACTTATAGATGTGAAGATAACCCTAAGAATTTAGGGAATTATCGAATGGTCGATTTTCTGAGACGAATCAAAAGAAGATTACGGGTTCGCAAGTTCCTCTCCCGGTATTTGAGGCTAAGCTTCCGGGCGATAATCGAATAGTAGTGCGTCCGAGAGTATGACTTTTGCATGGTTTACTAAGGACATCGTCCTCCAGTACCAGGTTGATTTTGTCCAGGAATATGAGGCGCAGGTAGGTGACCTAAGACATTCCTCAAAGCATGCTATTAAAGAATTACTTAGTTCGGTCACCAAGGTACTTGCGCATCATCAGAGGCGTTCTGTAGCAGTCGATAACATTGTCATATCGCAGTACTCAACATATACGGGATCGAAAACCACGCATATATCTCTCGCCAATTTTGGGACAAATTCGCCAGAACTAAGGCGCACATCAAAGGTTCCGGTTACTCTGACTTGTATGCTCCATATCCTATCTCCTCTCACAATATGTACACAAAAGAAATCCCAGATGCAGGCTTCGAGATCATCCTCGGCACACGGGCGACGATATTTTCTCTCCCATGACCATACCCGTCCCATTGAAAGAGGAATTAGGCGGCGAGGTGCCTTTAGAGATTGCCGATATCAGTACAAAAGACCTTGCTGACGTACGCTGCCTCACTTTGATAACCAGTCAAGGAATAGAGCGCTAACATGGCGCTTTTGTGACTCTAGTTTCACTCGTTATTAGTGTAAGTGATCGAGTAGCCTTTGGTTGACGTGCCGATGACTCACGGACATGCTTAGTCTCGACAAATACGTTGCAGTGTCGCGGGTCAGCCTTACCTAGTCTTCATATCACAGAACACTCATAGCTAACACTATCATAGAATGTGCTGACTGGTGAGTCAATGTAATTGAGTAATTCAATCATTTTCACGGCTTCAAACAGGCTTGCTCCTTGATCAAGAACATGAGGAAGAGATTGCACACATCTTTCGCGTATCGTGGGTATCACTGATTGCCATATTCCATTTTGTTAACAATAATTCCTATAGGCCTCGTGAGCAGGAAATTATTGAACATACGGGCTCTTGCTATGTGCTTGGACGAAGTGGCACCGGGTATTGTATCATTCAGTTCCATCTGTCCATAAATTCTGATGCCTACGAGTAGCAAGACTACCACCATGTTGTTCAAGATTTTCGGAATCGAGCGCGCATGGATACAGTTGGGCTGTTACGGCCCTCGCCCTCGGCAGATCTTTGTGACCAAATCGCGAGTATTGGCAGAGAAAGTTGAAGAGTATTTCCAGAAATTCGTCCGGTCGCTTTCGCAGGAATCCGAAGCAGTCTCTCCTCTCGTCAACGATATTCTGCGGCGGTCCACGCTGCGTGGCGAACGTGGGATGGTCAATGTTGAGGAGGACATTGCGTGGCGTGACGATCTGCCTAAAAAATACAGCGAGCTCGTGGACGCGCACTTTCCGTTGTTCATCACATTCGACAACGTGAGTCAGTTCGGTTTTATCCCGACTGTATCTTATATGCCCCGGAACATGCTTGACAGCTCGCTGCGATGGTCGAGGCAGACATTCAGAACACTGCTTGCTCGCCCTCTGACGGTCGGAAGAAAAATAGCGTATCCGCTGATTCTGACAATCCATTGTTCATGTCGTATGAGATTTTTAGAGATGAGTATTGGCCCCGTTTCCCTTACCACGTTCAGAATGAATTCGGTAAGTCGGGGTCCAATTACTCTTCAAGTGAAATTATATTCTCATGTTATTATCAGCACCGTCCTTGGTCTTCGGGGAGTTCATAGGTGAGAAAATTAACCCGATGAATGTAAAGGAATATAAACTCGCTTTTCTAGGGGTTATAAAGGGGTCGCAAATGACGCTGGGGCATAAGAACCGCGTACTTGATCGCGAGGCTTATATTAATCTGAGCCCTCGTACACAGCCAATGTTTGCAGACAAACGCAACGCGCTGTACGATCTTTTCGAGTTGTACAAGGCCGAGAATAGACGTCGAGATGAGTTGTACGTGAAGCGCAAGGTCAAGAATCGTTATCGGGATGCGGCTGATAGGTAAGGTCATTTTGTCATTTTTTACAAGGCATCTTGACTCACTGTGGACCAGGACTCATGCTCTTCTGGATGCAATTCGCGACCATGAATTCCCGGGAGAGAAAGTCGACTTCATGTAAGCGCATCAATAACAATTCGTTACAGTGAATCCGACTGACTCGTCAACCATAGCTACGTGGACGAAGTCCAAGACCTTCTGCTGATTGATACATTATGCAAGTGGTCGTCTTTATGTTCATGTCAGTCGGCAAAAAGGCTGACCTTGTATTTTAGTCCTGAGATGGATCTGCAAGAACCCTAACGGTCTCTTCTGGGCCGGTGACACTGCGCAGACAATATCATTCGGAAGTGCCTTCCGTTTCGATGACTTGACGTCATTTTTGCATGTTGTCGAAGTGAGTTGGTCCTATTAGGGATCCTATTTATATTCAAACAATCATTATAGAAGCAGAGCGAGAGTAATATAGCTCAAGGACGTCCCTCCACACAGAGGCCAGAGTTTTTCCAACTTCTAACTAATTATCGGTCCCATGCTGGAATTGTGAACTGCGCACACTCTATCATCGACTTGATCAAGGAATTTTGGTATGATTCGATCGATATTCTTGGCAAGGAAAGAGGTATTGTCGACGGTATGAAACCTATCTTCGTTGACGGATGGGATGCGACCCAATTCAAGCTCTTCTTTGTCGAGAATAAGTATGTCTACCTTACCCACAAATTTATCCGACTGCTGAAAGCTTGAACAGAGATCAATCAGCGCGAGAACTAGGGGTGCATCAGTGTGAGCAACGATGTAATAATAATGTTCTGCCGATTTCGCATACCCAATCGATTTTGTCCCTTAGGTATCCTAGTCAGAGACGATGATGCGCGGGAAAAACTTGAGGGATTGATCGGTGATGTGGGGATAATTCTGTGAGTGACCCAAAGGCCTAAGTCGTCAGAATCTGCGCGGATTGTTGATTGCTTCCCCTGATCACACAGGACATTATATGAGAGCAAAGGATTAGAGTTTGACGATGTACGCTTTGGCATATCAAGAATTCGGTCTGGCATTGATAGAATAATGCTTTGTTCGACCTAGGTTCTACTTTACAACTTTTTCGAAGACTCTGCCGTCGATGAAAATCAATGGCGTCGAGTCATCAAAGCAGCTCAAGACGGCCCCCATGCCTGGTCGTATCGCTCTGCGGTTGGGACTAGTGCTCCAAGTGTCGGAATCGAGGTTTGTGTTGAACCTTCCATATGCGGTAGAGCTGTGCTCATCATCTACCATAGTTGAAATTCCTCTATGTTGCCGTCACCAGGACCCGGAAGAAGTTGCTGTTTGTTGACCAGTCCAGCATCGCACGACCCATTAAGGTAAGCACCTCGAGCACATATCATTTTCGTCGATACACGCCTACATCAGCTTTTAGCAATACTGGGTTAACAAGGATCTCATTGACATTCAATCGCCCGAAGATACCCTTTCAGAATTTGCCTCCGCCTCAAAACCAGAGGAGTGGGTTGAGCGTGCGAGAATGCTGTTTTCACGTCATCAATATGACCAGGCAACCAAGGCCTTCCGCCGTGCAAACCTGCCTCGCGAGGCCGCAATCGCGAATGCCTACCAACTCCGGGTTCTCGCGCAACGTGACACAAAAACTAGTGTCCAGTCATTCTGTCGGGCTGCTGATGCCTTTATCGCATGTGCGTCAGATTCGAGCAACGAAAAAGAGATTAAGAGCTTTTTCCAGGTCGCTGGCGACTGCTATCTGAAGAGCAAAAAGTATCCTCAAGCAGCAAAGGCATACGAGAATGCACGTCTTTTTACTCAGGCTATATCTTGTTACCTGGCCGCACGTTTACTGGATGAAGCTGTTTCCGTATTTAAAATGCATGAGGAAACGGTCGAAGCCGGAGTAGCGGAACGCGTGAGGAACATTGCCCGCTGTGCATACCTCAACGAGCAGAAGCACAGGTATGGTTTCGATGAACTGTACGAATTCTTTCTTCTCTGATACCCGGCTTCGTACAGACAGGCATCGGAACTTTTTCAGAACGAAAATGAAATGGTTCAGTTCATGGAGGACCTTGGCTTTGACCATGCTCATGCCGTGTTTCTAGAGCAGAAAGGTGACATCAAAGCTTCTGCCGAGCTCTATTGGAAGGAAGGCGATATTCTTCATGTGATCGAGCTACTACTCAAGGACGGCAAACATGTAAAGCAAGCACTTAAATACCTGCTAAGGGCTCTGTGGAAACATCTATCCTTTGGAGTGCGCTATGTTCCTACACAGGATCAAACCCCATCAAGCTTTGAGCTTGGAGAACTTTTCTCGTTTTTAGATCGACTACCCCAGGATGAGATGAGCACTCGAGAGATAGCAGAGGTACTCTTCCCTACTGAGAACTACCGCCAGGTTTGACTGATACCAACCCGCTGTATAAGGTCAACATGTTCAAAGCAATTCGTGATTCCGATATGCAAACACTGGAGCATTTAGCAGGAGTGTTGTGTCGAAGTGACGTTGTCGAACCTGCCGCAGTGCTCTGCCTTGATCATTTTTTTAGCCAGCAGTCCTCATTAGCAATGGGTACTCAAGAAGAAACCAACATCACTTTGCAAATGTTTCAGAACTATGTTCGACTCATGCGGGAGGTCATCATGCTGCCAAACCCCGTAGACTCGGAAGTCGTACAAAAGCTGTTTGCTATCCGACCAAGCTCCGTACAGGACCAGCTCATTCTACCGATGGGTACCTTTATGTGGAAACACTTCACCGAGGGCACTGTTCACGCATCGCAGACCCAAGATATGCACATCTTGCCAGGTCTCTTCAGGCAGCGATTTCGCCGGAGTCTCATTCAAAGGCTCCGAGTTCTAGTAGAATCCGAGGATCGCAGCTGTCTTAAATCTACGGTATTCTCCCCATGCTTAAATACCCTCCTTGGACGCCGATGTTTTAAGACAGATTGTCCCTATGCCCACGAGCTAGATGAAATATGGTATACTCGCAGGGTGCGATTTCATCTACAACAGATTTGCATCTTGCATATCTTTCAATCCCTCCACGATGACAGCTTCCGCGATCGGATTCGGCGGCAAAGGTCTGTTCGAGTACAGATGCTCGTACAGCGAACAGATATTAACATTGTTATTGTCAGACTCTGGATCAATCGCCTCGATGATCTGTTTCATCCTTTGTCCTACCATTGTGGTTCTGCATCTACACTTTGCGTTGATGACATCCAAGAAGCACGACTCGCGTTTCAGTGCATTAATCAATGGGTGACAGATATCTTGTTCACCCTCGAACCCAACCGCGAAACACTACAGAGGCCATTCTTGACAGATTTCTTGAAAGCTTTCGCGGTTGGGTATGCCTTGAGCGGGAAAAGCGTTGATGAATGCCTTGACCGCGTTCCGTGCATTCACTCCCCGCACCAAAGACACCCTCTATTACTCATAACTGGGAAGAGTTCGTCCTACGCTCTCCACAGGCTGGTGGCGTTCATGAGAGGGAGTGATGATGGTCTCTATCGGGGCGCTTATTTCTTGAGGTCAGTGGTCAAGATTTGAACAGGTGTACAAGGCTCTGATGTCATCAACATAGCCTTGTTGTCGAGCATCGAGTTCCTGTGCATATCGGGGCTACATGCCACCTACTGGATCGCATCTGTGGATTGTTTGCTCTCGTACATTACTTCCAGTCTAGGAAAACACTAAACGGCATAACACTTCCGCGTACGTGGCTGGTGGAGCTCTGGCAAGACTTTGAAATTTTTAAAAATAAACCGAGCCGAGCTTATCGATCAGTTGTGAAACCTATTGAGCAACTAATGGAGGACATATACTTGCAGGCCTACAGTGATCCTGGTGAGTATTGCTCGGGTATCTTGAATATATCTGATGTATCGAATGTTATGTAGAAGTATATCGCAAGTCTCTTGATATTCCCTGGCATGCTGCTAAGAGCATCTGTCTGGCGAGAATGTAAGTAGCTCACACTGCACATGAACACTATCAAGTTATTCAGTATTCAAAAACTTCACGCAGCTGCAAAGCCGTTTGCCTACGTGAGCAGACGCAAAGGCATGGCTGAATTTATTTGTCTGCTAAATGTGACAATTATCAGTGGGGTATAATATTAAAGACTTAACTCTACGGCAAAACATCGTTCGAGCTCTGAGTTCATTAAGAGTCAAAGATCCTACAAGGGTCTTTGATTCTGTATATGCACCGTTCGTCTCTGTTCTAATTGACGTCTTTCGTTTCTTATATCCTCAAATAGATATGCGATGGCAAAAAACTGGGACGATTCGGCAAGAACCATTCGAGTCTCCACGATGAACTCGCCCTTCGACGAACTGGTACAATTATTCTCCGCACAGTCTAGCCAGCCTACCAACGCCCTGCGTGGTATAAGGCGAGTTGTTTTCCAAAGGCACGAAGATATTCCTCTACTGCTTGACCCCCCACCGCATACTCGACTGCCAACCTTCATGGGGGTCAGGACGCAAGCGTCGTCCACTTCGAATAATAATAGCGATCTGGGATCTACTGTTTCAATGCCATCAGAAATGGCTACGCCTTTCATAGCGCAGACGGACGAAGACGCGGAATATAGCGCCGATGCTAATGATGCCGACGAAGTTGCGACCAGTGTGTCAGAAGAATCTGATATTACGGACCATGTCGATACAGCCGCATTCTTCACGGGCACATCCAAAGAACAATTGGAGGCAGTTGAGCGGGTTCAGCAGGCTTTTCGGCGAAAACTCAAGCGTAGGAATGCGGCCGCAAGGGGAGGCTTTTCAGCGTCACGAGCGCGCTTTTTCGATGCTTGTCTCGACCAGGTCCGTGATGTGGACTGGGCACCTAGAGCACCCTATCGCATCGTATATCTAGGCTTACTCCCTCACATCCTACTCTGTCTGGAATGGCTCAAGAGATCAGCGACAGAACTAAGAGAAGGAGTCAAGAAGAAAAGGACCCCGGGAGTGTCCACGGACGAGTTAGAAAAAGGTTGGAGAGATATGACCATGGCAAAGTGCGTTGTCTCTTACGAACCTTTTGGAACATCTGAACTCAACTGTCCGACTTTGGCAGAGATATTTTGGACCATGTAGAGCGACTTCTCGAGACGTTGGAACCAAAATCCTCCTTCCATGATACGCGCGATTTGGATCAGTTCCGTCACTTCGCTGAGGAAGTCAAAGGGTTGATGGACAAGTTGTTAGGATCAAAGCGCATGCCAAAGGAGGACATAGAGCTAGTTATGAAGGGCCTATCTCCCGCGAAGACTCGACGCATACGACCGGAGAAGCCTGAACTGAATGTGGAAGACTTGGATATGTAGGAATGTATATATGGCGCCAAGTAGCGTGACACGCACTCGAAACACTTCGTGTCTTGAAAGAGAGCCTTGGCAAGGTTTCCTAAGGACTAGTAGGTGTCAGTCTGTGTTTGAGCACATTTAACAGGGCTATACCTCAGCATGTCCACGTTCCTTGCCACGCCGTAACCCTCTTCCAAGGAAGGAGACGTATATCATACCATGCTCGGAACCAAATCCATCTACGAAAGCTCTTCAAGCGGAAGACTGGCTAAGACTAGCCGTGCCAGGCACGTGGATCAGATATGCGCGCATGTTTCAGTACGACGGGACATCATCTTCAGTTTGCACACGTCTTGTCCTACTATTCTTATCCTCTCCAAGGTCGAACAGGATACAACCAAATGAAATCCATGTGCTTTCGCATACGCCACGCCAGTGCAGAGTATGCAGTATTCGACTGGCGTCATGGTGAACACTGCCCCGTTGACCGTAAACTGTCCTATGTCACTCACAATAGGCATTCCTGTTATGATGCCTCCCCGCTCCAGGCGCAGTACGCTGAAGCGTACGATGCGGATCAACGATCCGTAGCAGATTATGAGGCCACTCATGGACCTCAAGAGGATTCAAGTACCGCCGACACCATCGACGGCACTAAACTCCCTATGTGGCACCAACCAGTGGCACTCTATGGTGCGTGAGGTTACAGAACTATGATGTCGAATCTATTTACCGTGATCATACAAATCCTCGCTTCAGGATACCAAGAGCCAACCTTACCGCAATATCCCAGGACAGATACGCCACAATTTGCCACCGCTGCGCATTCCATCAAAGGAGCGGCGTATCAGATGTCCATCCCGAGTTCCGAGGTCAGTTGAGTGTTTTTATTCGGGACTATGGTCTGATACTCTGCAACAAATCGCGACGCGACGAGCAGAAGCAGACATTGTTCGCGACGGCCCGTTCACAGGTCATTCAACTTTCAGAGGAAACTGTGACACTGTGCACCCGGGGAAGTATGGCCGAGGTGCACGCTACGCCGAGGATAAAGCTCCCATCATGGCAGCGAACTGAAGGAGGCCATACAATCCATAAATACATTCAACAACGGGCACAACAAGGATCGCTCCCCCGTGGAGCAGGCATCTGCTGAAGTTGTTCTAGCGTCGACTGTCGAACCTAGCACGGATGCTGCCAAGGCCAACTTCGACGCCAAGTGCTCAGCCTGTGAATGGACCATAGATCTGTGAGAAGGGTGGAGTTTGCCAGTCACCTCGCACGACACAAGACGACGATCCCGGGCCATGACGAGTATGCAGGCCCGCCGTCTGCGTGTGTGGAGCGAAGTTCCGTCGCGAGGATGGTGCGATATTCCACTTCAGGAAGTGGTGTCCCCTCCGTCCTAGGTAGTTTACGAGGTCAGTGTCGCATCGCGTGTGAAGTTGAGGTGAAGAGATAGTGAAGAGATGGCAGGTGCTGAGGGCATCGGGGATGCACTATTTTCACACTATTATTTCCTGCCTCTCCCTCTCTTCTCACCCACCATCGATTTCCCTGATCGTTCTGAATAGTTGATATGCCTACACTTTCCTATCCCGTCTTCGTCTCGCGATTGCTTGCAATTGGATTACTCTTCTATTCTCGGAAGTCAGCTATCTGCATTCTTGGTTTCGATGATGCTCACTACCTACGAGGGCCTTTGATCGTGTTTCTCAATCATAGCATTCTTTGCCTAGGCAGTCATGCAGTAGTCATGCATGTTGTGAGAGGGAAGCGTCGCGAAGCGTGAGAACAGTGTGAGAACTCAGATGGCCATGCACTTTGCTCTAGTTTTGCTCTAGTTTGCTATCTTTTCCTCCTGCGGCAACACCGATGGGTCTATCATCTCAGAAGGCTAGTTCACATCGTAAGTCCAGTATGCAATATCAGTCTACAGATTTGACATCATGTTCTCCTGCTGGGCCTGCCTTGAAGCCTGTTTGCTTCGTCCAAGGATGCTACGTGATCACGATAGAATAGATCTATGATTGAACGGCACATACAAGTTGTACTGACCAGGAAAAACCTACGCTTTATTCTAACAAAGACGAAGATGACAAGGAACCTGATCGATTAGGATCGATGAGAGAAGGGGCAAAGAAAAGGAGGCTATGATGCAGTAGGGTGCGTCTGTGTTATACGATGTTGACAGCTAATCTTCTCCCTACACTCGCGATTGGCATCGACCGAGAGGCACCACGGGTCTTCACACCCAAGAACGAGGAGGGCCGGTGCACTTTTTGGTCTTCAAGTGCTTGTACATCCCATCTCGACGAGAATACTCCCGTCGACAGACACAGGTGACAGGGCCCTGGTATGCCGTGTGACCGGGGGTTGTCCGCTCGTGTCGAACCAGATCTCCATGATGACGATAGGCCGTGCGATGCTTCGCGCAGATATGTGGTCTAGCGTCGTCACGCTCTCTCGTTGGGTCTCGAGTCTTTGTCCGTCCCCTCGCCGAAATTACCATCATTTTATTCGGCGTTCGATTGTCCATGGATGTAGCAAGGCAAGCTGGCGAAGCATAAGGTCCGGCAGTGGACACTGGTATAGCTGCAGCGAACGGTGGTTCTATCGGGAAATCATTCCCATCGTGCCCGTTGCTGGATATGTTGGTGTTCCGTTGTATGGCCCTGACCTTCGCTAGCCTTCCGGGTGCGAATTGCCCTCCGGGAGCCGCGTTCGCCTCAGCCATACTGTCTCTGCGGCACAGTGGACTCATGGTTGTCTCAGACAACCAATTCCGCGAGTCGCTATGGACAGTTATTGGATCCTGTCTCCCACCTGAGCGCTATGGTAGACTGTTAAGTCCATTTAGTCTGTATGACTAATGACAACACTCACGACAATTGCTTGGGCGGGATCGGACATCGAGTAATGCGTGGGTGGCCGAGGCCACCATGAAGTCGAGTCGGATGCCCCCCACAAATCCGTCAAGGTAAGTGGATCCGGTACTTGAACTGTAAGACAGTGTTTTATATGCGAGCAGCTCACGATGCAACATCGCCGATTGTACGCACCAATGGGAACTGACTGCGTGTCGACCAGGCCCAATGCGGCGCAATTCTCGTCATATATGGAGAACCCAAATCCCATACTGAACAGAGGTTCAGGTCCGAGTTCAGAATCTCTCTGTCCTTCGAGAAAGCTGGGACTCTAGAATAGAGACAACAGTGAGTGACGTTGCTTGTCCTGATTGTGGCCCAGGTTGACAAGGCAGTCTATGTTCAGCAGTAGATTCAGTGTACTGTACTTACCAACCCTATTCGATCCTGAGGACCCTGGTGAAGTGCACGGCGAACGGAAGTGCAGTCCCCCCACTGGGGGCCATCCATACACTGAAAGGTGGATGTATCGTATAAGAAATTCATCGTCAATTTTGTCCGATGCGTTTCCTTCAAGACAACGCAAGATGGAGTGGGTGCTCGGAGACTGGGGGTAGAAGCGGGGTAGTTGTTTGCGACTAGAGACGGGTGCCCCTTCGGCTTAAATATGTCCGCCCATGAGCTCCGTGCATCTGGCGCATATTTTTTGCCGCTTCTTGATCTGGCTCACATCCTTCACTGATGGGAGATAGCGCCATTGGTTTGTGCATATCATGATGTAAATGAGACAACAATGCAACTTCTCCTTGCTTCTCTCGGCTCCATCACTCTACGCTTCGACCTTTGTGTCCATATCGAGAAGGAGGTGGCAAGAAACATGAGGTTGGTTCAGTAAGATCATGCTCTCTCATTAGTTTCAAAACTGGCTGATGCATTGGAGAGCACGGCCCTACGTCGCTGCCAACAGCGTCTCGTCTGCCTACGCCGGGAACATCCAAAACAGTCAATGGGTTGCTCCTAGATCAGTACAGTCAACTGCACGCAGTCAGTGCGCTCGCCCTTTCACCATAATGCGATTCGATGCATGATGATGTCGTAAAGCGCTGGCGAGAAGATGGCGAGAAGAGATGAAAGCCTCGTAGCGATAGCAAGGGACAAAGGGAGGGCGTGGTATTGTATTTTTGTGTACGTACAAGCACTGGCAAATGAGGAATCAGCATCAGTCGCCACCGCTTCTCGACATGAAAATCGTGCAAGACCGCTCATGTACATGAACGAGATCCTCAAAGATGAAGCATCCGAACGAGTTCTTTACACTCATTGCTTGAACCTGATATCGCGCTGCGATTTTCGAAGCGTACGTCATAATGCATAATGGGCGAGGCAACATTTCGAAGGGTCCTTTTGCCAACAATCTTCACAGGCGAGGCGAGGAATGAAATAGTCTATCAGACCGGCAGATCCAAGAAGAATCACCTCGTACTCTGGAGTCTCATACTATTCGTATCACCCATCAAGGCCAGACAGGACACGAACCTTTCACACAACCCCCTGGCGATTCACGGGCCACGCCTCCGAATGAACGCATAGGTATCCCACATTGGCGCAGAGTATGCAGTCTTGCTGACGCTATGGTGAGCGCAATGGCTTTCGACTGTTGAGGTGAATAATCCCATGAGCCTCATGTTGGAAATTGTCCGATACCACCCGCGATACGCATCTCCATATGATGCCTCTAGGTGCAGTGTGCTGAAGTGTATGATACAGATCCACGAGTCGTAGCAGAATATGGCCTCAAGAAAGTGCCACTGACCCCATGATGCACTGAGCTCTCTATGTGACGCCAACGAGTGGCGCCCTACGGTGCGTTAGGCCCACGCATCATAAGAATATAATGTTCAGTCTACCTACCTTGATCTAGCAAGCTTTGCTACAGGATACCGAGAGCCAGCCATATCACGGTATTGAATGGCAGATATGCTACAATACAGTGCCACTTCGCCGTATTTCAGCGGCGATGCGTTATGTCAAATGCCCTCCTCGAGTTCTGAAGTCAGTTGGGCATTCCATCCCAAATGATATATTCCTAATATACTGTAAAGCACGACGCGATAGCGGAGCACCAGGCATCTGTTGCGATGGCGAGTCCACAGGACATCCAGTTGTCCTAGAGAAGGGTGATGCCGCACAGTTGGGAGAGAATAACCCAGGTGCGCGCTACACAGGGGGTAGAGCTCACACCATTACAGCGCGCTGAAGCCGAGGTCATACGTTTCAGCACTAAGATATCCAACGACGGGAGAGCATGTTTTTTTTTTACCGTGCTGCATCCATCTGCTGGGGTTGTAGTAGCGTCGATTGCAGAACATGGCCAAAGCTTTTGATTCCTGGAAGCCAAATGCCAGCACTGTGGAACATGTCTTGTGTCTCTTATGTCTTGTGCTCTGATTATTTGCGAGAGTTAATCGACACCGCAGCGGCACTGTTTGCTGATTTACAGTCTTGAACGAAGCGTGACAAAGCGTGACTTTGACTACAAATTGTGACTACCCTTCCTGGTTTTAGCATATTTCATGAGCAAAATCGGAAAAAAGTTAGCATTTTTCTGACCGATTCGAGAGTATGTTGACCGGGAAACCTACATAGGAGCTTCGTGGGGCCTGCGAGAGGTCAAGGGCCTCGGGGCGAGTGCTACGTCTTCGTCATGATTTGATCCACTTCATATATCAACCATCTACATCCTCAGGGATAATCATGCTGAGTACTTACGAGGGACCTTGTAAATGCTATCATTGAGAAGGTCGTGCGCTTTGGTATCTTGTAGCATCCCGCAGCATCCCGCCCACAATCTAGCCGTACTTAAGCTTCCTCCTGCGTTAACACCGATTAATTTTTGTTTTCAGAAGGATAGTCCGAATAGTATGTACAGTATGTGATACTGGTCTATGGCTTTGACATCCCTCGCTGGCCTCACCGCAAAGTCCATTTGCTTCGTTCAAGGGTGTCAACAACATGAGCGCATCGAGCCTTCAATGCAATGGCGGGTAGAACATTCGCTGAGAAATTGAACGAGGCAGGCATCATGGTTGGGACCTGGTCGATAAGGATTGAGAGAAATGGCAAAACAAAAGGAAAGAGAAACTCACCCACGGTGCGCCTGTCTTCAGGTACTACTTCAAAACTACTCCTGCCTGCCCCGCAATCGAGAATCAGGCATTATGTGTTATGCATCCTCACCCCCAGTCAAAAGTCAGTCGAGGTAAATAGAGGCAGATATAGGCGAATCTATATGAATGGGATTGAATCGGTCTCCCTCTTAAATTTTAGACTTTTTATAGGCAGATCGAGGGGGATCGATTGGCATAGATTCAGGTTTATTTTTACATTGGCTGGGGGGTTTTTTTTTCGAAAAATGAAAACCGGGCCCTTTTGAATCCATTTGAATCCATTTGAATCCATTTGAATCCATTCAGATCCATTGGGATCCATTCATATCAATTTGTGTGGAATGTACAACCTAGTCTATGCCAATCATGCCGTGCCACTGCTCCGCCTTCCTCCGTCACTGCTCGTCAATTGCCTAACCATCGCCTGCCTACACCCTGGCACTGACCTATCCAAACCACAGTCGCTGCTGTTGACGTGCAGATCAAGACGCAAGAGCGTCTCCGACTACGCTGTGGATGCTGCCGCATCTTGATCATGTTTGGTGCAGGGGTATTTTGGCGCAACAAGGGATGCAGCTGGTTGGACTTGATGAACGGCGTCGCACGAGAAGGTGGTCATGAAGATGGGACAGGTGCAGAAGAGCCAAGAGTGGAAGAGTTGAGCTGGTTTGGCTCAGAAATAGTAGGATAAAGCCTCAAAAAAAGGAGCCTGCAAACCCAATGCACAGTCAAGTTCCATTGGAAGATAAAAAATGGATCACTGCATGCCCTCCATCTGGTGTTTGAGCTGTACATTCTCTAATTGAAGCGGTGTATAGGCATGGTTGCCACAGTGCACAAGTGCCTGTGCACTGGCGGAGGCGATGGCTTGTCCCAGTGGTACATAAGTACTATATGATATCTAAAGATGTATGTCAGTGGTGAAAAGTGGAAATACTCATCTAGCTTTGTACATCCTGCAGGGGCTGCATACAACGCCAGTCAAACTCATTTGACGGCATATTGGATGTTGGACTGGAGCTGTATCTGGAATTCTGCAGATTCAGCATGGCTGGTTGAAAAATTGCGGGCATCTCTGCTTGGTTGACGAGTTTCGAGCCGCTTGCAAAGGGGAGAGAAGGAAATGAGGTCAACATTGCGGACATTGGGGAATCCTGCGACATCAGGGAGCCGCCCCTCCTAAGGCTGGAGGCATGAGATTGGAGAGCTGAAGATTGGCCATATGAGTGAGTTGGAATGGTTATAGAATTATCAGCGCCGTTTGGATCGTACATGTCGTCCGCGCATCCAGAAGTCGACGTCAAAGGAGATGGCTTGTCAGAGCTCGCTGGGTGCACCACGCACAAGTCAGTCACATCACATGACGTGGTTGAAATTAAGATCTGACCGAGTTTGGTTGGGTTGTTCTCACTGGATTGTTTTATCACATTTGTTGTTTTGTTTCCCGCACCACACACACGCACGCCTCCGCCACTGCCTCTAAGCCACCCACAGCCCTTGTGCCCAGTCACCTGCACTACACACATGCACGCACACATGCACACACATGCACGCAGACCGCCGCCCACTCCTTCTGTCGCCCGCGCCGTGCACGCGCACGCCTCCGCCTCCGCCTCCATGCATGCCTTCTGCTCCCCACATCACGCGCGCGCACGCAGCCCTCCGCCCTTGCTGTCACTCGCACTGCACATGCGCACGTTGCCGCCGCCGACTCCGGACCGCCCTTGCGTCCACCGCGCACGCAGCCCGCCACACACCCCTACTGTCGCCCACACCGCGTACACACACGCCGCCTCTGCTGCCCAAACCGCACACAGCCCGCCACCTACCGCCTCTGCCTCCGGACCGCGTTCGCGCCCGCATCGTGCACGCCGCCGACTGCGCCTCCGCCTCTGGACCGCCCGCCTCCCATCATCTCTGCTGCCTGCACCGCACGCGTGCACGCCGCCGCTCCTGTATACCTTATTTCATACTTAATGTTACTATACCCGTGCTATTGATTCATCTGACTTGAATAAATTCATTCAAAAATCTTGTTCTCATTCAAAACAGCGACTTAGGCAAAAAAGATTGAAGCAGGCAATCTAGAGGTGTCGTGACAAATTTTGACTATGTTTCATGACTTCAGCATTTCCGGTGTTTGCGAAAGACAGCAAAAGGCTAAACAAATGTCCATGATTTCACGTTTCTCAAAGCATTTTCAGTATTAATAATCTGATCTAATTGCTGTGAATCGATCTGCCTATATATGCCTATATTTCCCTCGATCTCCCTCGACCGACTTTTGACTGGGCATCAATTTCACCGATCGGTCTGGCACGAGTAGTTCATGTGCCTACAATTTCCTATCCCGTCTTCGTCTCGCTATTGCTTGGAAGACCCCCCTATTCTCCGGTCTCAACTATATATAACATCCTTGGCCTCGATGCTCGTAACTTACTAGAGAACTTGTCTTTACTGTTATCGTTTCAATCATAATAGCATTCTTTGCCCAGAGACTCGAGTCGTGATGAGAAAAACGGAAGCTTTTTGAAGCGTGAGAACTCAGATAGCCGTGCACTCTGCTGCCACTCTGCTGCCTTTGGCATTCTTTAGCAACCAGTCGATACTTCCTCCTGCGCCAATACCGATAGGTCTGCTATCTCAGAAGGCTAGTTCGCAATGCACGATACAGTATGCAATATCGGTCTACATCTTTATTCTCATGTTCTCCTGCTAGATCTGCCTCAAAACCCGTTTGCTCCGTCCAAGGATGCTAACGTGATCGCAATAGATCTATGATAAAACGGTAGATACAAGTTACACTGGGAAAATAATCGGTCAAGCATATACGGTGCTGTATTAGAGACGATGGCTGGGGACTGATTGATAGGGATGGATGGGAGAAGGAGCAAAGGACGGAAACAGGCTATGGTGTAGTAGGGTGCGTCTGTTCTACGATCTGACAGCCAATCTCCTCTCCAGACTCGCGATTGAGCATCGATCAAGGAACATCATGCGTCTTCACGCCCAAGAACGAGGAAGGCCGGTACACTTTTTGGTCTTCAAGTGCTTGTACATCCCGTCTTGACGAGAATACTCCCGTCGACAGACACAGGTGACAGGGCCCTGGTATGCCGTGTGACCGGGGGTTGTCCGCTTGTGTCGAACAAGATCTCCATGATGACGATAGACCGTACGATGCTTCGTGCAGATATGTGGTCTAGCGTCGTGAAGCTCTCTCGTCGGGTTTCGAGTCTTTGTCCGTGCCCTCGCCGAGCTTACCATAAGCTTCTTCAGCGTGAATGCAGCGGGACAAGGCGGTGAAGCAACAGGTCCTGCGATGGGCACTGATATAGCTTCAGCGAACGTATGCTCTACCGGGAGATGATTCCCGTTGTGCTCGTCGTTGTATATATTTGTGTTCCTTTGTACGGTCCTGACTTCTGCTAGCCTTCCGGGTGCCAATTGCACTCCGGGAGCCGCGTTTGTCTCAACCATACTGTCTATGCGGCACAGTGGATGCATGGACATCTCAGATGGCCAACCGTTCCGTGTATCGTTACATGCAGATGTTGGATCATATCTCTCACCCGATCGCTATGGTCGAGTGTTAAAATCATATAGACCTCATGACCAATAACAACACTCACTACAATTGCTCGAGCGGGAGCAGGAATCGAGTAATGCATGAGTGGCCGAGACCGCCAAGAAGCCGAGTCGGATACCCTCCACGGATCCATCAAGGTAAGCGGATCCGCTACTTGCACTGTAAGACAGTATTTTATATGTGAGTAGCTCATGATGCAACATCACCGACTGCACGCACCAAGGGGAACTGGTTGCGTGTTGAGCAGCAATGCGGGGCAACTTGCATCATAGATGGGGGAGAACCTGGTTCCCACACCAGACAGAGGTTCGAGTCCGATTTCAGAAATGCTCTGTCCTTCGAGAAAGCCTGGATTCTAGGGTAGAAACGGTGAGTGACGTCGCTTGTACTGATCGATGTCCCAGGTTGACAAGACAATCTGTATTCCGTAGCAGAGTGTATTGTACTAACCAAACCTATTCGATCCTGGTAAGGTGCATGGATATCGGAAGTGCAGTCCCCCTACTGTGGGCCGTCCATACACAGAGGATTGGGATCCTGTGGAAACGGCCATTCAAAGGACGTGTCGTATGAGAAGTTCATCGTCGATTTTTCAGGTGCTTTCTTTTAGGAAAATGCAAGGTGTTGAGTGAGTACTTGAAGACTGGGAGTAGAAGCGGGGTAGTGGTTTACAACTAGAGAGAGATGGCCTTGCGGCTTAAATGTGTGCGCCCATGGGGCTCCGTGCGTCTGGCGCATATTTTGTTGTCTGTTTGCGATCTGGCTCACATCGTTCACCGATGAGAGATAGGACCGTTGCTTTGTGCACGTCATGAGGTAAACAAGACAACCATGCACCTTCTCCTTGCTTCTCTCGACCTTTGGATCCACATCAAGAAAGAGGTGGCAAGGAACACGAGGATGGTGCAGTGAGGTCATGCTCTCTTACTTTACGTCGCTGCCAACAGCATCTCGTTGACCTACGCCGGGAACGTCCAAAAAGGTAAATGGGTTGCTCCTGGATCAGTACGATGACCTGGTCACGCAGTCAATGCGCTTACCCGTTCATACTGATGCGATTCCATGGGTGATGGTGTCATGAAGCGCTGGCGAGAAGATGGCAAGAAGAGACGAACACCTCATAGCAGCGAGATCTATATCAGGGGATAAAGGGAGAGCGTAGTCTTTTGTGTACGTACAAGCACTGGCAGATGAGGAATCGGTATTAGTCGCCACCGGTTCTCGACATGAAATTTATGCGAGACCCTCGAAGATGAAAGCGTCTGAACGAGCTTCTGAGGCTCATTGCTTGAACCTGATGCCGCGCTGCGATTCGAAGCGTACGTCGTAATGCATAACGAGTGAGACAACATTTCGAAAGCACCTTTTGCCAAGCAATCATCTTCACACGCGAGGCGAGGAATGAAAAAAATCTGCAGACATGAGTAGTACCGGCAAATCCAAGAAGAATCGCCTCGTGCTCTGGAGTCATGTCCTATTATTCGTATCCCCATGAACCACAGCCCCGAAGGCGTTCGTATGAAGATCCTATGCGTACGTACGTGTTCGATACCATTGCAGAGTATGCAATCTTTGGCCAATGGTTTTTTCGTATTGGTGAGTATTCTTTGGACATGACGGTGCTTCCGAAGGAGCAAAGCGTGGGAAGGCCGTGCGCTCCTGCTTTGCCATTCCGCTCACAATTTGGCCATACTTCCTCCTGCGTCAACACCGATTGGTTTTTGGTTTCACCGGTTTCAGAAGGATAGTCTGAATGGTATGTACAATATGGAATACTGGTCTACGGCTTTGACATCACTCACTGGCCTTGCCGCAAAGCCCGTTTGCTTCGTTCGAGGGTGTCAATAACACGAGCGCAACAAGTCTCTAATGCACTGGGAGGTTGGCTGAGAAATTGAATCAGGCAGGCGTCATGGTCGGGACCCGGTCGACGGGGATGGATAAGGGAAGGGGCGAAACGAAAGGAAAAGGAAGCGCAATCACGGTGCGTCTGTCTTCAGGTACTACTTCAAAACTCCTCTCCTACCTACCGTGCAATCGACAATCAGGCATCATGCGTTATGCGTCCTCACTTCGAGGGACGGGACGGGCATAGGTAATCCTTTGTTTTCAAGTACATCTAATCTCATCGAGTGTATCTCGGCCTGAACGTTGAACTAAATGTGGGAAACCCCAACGAAGCCGTCCACGTTCTGGGGTTCGAATTTTCGATTGCTTGCGTTCAGAAGGGCTCTTTTTGGCATTTCCCGTTTTTGGTAAGCACCCAGGCAGATATACCAATAATCGTATAAAGGTGAAGTGGCGAATCTGTTTCTGCAGTGTCACTTCAGGTTGTTCGAGAATCTCTCTTTCACATCACATACATGTGTGGCATCAGATGCCTTCGATCAACCGATAAGACTGAAGTCGTGAGGTACGTGAACATCTAGCGTGGCCTGCATTGCTAATATCAAGGACATGTCTGACACCCAGTTGTATTGCAGGCTCAGACAGGGTTGAGCAAGCGGGTCCTCCGACCATTCCACGTTTTTAAGTTCTATCTAATTGTTTTCAACCAAGCCAATATATTTCATAGAACAATGAATGCTCACTATGTGGCACGATTTGGCTGAGTCGGTTGTTCTCTGTATCACAGAAGTGTCTTGTGGGCCGGAGAGCATCTGTAGCTTTCTTCCTCAATGTTCGAACTTCCCAGCGCTTTCTGTGAGGAAGTTTGCTAGCTCTTGTTGTCACACCTCGCACATTCGGCACTCTTGCGTCCTGATACGGCTCTCCACGGGTTTGCCTCATTGCTTTCCGCAGCTGCTTCTATCCTCCTATCACCCCCCACCTATATATTCCAACATCGTCTCACAGCATCAACACTTCCTCAGCTTTTCTCGTCATGCAGTCTCGAATCAAGGATAAAGCTTTTTTGAAAGGCCTGGATGTGTTCAATCCATCGCTACTGCACAACGACGACTACGCCATCCGCACCGCCCTCGAAGCCTTACAATGGACTATCGATATCGAAACTGTGTCTACTATCGTCGAGCACGCAATGCTGAGCCCCATTGTGCTTAAATTTATTCTTTCTGGTACGGATAAATCATCTGGACCCTCGATAATATACTGATATCTACACAGCCGTCCAGCAGAAGACCTTCTGTTTTCTACGTGACTGGATATGCGACCAATTCCCGACTACGTTAGAAGACTATGAGCCTAATCTTCTGGTCATGCGGCTCCTAGCTCGACTTCATGCGGCTTTGTTTTCAACATCATACCCAGACGAACACGAGCCTGGAAATCTCGATTTATGCATGCGAGCAGTTGAATTGGCGCCCCCCGTTCTAGCAACCCTTCCTACCATAGCGAATTATTACGATTCCATGATCCAAGAGGCTTCAGACAAAAAACAAAATCCTCCGCGAGGTCGAAAAATGTCCAAGGCGATGGCTCGGTCAACGATGACATTCGATGAGAAGCCGTTCCGTGATATGGATGTTCGGGTCCCCGTGAGCTCTTTAGCTGCCAAGGAATTAGCTTCCCAAATCTTGAGGGACCAGAAGGGTATTCTTGAGGTATTTCGTCGATAAATCAACCATTGTAACGCAACTCATCATTTTATGCTAGTATTTTTTCGACATCATTCGCCGTCCGCAACTTCTCGACACATTCAAACAAGCGTATCTTAGCCAAGCTGCCAGTCCTGACGAGACCTCAAGCCTTCACCCTGTGACGGTCCAGAATCCGACCTCCAGTGTTGCACGTGAGGAAGAAGCGCTAGACATCACGATCGTCACACAGGGCCTCAAAGCTTCGTTGTATTTCGAGAGTGCTGAAGGATTTGGCGAATGGCGTATCTTTCTATCGGGCCGTGCTGAGGACGATTTGCGAAAACGTCGCAGAGGTGATGCAAGGACGTTTGAGATTGTTTGGAACAAGCTCAGGTATATGCCTCTTGTAAAATTGTATTGAAGATTCTGAGCTCGTCCACTCATATCAGGGAGCTTTCCAATGGTCGATTTTCCGGGGCAACACAGAAACAAATCACTGTTTCCCAGGCTCCAATTTCAATCTATGAAGTCAGACTTCCCGGAGATTTGAGGATTGTGGTATGTTCAGGATTGATCAGAACGCCTGCAGGATCTGATTTCCTGTGCTTTAGTATCAAGTCGATGTCATTCAAGAATTCAATTCCGATGTACGTCTGCTAGCTCATTTCTCGAACCTTGTACTGACTTGAGGCATGCGGCCCTAGGGCGATCATCAAGGTAGATATGACCACAGTCGAAATTCACTGATAACTGAATCCATTAGTTTTGACCATATATGGCCTCTTCAACCACTCTGAAATTTCTCGCGTGTTCTGGGACAACCTGGCTCAAGTCAAAGCACGACAATTTGGGAAGACATACTGCGATAGGTACTCACTTCGTTGTCCATGTTTGATCAAGGGCGTGAAAATGACCATGCACGCTGTGTAGGTGCAGTGTAAGAGATCATCCTCGTGGCACGGGCGAGGACGTATATTTTCCACTTACCTTTCCAGCTACAACTGAAGAAGAAGCCAGCGGTTCTTCATATGACATCCCTGAAATCGGCCCTCAAGATTTGGAGGAGGTTTGTCATTTACTTATATCTGTGCAGAAGGCCGCTCAAGATGTGTTGGACAGCTCCATTCTTTGTTAGCGTAGGTCGATGATTGTTCATACATCTTGAGCCTGAGCTTACTGGGAACACTGAAGCCTGGAGAAATACATTGCTGCATCTCAAGTGAGTGTCGTCAAACGCCCTTGTTGAATTGTTTTTTGATATCTATCATTATATCAGAGCGTCCTCAACAGTTGGTCTTACTAGTCTTAAAATTCACATGGCTCTTTTATAGTTGGGCTTTAGATCTCTTGACAGACGAAGCCGTGGCCCACATCTTCCGCATCTCGTGAGCATCAATTATCTAAGTATGCTCACAATATGCATGAGACGACGGGATATTCATCTAGGCCTCAAGAACAAAAGGTTGTTGAGCATACACACTCGTGCTATGTCTTAGGCAGGAGTGGAACGGGGTGAGCACATATTATTCAGAATGGCTTAACCGAGATTGACTTGCGAGGACTGAATAGTAAAACGACTACCATGCTGTTCAAAATGTTCGGCATAGAGAGAGCGTGGGTACAGTCAGGTTGTCCCAGCCCTCGACCGCGCCAGGTATTCGTTACACAGTCTCGTATCCTAGCGGAAAAAGTCGAGGAATATTTCATCAAGTTTCTAAGATCGATTGCAGGAGAAACCAACACACCGCAGCACATAGGGGACCTCCTTGAGCGATGGAGAGCACACAGTGACCGAGGCTTGGTTGATATTGAAGAAGACGTTAATTGGCGCGATGAATTACCGAAAAGATTCAGCGAACTTTCAGATAAACATTTCCCGTTATTTATCACTGTCGATATGGTGAGTGCCCATTTGTGCAAACAATTTTTCTTAACTACTTATGATCAATACGACTAGCTTGCGAAGCTCATCAACGCTGATTCACAGCCCGAGGCCGGACTATTGGAAGCCAACGCACAGAGACGAATTCAAGGTCAAAACCCGTTGTTTACAATCAAGCGAGAGGACTTGGTATCATATGAGACGTTCAAGAATCGGTATTGGCCACGTTTTCCTCGATCTCTCAAGAAGGGGTTTGGTAAGCATCATATAGATGGCATCAATTTTTTCTGAGGCTTTTTTTACAGTACCGTGGATGGTTTTCGGGGAGTTCGTTGGCAAGTTCCTCCGCGATTTGATGACCAAAAGAACTGCTGATCAAGTCTGGACAGGAGTGATCAAGGGGTCGCAAGAAACCTTGAAGCATCAAATGAGGCGTCTTGATAGGACAGCTTATGAGAATATTAGCACCCGAAAATATCCTGCCTTTGTATCAGCGCGAGATACAGTGTATACGTTGTTTGAGCATTATTTGAAGATCAAGAGGGAGCGTGGAGATTGGGATGCCGCGGACAGGTGATATGGCCTCGATCGTTTCACTGGCATGGGTCCTAACGAGTCGTCCATCCACAGAACCCACAAGGTTCTCAAGGGTATTCAAGAGAACGGATTCCCTGGAAAGAAAGTCGACTTTTTGTGAGTTCATTGGTGCCGTACATATTTATATGATCAATGAGCTAATGCAATGTCTATTAGATATGTTGATGAAGTTCAGGACATCCTTCTCATAGATGCCTTGTGTAATTTTCATTCGTCGGAATGTATCCCTCGCTCTGAATTCTTTCAATCTCAGTGCTTCGGTGTGTATGCAAGAACCCAAATGGCCTTTTCTGGGCTGGAGACACGGCCCAAACTATCTCATTCGGGAGCGCCTTCCGTTTCAACGATTTGACATCATTCTTATACGAAATGGAGGTAAGGAATCTGTCAACACGAATTTACAGCATCACTGAAGAACAACTGCACAGAAAAAATCCGCGCGATCAGTATCGTTGAAAAAGCCTGTATTCTTCAAATTGTTGACTAATTACCGCTCTCATGCGGGTATCGTTAACTGTGCTCATTCAATCATTGAGCTGATCAAGAACTTCTGGAGTGATTCGATTGATATTCTGGATAAGGAGAAAGGCTTGGTAGATGGGATCAAGCCTGTCTTTTTCGACGGATGGGATGGATTCGAGTTTTCAAAGTTCTTCTCCAGTTCCGAGTGCGTCAGTCCATTGGTAGTCCTTATCCACACTAATGAACCATGACTATATAGAAACGAAATGATTGAATTGGGGCATAATCAATGTAAGCACTAATTAAACTCTGCATGCGGTATTCAATGATTATAATTCATGATAGGCATCCTCGTAAGAGATGCCACTGCTAGAGAAGAGTTGGAGAAGAGGATTGGAAATATAGGCATGGTTCTGCACGTCCTTCCAGCACTTTTTTCCGTATGAGACGTTGCTGATGCGCAAATTCTCATTACTAGAACATTGTTCGAAAGTAAAGGCCTGGAATTTGATGATGTAGGCACCCCAAAGCAGGGCCAACTGAATTTCACTTATGTCGAATGCCATCATAGGTTCTCATCTACAACTTCTTCGTCGACTCACAAGTTGATCGGAATCAATGGCGGCGGGTCATCCAGGCCGCCTCCAACGGTTCAGGGTCAACTCAAACGGGCGTTGACAACCTAGGGGTCGGGAATGAGGTTCGTCGATCACGAATCGCATCCGAAGTGCACTTACTCAGCGCTCCACTCTATAGTTGAAGTTCTTGTACGTTGCGGTCACACGAGCACGCAAAAATCTGTGGTTCTTGGATCAGTCCGATGCCTGCGCGCCCATGAGGGTAAGTGCTCTGACAATCAATTGAGATTTACACTCATCTTCACACCGTTTCTCAGACATACTGGGCCAACAACAATCTGGTAGAAGTTCGAATTCCCGGCACTGATGATATGTCGAGATTTGCTGTCCGATCCAAGCCAGAAGAGTGGACGGCCAGAGCAAAGGGGCTTTTCGACCGCCATCAGTACCAACAAGCCATCCATGCTTATAAGCGTGCTCACATGGAGCGCGAAGTATCAGTGGCATCTGCTTACCAGCTCCGAGTTCAGGCCCAGCAGGCCACCAAAAACCCAACGAAAGCATTCCTGGAGGCAGCCCGCGCTTTCTTTGCTTGTGGAACCATTACATCCAAGCAAAGTGAGATTCAAGAGTTTTTCCGAATTTCCGGCGAATGCTACGTGGAGGGTAAAAAGTATGACCAGGCAGCGAAAGCATACGAGAAAGCTTCCCTGTACAATGAGGCTGCACATTTCTACCTTTCCGCTCATATGCTGGACCATGCTGTTTCAATATTGAAAAAGCACAAAGGCGAGCTCAATCTGGAACTAGCTGACCGCATCAAAATGACTGCTCGTTGTGCCTACCTGAATGAAGAAAAATTCGAGTGCGTGTTGTGTCTGATATTAATGAAACACTCACTTCTTCGACTCACTCGTGGTTTAGGGAAGCGGCCGAATTGTTCGATGATGCAGAGGAACAAGAAGAGTTCATGCAAGATCTAGATTTTGGTATCACCACGGCGCATTTCTTGGAGAAGAGTGGAAATGTCATGAAGGCGGCTCGAAGCTATGCTGATGAAGGACAGGTTTTATATGCTATTGAACTACTCCTTCAGGACCATGCAAACCAAGAAGCGTCGCAGGAAGCTATGCGACACATTCTCAGCCGACTGTGGATGCACTTATCATTCGGTGTCCAGCCTAACGATCTTTCTATAGCAGTAGATGTCGAAGTACAAAACCTGCTTGGATACTTGACACACCTCGACCCTACCCATCTACAAGACAGCGACGTCCGTGAGGTGATTTCAACGATACTTCGTATGCTTCGATCATCACTAAAACAATGTCTCTCGATGTCAAGGCGGGGGTGTTTAGGGCAATTTATGCATCCGATATGACCTTGCTGAAGCATCTTGCCATTTGGTATTGCGATCGTCCTTCTCTCGAGAATGCCCCTGCAGCGTTGCTGTGCCTGGACCACCTATTTGAAGACTTGGGCCAGCTTGATGTATCCACGGAGTTGAGGGCTGTCTCGTCTCTGCGACTGTTCTATGTTTACGCCGACCTCATGTACCAAATAATCATCGATAAGCGGCCCTCGACATTGGACACCATCCAGAGGCTGTTTTGCTGTCAGTCGACCTCGGACCAGGTATTCCTTCGACCCCAGACATATTTTGGTGATTTGTTCCTGCGTATCCATCCGGAGACTTTGAATCGAGAACAGGAGACGATCCCGGTGTCAACCTGGCAGTTTACGCAGCTCTTTCAAAGACATCTAACTGCGCGACTGCAAGATAGAATTTTAGACGAGATCGCCAAGGGCTCATACGTGGAAACTTTCAACCCGTGCACGGCTGCTAGCTTCGGGTCTTGTCTTGGACACGATTGTCGGTTGGCGCACAGCATGGATGCCGAGTGGTTCAATCGAAGGATCAGATTCACTTTTCAACAGATCCTCATCGTTAATATATTCCAAAATTTAACGATTGGTGACTTCCCAACTCGCATGAAGCAAAGGCGGTATGCATACAACCACCTAACCGAATCATCAGCTGATGTTGATTCATTTTGGATGATCGTCAGGTTTTGGTTAAGTCGCTTGGACGACGCTCTCAATCCCCTATGCTCTGGCCATGGATCTGCATCCATTGTTCGCATCGATCACATTGCCGAGTCCGAAATAGCTTTACAAACGGTCAAGTTATGGATCCCGGATGTGTTATACAATCTCAATCCATCCAGGCTAGAGCTTCAAGCTACTTTCCTCACGAATTTCATGAAAGCCACTACGATCGGGTACTTTGTGGACAAAAGGATCATGGACGAAACCCTTAACAAAATCCCCTGTGTACATTCCTGGATACAAAGACACCCTCGGCTACGCATAGGTCAAGATCGCTCAGGATATGCTCTCCACAGCTTTGTTGGCTTCTCGAAAAGCTTGACTAGCCTAGACCTTACCCGTGGAGCATCGTTCTTCGCGTAAGTGTATGCCATATGCAGATGCCACCAGCTGTTCTAAACGTGAGCGCCGTAGTTTTGTCGTCGACAACCGAGTCAACATACATATTGGCGCCATGTGTCATTTACTCGACCGTATTTGTGGTTTGTTTGCTCTAGCTGGAAATATTCAAGAAAGGGCGCTTCACGGCGTGACGCTTCCTCGTGCGTGGGTACTGGAGCTCTGGAAAGACTTCAGAAATCAGCAGCATCGATCCTACATGATAGTAGTGAACAGTATTCCGTCCTTATTAGAGTGGTTTTACTCGTGGCAGCTTCGTGAAGGTGGGTATCATAAAGCCAACATACTCAAATTATCATTTTGACCTGATCGCATTAGACTCTCACTTCAAACCTCACAATCTCGACACTCAGACAGCCATAGCGCTATCCATCGCGAGAATGTGAGTTCGCTCAGATATCATTCTATGATGAATAAAGGAAAACAAATTGATCCTCTACAGTTGTAGAGCGATATGCCTCCGTGAGTGCCATTTACTCACCATAGGATAAAAGCTGACAATACACTGTAGTTGGTTACAACATTGAGGACGGCGGTCATCTTCAGGAATCGATCCTAAAGGGAATCACTTCGCTGAGGACACCAGACCGGAAAAGACTATTTTCACCCATATACGAGCCGTCAGTCGGTCTCCACCTTGTTTTTCTTTTTCTTTTAAGCTCAACAATCCCCCAGATTCGTGCGTGCCCAGACGTGGGATGATCTCAAGGAAGCCGTCTGGGCTTCTACCGGTCATTCTGCACTGGATGAGATTGTGGAGCTTTACTCGGACAAAGACTTCGAGGACTGGTACACGCCATCTGGAGTGCGGCGAGTTGTCTTCCACAACATCGAGGATATTCCTTCCCTGTTGGACCCAGAAGCCCATACTTCACTTCCGACTATGGCGAAGGCTAATTCCCAATTGCTGCGTTTGGGAGCGCATGCGAATGGCTCATCCGAAATCGAGCACAGCCAGAATGATGTGGGAGGTCCTAGCAGCGCGGAAAACGATCAAGAGGGGGAGGATACTCGAGCTTTGGACGATGACGAATCCTCCCCTGTAGCTATGCAACGTCGGTCCGCCGCAGTGAAGATCCAAAGGGCGTATAGGCGCGTGATCAAGCGCAGGCGTTACTACCAGGAACAGGCTGCAAGGCGAAAGCACAGTATGGCAGCTTCTCGCGCGCGTCTGTTCGCAGATTGTCTGAAAGAATCACGGGGAATCGACTGGACGAAGAGATCGTATCGCCTATTGTTCCTCGGCATCCTTCCGCATCTCCTAATCTGTTTGGAATGGACGTTGGAGACAGCCCGCGTCAACAAGGCTGACGCGACCCGAAGCCGCAAGAAGGGCGCTTCATACGACAAGTTATATGAATTGATTCTTTGCCAGAAGGATATGAAGTACGCTTCGGTTCAATCTACCATTCTCGAGATGCTGATTTCTTCATTATCCAGCCGCATCTCAAACGATGCAAAGAAGCTCCTCAAACTTTTGGAGCCGAAGTCACCTTTTCATCGTCTTTTTGATGAAAAGGAGCTGCAAGAATGTGCCGAGAAGGCGAAGAAATTGATAGACGAGCTCCCGCAGCGGATACAGGTGGAGGAAGATATCAATTTGGTGATCAAGGGAACGTCTTTGAGGAAAGCGAAGAGGAGGCCTCTGTTGAACCTCGAAGATTTGTAGGATACGACTACCAACGGAGCTTAGCGAAGCCTGTATACTGTCTGCAGTCATGATTGATTTGTTTCTGCTCACTCGAATTAGGGAAAAGGATGGCTTGCACATTGAAAACGATTGAGAAGAGCACATAGAGATGCCCTAGTCACCGTCGTCGAGCAGAAAAAACAAGTCGTACGGGCTCCTACAGATTGCAGAGAGAGAACAAGTACTAACTGCCAGCCAGCGTGTGAACCACGACATAGAGGGAATCGATTACGTCACTCCCAACTCTTCCTCCTACCGCTCCAGATGTCCAAGCGACCAATAGTGTCCTACGACGACATTGTCCCTACAAACTCCCCGCATGCAGGCCCATCGGTAACACCGCAGCAACAAGAAAGGTCTTCAGCTGGGCCATATCCTAAGAAGAGGAAGCGGTCTAATCCGCGCAATGGCCGCCAATACGGAAGGGGCGCAGAGCCTCAGCGTCATGTCCAGCATTGGGACGATCCAGGGAGCGCCGTGCAGCCGATGCCATACGACGATGAATCATCTATATCCATGACCACTCAAGTCATACTTGAGCCGGAGGACGAGGGACAGGAAGAAGCGAATGAAGAAGAGGAAGGAGAGGAGAGCAGGGAGTTGACACACGACGAGATCTGGGATGATTCGGCGTTGATCGAGGCATGGGAGTCAGCGGCAGCAGAATACGAAGTATGTTTGTTATGCCTTCTGCGGCTGTTTCGCTCAACTACCATTCTCTTCGGGCAGGCATTCCATGGCACGGATCAGTCGTGGAAAAATGAACCGGTGAAAAAATCTCCTCTGTACGCCCCTCACTTGCTGTTCCTTTACCATGCTTGACAATTGTTCATAGATGGTATAATATCCCACCGCCCCCCTCAAAGCTTAAAAAATCCCCTCAGAAGTCAGAGACCAACGTCGCTCCAGGAGTGGATGCCGATGACTCGCAACCCATCAACTTTGAGGGCTTTGTTCCCCATCATGACGCGTCGCTGACCTCTTCCTCTGCGATCATACCACGCGTCCCCAGCATTGATGGTCATCAATTAGCGACAGCGCCTGAAGGTTTCGTGAGCCAAGACGAGGCGTTTAACCGTGCGCTAGGTGCAATGTACTGGGCAGGCTATTGGACTGCCGTCTATCATGTATGCAGCCGCTTTGATCTCTTCGTACGCACGTATTAATCTTACATTCAGGGCCATAAGAAGCAGCCAGGAGCATCAGCTCCTTCCAATGAAGGTGAGGAAGAGGACAAAGATCAAGAACCGGGCGAAGCAGACGACGTAGACGACGCGACTGTTGAAGAGGAATTGATCTCGACGCAACGATAGCGGGCCTTAGATGGATCCATCATGAGTCGGTTGCCCTTCATCTTGCGATCACGTTTGGAACGATCATTGTTAAAATGAATTACTAGTATCTTCGGTGAGTTGAGTTAGCGTAAGTACGAAGCCTCTAGCCAGTGCCTGTGGGCAACAGCCTCCTTGGAACATGCCTGTGAATGAATCGTTAGTCGCCCTAGCTGTTTAGCTTATTTTTGATATATATATAAATCGACAAACGATATGAGTTCCTCTACATAAAGCTTCGCCGGTTGTGGGAAAGTATAGCGAAGTGGCGCGCGTGTCTTGACCGCGTCGCGTTCAACGATTGCCACTCTCCACGGTTTCGTTCCTTTACCAACACCCCCAAAGGCCAAGACTGCGAGCATCTGTGGAGATAGCTTAATTATACATCTGCTTCTACTGTGCTATCGTGACTTGCGGATCTGAATATGGCCTCCGACCTTTCTGCGCTTTTGACCTCGTCGAAAGCTCTGACCTCGCACCTCTCAAGACCCGACCTCCCGCATGTCAACCTTTCGCTTGATCAAATAGAGGCGCAGTCAAGACGCCTTGTCGCTCGCCAGTCAGGTGCTGCTACAGACAGTGGGCGCGCGTACGTTCGTTTCCAGAATCCCTAAGAGGCAACATCTAGAACCAACGCCTGATGACTTTATTTTTATGCTCGCAGGAACTATTTGCTGGCGCAAGCGCACGTTGATGCACCCGCTCTTGCCAACGCCATAGCGCATCTAAACACCTCCACCACATTCTCGCCACTTCGCCCACTTCAAGACACAGATGTTGCGGGATATTTACGCCACGCGCACGAACAAAACATCATATCGACTATTGAGGAGGCCCGGAGGGAGACCCAGGAGGACTTTTATCGAATCTTGGAGGAGAGAAGTCGAAAAGACTGGGATGCGCGCAAAAAGAGGGTATTCGAAGAGCTCGGGGGACGCGTCGCGGGTGACAATCAGTCGCTGGCTAAGTGGGACAAAAATCAGCGCGGGAGGAATTCTTTAGCAGTGAGTACGAATCCACTTCTTCCATGACGCGACTGAAGCTATAAGCGTCGTGAACAGCTCAGCACAGGCCCAAGCCCAACCTTGCAAATGCAGAACAAGATGATGGCCTACGACCGCGCCATAACCGAACTCAACGCTGCGCGCCTACGCGGCGTCTCGTACCCTATTGTACACGCCCTCATCCAAGCCTCCTTGACCGTCAGCCCAGAAGCAAATCAGCAGATCATCCAAAATTTCCGCATCCTCGCCAAGATCACTGGCGAGCCGCCTGCGCTGCCGCCGCTTGAGCACGCGGGCGCGCACATCCTCAACACGCCACTCTTCGAGCGCAAGCACGCGCGCGCGTACCTCGGAGACCCGGCATCCCGCGACGCTGTAGACTTGCGCCGGCAGATCGCGCGAGGCGGGCGTGAGGCATTGGAGGAGCAGTACTTTGATGTGCTGGACCGCGCAGTGCTAGCGCGGCCGTTCGAGGCGAAACTGGGCGGAGACCCGAGCGTCGCGAACAAGGTGCGCGCGTTCCTATTGGTTCGGTATTACCGAAATGGAGAGTGGCAGGATCGGATTGAGGTGCGTGATCGTTTGCAATTTTCAGGGTGATGTTGGCAGGCTAAGGAAATGTTTCATCAAGTTGGTTGGCAGTCAGCCTCTCTGGGCCAAGCTGTACTACTTAGTGCGGACGGGCCACGCTCAGGAAGCGCTTGCGGAGGCATTCAAGTACCAGCAAGCAATTGAGCATCGAGAAGATAGCTTTGTGTCACATTTCAAAACTTGGGTAGAGTCCCCTGACAGACGGTAAGCAGTTCCGCTCACTTTCCCGAGATTGTGTTTCGATGTCAAAGGTCTTTCAGGCTTCCAAAACCACATCGCGATCATATTCAGTCGATATACAATGCGCACATGCTTCATTCCACGACTGTTGACCCTTTCAAATTGGCTCTATATAAGCTGATGGGCAGACTGGACCCCTCGAGACGCACCGTGCCTTTGGTCACTGCCACGACTGAAGATTGGCTATGGTTCCAGCTTGCGATGGTAAATTTCCTCGTTTGAGTCCTTAAAGCATTGTCTCTAATACCCCAGGCATAGGTTGATGAGGAGGAAAACGGCGGCCTTCGCGGTCTGGCAGAAACCTTGCTTGGATATGGAGAGCGACACTTCGAGGGCCCGCCCGGCCAGAAGGCGGGCAAGGTCGGTTTATGGGCCTCCATCTTACTCTTATGCGGCCAATTCGAGCGGGTGAACAATTTCTTCTTACCCGTCCGATGCAACGGCACTCATTTTTCTGCAGGCTGTTGCAACAATGTGGGAAAATCCCGAGACCGAGATCGAAGCCGTTCACTTGGCCATCGCGCTTTCATATCATGGCCTGCTCCGTATGCCCTCTCGAATGGAAACTTCGGACATGACCCGTGCGTTGTATTCTTCCGCATTGTCTTCGCATTTGCTAATCTCAATATCAGTGACGTTGACCCCCAATGGACCTCCTGCGCTAAGCCTCCCCACACTCATTTGGCGCTACGTTCGCCAATTCGTCAAAATGGACGCCAAGGAGGCGTTGCAGTACGTCTACACCGTGTCACTCAACTCGGACCAAGCGGGTGGTATTGGGCAAGAACAAGTGGAGAATGCCCTTGAACTCGTTCGCAGGATCATCATCCTCGCTCATTCTGGCCCTGCTTGGGATGAACTCGTCGGTGGCTTCCGAGCCGATGGCACACGATTCGTACGTCCATCCTCCAGAGTTTCGCCGTCAAATATTCAAGTTTCGCTCTTCATCTCCAGAACGGCGTTATCGAGCAAGGCGCTGCACTGCTCAAGCTCCAGGACTCGCGGCAGTTCAATGAACAGATCCTTGTGCGTGCGGCGAAGCATTCCGAGGAGAATGATCGTGTGCTGGAAGCTATCAAACTGTATAACCTCGCCGGCGATTACAAGACCGTAATCGTCTGCCTAGCTCAGGCGCTCGGCAATACTGTGGCTCAGCCAAATGGAGGAGGCGAAAAGGGTAAGGCCATCGAGCAGACCGCCACGGAGATTGTCCGACATTATGAACGCACAAACCGAGCGGTAGGTAAAGAGAGAGAGACCGTGATCCGGCTCTTGCGCATCCGTGAAGCTACGAATGCGAAAGCGGATGGGAGGGTGGAGAACGCTCTGGAGGTTTGGGTCTTTGGCTTCTTTTTCTTTGAAACCAATCTGACATTCGTGACTCTTACAGATCCTGCAGTCGACGGATCTGATACCTCTCGATGGAGATGTGGCTAAGATTACGAGACGAGCGGAAGAATTCCGGGATCTGCACGAGGCTCTGCAGCGCAATCTGCAATCCTATCTGTCGCTTACGATGGACTGTATTGCTGCGGTCTATCAGAGGACTAAAGCATCAGGCGTGTCAGACAGCAGTCGACAAGCGGTACGTCACACCTTACCAGCATCCATGTATGGGGTCTGACTATCTCCTCCTAGAGCCTCGGATCTTTGAGAAAGATGTCACGATCGCTGATGATGTTCGCCGGCATGCTCAGGTATCGCTTGTCCCCGGACGTGTATTCGTATTTGGCAAGGTTGGACGTGGAGATCGCGCTCTGAGGCGAGCGGGGCTGTCTTTTGTAGCGCTATGGTGTTTGCATACGTGTCTTATGTATAAATTGAGGACTCGCAGTGGTCTTGACGCTCAGCACAGTAACTGCGCAGCGTCACCGTTCTCATCACTTAGTCTCATGACTTTCCTCGAAGTCCAACCTCAAGCGCTAAGGCCCGCTTGAACGCCAACTCTAAACCCTAGTACAATATCAGCATGCTGCGTGCGAGTGGGCTACATATAACTCTTTCCTTCCACTCCTCACCATCTCGTCAACGGCGAGCGAGCCCATTCTGCTTCCGAACCGGTTAAGTCAACTTCCACCATTTACGAACCATCTCACACGCTCTTCATCCAACTTGCTCGGACACAATGGCCCGGAGAGGACCTCGTCGGCGACGCGGCGGACACAAAACCGTCGAAGGCGCCTTCGACCCGAACGACGCGACGAACGTCGAACACGTCAAGATCGGCGTATGGGACCTGTACATTCGGCGCGAGCGGCGCAGTCTGCTGGCGTATGTGCCCCATACGTGGCTGTTGAACGCGGAAATGTACGCAGGCATGTTGCAGGATATGCCCTATTTCTGGAGGACGATGAAGGACGTGGGGGAGGCGTCATGGCACATACTGGCCATGTATGGGATTGTGGTGTTTTTGCTTGCGCTGATACCTGCTATGAAGTTGTGGTGAGCTTTGACTTTGCTTTGCTTGTACGGATTGTTCGTGATAGTGATGCGCGGATTCTAAGGTACTCGGGGCAGCTCTTGAATATCGTAAGTGTTCTCGAGCTGGTTGCTGCGTTAGATGCCCTAACGTGTCATCGCGGGGTCATTAGGTTCAGACCGCCGTAGAGAACAGAGTTGTTGATAAAGAGGCACTCATCCGCATCGCAGGCGGGCACGTCCTTGCCTCTCTCATATCCCGCATATTGGGCAACTTCCGCCAACGATTGACCGCGATTCTGAATGGACGCATCAGGCGATATTACTCGGTGCACACGTTCCACGCGATGGCGAGGCTCGATGTGCCCACCTGGGAGGATCCTGTCGTCTCTGAACAGGTTGACGCGACATTGCCGACGAGCCGGAGCAGCATCGCCTGGACGGCGGTGAACAGCCTGGTCGGCGTCGGGTCGGTGCTCGTCAAGCTTCTCTCTCAGGTCACCGTGTTGATCTCGGTCTTGAGGGAGCAGCGCGACGGGCCGCTGCTCGCGATTTTGTGCTTCGCGGAGCAGATCTTGGTGCTGTTCAAGTCTGAGCCAATGAACTCTGCGACTGGAGGTACGCCGTGCGATGTTTTTGTTGGGACTGGTTCGAGCTTTCAGTTGACCGTCTACGCAGTCTGGGCGGCCACGGCTGCTGATAAAGACTTTGTAAAGAGCGAGGGGCTGAAGAAGCTCCTTACTGGCGACCGCCATCGCAAAGAGCTTGTCGCAGGCAATCTTACCGACAGTCTCACAGCGCGTAAGTGTCCGTCGGGTTTGAAAATGTGTTGGGGTGTTCACACGCATCTCAGAATATCGGGAGCTCACAGGCAGGCTCGGTGATCGAGGTGGAGACTTCTGGGGTTTGTACAATGAGTGGAAAATGAAACATTCGAACAACTTTATGAGTTTGCTTCGTGAACCGTTAAGCGCGCTGCCTCAGGTACGTGCGTTCGACACGTTTTGTTCATCACTACCACTCACTAACTCCTATGAAATTCTTCTTAGATTGTTTTTACGCTCCGAGCTGTCCAATACCCTACCTCCGTTCCACTCTCCCTTGCGTCTCTAAGTCTGATCCAACAAACGTCGTTGTCCTTCTCAGCGACGATTACGCAGTTTTTGAGCCAGGTCGGCTCCGTTTCAAACCGCCTGTCGAGCCTGCGTCAGTTGTATGAAGTTGCCAATATTCCTAATAGAATACAAGATGGAAACGCGCCGTTCCCTGAAGACCCGCAGACTATCCGTGCCGGCATCTCCTTGGAGTTCAGGTATGCTTTCGTGTGGGATCAATGGATTAGCGGGGGCCGCTGACTTTTGACGTGGGGGTTGCAGGCACGTTTCATTCCAGTACGCTGGGAGCGAGGATCATGCGCTCCGAGATGTCTCGTTCAAGATGGAGCCAGGCCAACTCTGTGTGAGTAGCCCTTCATTCCCAACGCGCGAGAATGTCGGCGCTAACGGTGACTCACGCGCAGGTCATCGTAGGGGCGAACGGCTCTGGGAAAAGCACGATCTTGAAGCTAGTCGCGCGCATATACGACCCAACCGAGGGTGTGATCCTTCTCGACGGAAAAGATATCAAGACACTGCGACTAGCCGACCTACGGCGCGCGATGGCGATCCTGTTCCAAGATTACAGCCATTTCCCTCTGTCCGTGCGTCTTGCTCTCATTTACTTCTTGTCGTCGCACAGGATGTTGATGCGTGAAATGACAGATAAGGGATAACATCGCTCTCGGGGATCCCGAGTGTGTGCCGGACGAGGATAAGGTCCGCGAGGCTGCGCGTCTCGGCGGCGCGCTCGAGTTCATAGAGCGCCTACCGGAAGGGCTCGACACGTACCTCGAGCGACCGGTACGCGACGTGTACTCGACTCTGCCGGAGGGCACGCAGACGCTGTTCGGGCGGCCAGTGGAGTACGGGAGTGTGCGAAGCTTTATGAGCGGCGACTCGCCGAACAAAATGATGTTGAGTGGGGGACAAATGCAACGGCTTGCGGTGTAAGATTTATATCCTTTGTTTGTGTGTCAGTCTCCTTTTTCTGATCGTCGGTGGGCTTGGGGTGGTTGGTCGATCTTATTATATAGGTCTCGGACGTTTATGCGCTCTTCGGTTTCAGATCCCAAGGTCGGCCTTCTATTATTTGACGAGCCAAGTGCGTCGCTGGATCCCACAGCTGAACACGGTGAGTGAATGAAGGACCCGATCAGGGTTCTCATCCGAGTTACCTCATATGGACCGTCACAGATCTATTTGCGCGGCTGCGCGAGCTGAGGGGAAATAAAACGATGGTCTTCTCGACGCATCGATTCGGTAATCTGACGCGTCATGCCGATATCATCCTGTGAGTCATCGCTCTGCTTGACGTTTCATCAGGCGGAGGAGATTGCTGATCGCGCTGGGAGCAGGTACATGAACGACGCGGCCATCGTGGAGGTGGGGACGCACAACGAGCTGATGAAGTGCGAAGGCGAGTATGCGCGCTTGTGGCGCATGCAAGCCGAGGCATTTCTATGAATCTGATGCTAAAGGTGAGTCAGCATCTGTTCTATCCCTCTGCCTTTGGGGTAAGATGTCATTCGGCTTATTCTTAGAATGAATCACGAGTCACGATATCATGATAGAGTTACGGCTGAAGGCGAGGAGGGAGCTTAAGAAGTGGCTAGTAGCTCCGGATACACTAACTTAGGTCCAAATAGTATGGCGTATACAGCATATCAGATAACGGCTTTCAGGGTGACTTATTGGCGTAATGTGTGGAGGAAGATGGAAATCCAGGGGAACGAGGAATCCCAGGCTTCGTGCATGATCTACATGATTTACAGGAGTACGCTGAGAAGGTATCGCATGATGTGCATTCTGTGGTATAAGCATTCCGCGTGTACATGCTTGATCTGGTTGGGGTTATGATTCGCATCGAGAGATCTTTTTGTTCGATTATCTACTCTGCTATGGCAAGCCCTGCTCGAGGTCTCGCCATGGGAAGCGATCTGGTTGAAACTCATGCAAGCCTTCGGCGGAGTAGGCGGTGTTGGGAAGAAACCGGGCGGAAACATATATTACGCAATAAAAGCGGGAGGGTGCCTCGAGCGGTGTTTGAAAGATGGAGAAGGGGAAGGCTGCGTGACGGTGACGAGACCGTTAGTGCAACGCCGCCAACGCTGTCCAGTACGTCCCCCTCCCCTTCCCAAATGCCCTTCGTCGTCGACCATGTTCGTTCATTAGGTCCCGCACGCCGCCCACAATGCCTCCTCCCCACTACGACTTCCTCATCAAGGTGCGTAGGCCCTGTCGCTCGCATCGTCCTGCAACTCACCCCTCCACAGCTCCTTCTCATCGGCGACTCTGGTGCGCGCGTTCGTGCCTTGTTATGAATTCCTACTGACGGAATAAACGTACCGCCCGCGTGTTACGTGCTGCGTGCGCGTTTGGGGTGATGGTCGTCGTCGTTGCGAAACAGGCGTCGGGAAATCGTGCCTACTGCTCCGCTTCTGCGATGACGCGTGGACGCCCTCGTTCATCACCACCATCGGCATCGACTTCAAGATCCGGACCATAGAGCTTGACGGCAAGCGCATCAAGCTCCAAATCGTACGCATTCGCTTCTGTTATATCGGCCCTGTCTATTGATTTGTAGGCTACGGTCGGGCTGACGCTGCACTCTAGTGGGACACAGCCGGCCAGGAACGGTTCCGCACGATCACCACGGCATATTACCGCGGTGCCATGGGCATCCTGCTCGTGTACGACGTCACGGACGAGCGCTCGTTCAACAGTACGCACCATTCGTCGCTGGCGCCACTCCTGGCCAAAGACCGACATGCTGACTTGTGGGGCTGGCAGATATCCGCACCTGGCACGCGAACATCGAGCAGCACGCCTCGGAGGGCGTTAACAAGATCCTGATCGGCAATAAATCCGACTGGACGGACAAGAAGGCCGTCACTGAGGAGCAGGGCCGCGCGCTCGCTGACGAGCTCGGCATCCGCTTCATGGAGACGTCCGCGAAGGTCAACGAGGGCGTCGAGGAGGCATTCTTCACGCTCGCACGGTGCGTCTCATTCTTTCCCGGTCGTGGAATCTTGCGCGATCGGAGACTAAATCGTGTGTCTGTTCATTCGCGGTTGTGCGCGCACAGGGATATCAAGGCGCGTCTGATCGACTCGCAAGCCGACGCGGCGGGCGCACCCGGTGGTAGCCCCGCCGATGGCTCAGTCAAAGTCAACCAGCCCTCGACGCAGACCGCGACGGGATGCTGTTCATAGATCTGGCACGACCGCGCGTCGTGTGCCTCCTTCCACTGTCGGTCTCTCCTCTCGTCATTCGTCGATGCTGGGCTTCGTGTACCCCTGTACATATGCACTCCGTATCGCTCCACGTCGTGCGCACTCCCGGGGCCAGCTGGAGGGCCCCGTTCTTGTTGTCGTACTCCCTGCTCCCCCACCCTCTGCACGTTGCCGTGTCCTGTCTCCATCTCCTGCAGCTTACCTAGGTCTTCTTCAATTCGTACATCTGTAATGCATGCCAAGGACCACTTCCGTATTCATCCGTCGCGATCCCGCCCCAAAAAGTAAGTAAACAAACAAGAAAAGCAACGACGACGACAGCGCGAATACTACATAGTACATGTGAACAAATGAGATCCTATCAACACTTTCGCAATCGACTCCAACCCGCGCGGCATCCCGCACCCACATTTTATTCGGTGATATTACTCCGCCACGCTGGCATTCCAGTTCCCGCCCCACCACCGGCGCATGCGCTCACCGCCCCACTCGTCGTACTCGGCGCGCGACACGCCGACGTGCGCAAACGCGTCCGTGCGCGCGAATGCGGCCATGCCACGCCACGCGTCGAGCGCGGGGTCCGCGGCGCGCGCGAGCGCGAGCGGCATCTCGGGCGGGAGGATCGGGCGGAGGGTCGCGTGCAGACGGTCAGCGAGGCCGGGGAGCGATGCGGGCTGGCCGGTGAGGAAGACGTTCTGACGGAATCGCAAACGATCAGTGTCAGATCAGTCAGTACTGTTGGTTGGGAGAGCGGGTAAGGGAAGAAGAGAGAGGGTACCTGCACGAGCCGTCCGCGCTCGGAGAGCGAGAAGGCGCTGAGGACGTTTTGGAGGACTTCGCCGAGCCCGGCCGAGTCGACGCCTGCCATGTTCGGGGAGAACCAGGCCTCGGCGACGCGCCACCGCTCGGTGGAAAGGTGGATCCGGGTATTACCTGCATGCAGGTTAATTAATAGAAAGGGATATTAGAACACAAAAGCATGCAAGGACCGAATGCGCACCCTCGACGTCGCCATCGTCATACTGGGGCCGGAAGGCGGAGATGAGTGCCGAGCGCTGGCTCGTGAGCGCCGCGTGTGTGTGTTGGGCGTCGAACGTCGGGTCGTGCGCGAGCAGCTTCGTCTCTATGGTCTGCAGCTGCGCTATATCATCCTCCTCGTCCGAAGAGGGCGCGGTCGTGTTCTACGAGTGTGCGCCTCAGTAGGCTGAAGAATGCCGAAGATGGAGCGACGAATGAACGCACAATTTTGCGATAGATCGCCCAGTCGGCGTCGTCTGCGCCGAACATGTCCTCTACGAATAAGAGATGTCAGTGGATGAGGTAAACGATCTGTCGAGAGGAGGACGACGACACTTGCCACCTCCGCCCTTTCTTCGCTTCTTCGACACGCGGTCGTCCGCCGCGAGGCTTGCGATGCTTTTCATGCGCGCCTGGCTCGCCGCGCTCTTCCGATCCGTGAGTGCGACCTTGCGCCTGCTGCGCTCCTTGATGCGGCTGATGATCGTCTGAGGCGCAGGTGTCAACTGTGCCAAAAATAGTACGCCAAGGAAGGAGCGACGCACCTCCTGTTCTTTGCGCAGCTTGCCTGCCCACCCGGCGAGATCGCGCTCGCGCTCCTCGAGCTCCCGCTGCTCCTCCGCCGCACGCTCCTCGCGCTCTCGTTCTTTCTCGCGCCGCGCCCGCGCCCGCGCTTCGAACCCGGCCTTCATCATTTTCTGCTTGCGCTTCTCCTTGATGCCCTCTTCGTCGAGCTGTTTGTGCGGACCACACAGAAATTAGATAAATCAATACTTTGGCGAGGTGCATGCAGAAAATTGGGGAGGGACATACTTCGGCGTCGGGAACGTCGACAAGAGGGAAGGCCGGCTCCTCCTGGTGGCAAAATATATGTGAGATTTACACAATCCGTCTATGTGGCGAGAGCCGGAAATTGGTACGAACAATGACGTCCTCGCCCTCAGCCTCTTTCTTGCGCGCCTTTTTGAGATCAGCCTCGAGTTTCTTGATGGACTGGTCCAGAGCGGCATCGTCACTGAAGCCCTCCGATTGCAGAGACATCTTCCGTGTCATACCGGCAGTCGATTAGATTCGGGTTTTCTTAGACGTAAATGTGGGTGCATGCTGCGCACCTGCCACTCGCGCTTTGTCTCTTCCTCCTTGCGCTCTTTCAGGTTGGTCAAGTACTGCAAATCGTTCTCCTTCTGCATCAACTGTTACGATGGGGCGGGACGACATAGCGGGCCGTGTATAAGGGACGAGAGCGAATAGTTAGTGCCGGTATCGCTCGAGTGCTCCGCATATATGCACGCGCCTTGTCGAGCCGCGCTTTGGCAGCAATCTCCTGGAGCTTGCGTCCCTGCTCGCGCCGCTTCTCCTGCGCGCGCGCAACCTCTTCGGCAGATTTTTCGTCTGCAACGGGGATGGCGAACGGGAATTGGATTATGCGCTCGGCAGCGCGGAGCGCAGCCGGGTCGCGCAGGCGCCGCAAGAGCGCGGTGTAGTCTGGGGCGACTTCGCAAAAAGTTTGAAGCATCCACTACATGCGAGACTGGTTAGACAGAGGGAGAAAGGGGACGGGATAGGTGAATTGGCGCGGATAAGAATGCGTACGTTTGTTTGAGAGGGTGGGACACGCGTAGTGAATGTGGGGTATTTTAGCTGGATGAGCTTGAGGAGGTAGTCGGTCGCCTGCTGTGCGCCCCACGGTATCCTATATGCGGGCAAATGTTCGCCTTTGAGTCTACATATGAAGAGCAGATTTCAAAGCTTCCAAGCCTCGCGAAACGTGAAACTGGAAACGATAGCACAACTATTCGAGGCCTATGATAGCCTTAGAGACTAAACTTGGCCGTATTGAATGGTATATCAAGTGAGACTCTCCAGTGGCGATGGTAGTCGTTCTCATACACTCTGCTTTTCGACACGCGAGGCTTAAAGCTACCGCACCGAGACAAAGCACGCACCGTTTTGCCTGGCTCATGATACCTTTCCCGTCGAGGACGGGTATCACGGAGGTCGAGGCCGTGTTGAAAGAGACAATGAGACCGTCGACAGTGAATGGAACGGAGAGTGGGGTTGGGAGGTTGTTGTGGTAGAAGGACATGACAGAGTCAACGGCGTATGTGAGGGAGGGGACAGAGTAGAGCTCGAACATAAGCTCAGAGGTGACTGGAGAAGCAGATCGGGTGCTCAATTGTTTTGTGTATGTGCTAGGGAACAGGACGTACGAGCTCGCGAGTGCAATGGGGACGCGAGGCGCTCGGTCATGAGGACGGGGTGCTCAACGGTCGGTGTGTCGATTCCAAGTTGTATAAATGCATAGTCCAGTGCATGTTCCTAGTCGACGCCCAACCAGAGCAAAAAGCGCACCTTCGTTAATTCGCACTCAAAGATTCCCCTCTCACGCGCTCACAAAATATCTAGATCAAGGTGTGAGGACTCACCAACGCGTCGAAGTTGAGCAGCACGTCACCCTCCCAAGGCGTCCTCAGCTGGCCCCGAGCGCCGCTCTCGGCATCAATGGCGTCACCGAAGAGGAGCAGCTGGCGCCCCTGCTTGCGCTCCTTGAATTTCGCGACGGCATTGATCGCGGTGCGGGGCGCATCGTCCGTGGAGAAGCCGAAGCGCAAGTTGGTCGCGCCATTGTCGATGATGAGGGGCGTGCGTGCGCCGCGATGGGGGTCGTAAGATGAGGGGGTGGGAACGGCGGGCAAAGAGGGAGTTGGGAGGCGCGTAACGTTGAGTTCAGTGGCCATGATGCATGGTCCAGCGCTCTCACTGCAGCTCACGTCGAGGACGGTCGATCCCAGAATGGAGACTCTCACGGACCAATTTACGAATGAATCACGCAGGTTTGCTACAAATGTGTCGAAATAGCTCATCATCTAGTAGCCGCCGTTCTTATCCACCGCCGCTCTCTTTGTGGAAAGCAATGGTAGACCACAGTGCACTCTAGTGCACTGAACAGTCTACAAACTGCGAGTACGCGAATACCGCAACGCCCAACGTCAACAAATCTCAAGTTGCGCCAAACCATGCACGGATTTCCAGAGAACCCCTGGCCAGGAATAGAGCAACCATCAGTTTATATGGTCCAACTATGGTCCGTCGCTCTATGCATCTTCTCACGTTCGCTGTATTGGAATTTTTTGTTCCTCCTTGACCTCTACAGTTGCATAAGTATGCGGAACGCGGCCACTCTCATATCAATCTGGTGCTGTAATGTCCGCTCAAGCTACCTCCGAACCTGGTTATAGGCATCTGTGTTCTATAGGTCTCTTCCGATCCGCCGATATCTTCGACGCCTGTCCACTTGCCTCGCGGCTAAGAGCTGCACTTGGGGCCCCACGATTACTACCTTAACATGCGCGGCATCACCTGCAGTCTTGGGGACCGATATGGAAGGGCACCTAGAATGCTATAGTTCGCCTCGCCCCATCCAGTCGGTGCTGTGACATGGCGGCAAACAGCCTGCATCCTCTTTCTCCAACCACGATGATGTACCCGACTAGCGTTCAACAGCACGACATTCCTGGGGCGTCTGACCGAGCAGACATCCGATACTTTCGATTGGAGACTGTTCATGAAATGGTCGCTGCCATTCACGATCGGTCCCCATCAGTCCTCGGCGTTTCTGTCGGGCTCAACGATACAGGTTCAATCACAGCTGTCGCTTTTGCCACGGAGCACAATATATTACATCTTCGATGGGAAAAGAGCGAAGCCCATCTCTTGAAATCCCAAAGGATTCTTTCCGTTTTCAAATCGTTGTTTTTGTCCGCTCACGATAGACCTTTCGCCGCGTTTGAGATGGGATATGTTGCATTTCTGATCTATGGCTCTCTCGGTGTTCATGTCCAAGGCGTGGACCTTTCTACAGTCACCTCTGAGAAGCTAAACTCGCCGGGTTGTGTCATGGCCAAGCTCAGAAACCTCGAGTTCGCATCTCAGCTCGCAGTGGACGTGCGCTGGGATCGGCTTGGCGAGGGGAAGGGCGCACAACCAGATATCTGTGTCCGTGCATGGTACTCAGCCATGTAAGTTTCTCCTGTATTCACTTCACTTGGTGAGTATCTCATGAAGATGTCTGCAGCACAGCTAGTGCAATTAGCAGTCTTCTTGCTCCCCCGCTGTTGAAGACCGATTATATGAACAAAACAGTGCATACTCTATCAATGGGATGACGGCGCTTTGAACTCATTTTCATATAGGATCTTTCAATTCTCCATAAATGGGTCAAAAGAATTCAGTTGCTGAATAACATGAAACCCCTCGTTCAAGAGAACGATTTCGACGGCATCAAGCTCACGAAGAACGATGACATATTAGTGCAGAACTCTCGTTTCAAGACTCGCGTCAGAAAGAGCAGACAGGTACGTTGGGGCAAAAATTTATCCAGGCGAAGATTAAATTCCCCTCCCTCATAGACCTCAGTACAATTCATCGCTTCAAACGGCGATGTGCTCCAGAGTGGAAGAGCAACGCGTGCCACTGGAAAAAGGACGACCGTGAAGGCCGTCGGCGCACCCAACAGAAGAGTGGAAAAGTTTTGTAAAACAGTCCGTATCCATGGTCGCGAGGAGCCAACGAACGCAGAATTTGCGCAGTATTGGTTTCTGTTGGATGCTTTGCGAGGCAAATTACAGCTGCGTTCAGCTTCGAGCTTCATCGAGCTTTTGTGGCTCCCAAAGTCTGGTCGTAAGCAAGAACTCAAGATGACACGCCCGCGTCTTTCTCATCAGCATCGTGGCGATCTGGGCGAGGTCAATGACTCCCAAAGGCGAGTCATCGAGGCAATGTTATCAGAGGAACCATTAGTCATCGTGCAGGGTATGTATGATATCCTTATATCGCAAGGCTCTGCTCATCCTGAATAATATATTGTCTTCCAGGGCCTCCGGGGACCGGAAAGACATCAACCATAGCGGAAGCTGTCAAGGTTTTACGGAATAACAGGGAGCCTGTGTGGGTCGTTGCCCAATCGAACGTTGGCGTCAAGAATATTGCGGAAAAACTCTTCAAGGAACGCATCGACTTCAAACTCATTGTATCTAAGGAGTTTTATGTCGAATGGTATGAATCAATCTTTCTCACATGCCTTTGATCTTCGTCACCTTCGGTGATGTTCCTCCAGGCATGAAGAATTGTACGAGAAAATTGAGAAATATATCATACGCTCTGACGACCTGCCAAATGACGATAAATCTGGTGTCGCCGTTGGGCGTCTTCTTCTAGGAAGCACTATCGTGCTTTGCACGCTCAGCATGCTATCCAATCCAACGTTGCACAATTGCCGCGCATTCTCTGTAGTGCCTGTGGAGCGGCTCGTCATTGATGAAGCATCGCAGATCGACGCGTTTGAGTTCATGGCAAGCAATATGCATGATTCCTTTGTCATTTGATTATTCAAGCTGGGCTGTCGCATTTCCAGCACATCTTTCGCAAGTTCAAAAAAGATCTCTCAAAGTTTCCTTCTTCGGTGACCCAAAGCAGCGTAAGTGATTGCTTGAGTGTGGTTCACTATGTATTAGCAACCATCCACCGTATAGTCCCACCGTATGGGGCCGAGCAGGCCAAACTGGAAACCATCTTTGACATCAAGCATCTCTCCAAAGCTGCCTACTTTTTGGATACACAATGTAAGTCTCTTATCGATGCCTCTCCGATTCTGTGATATTGACTTGCATAGATCGTATGCCTGTGCCCCTGGGCAATTTCATATCCAAACATGTGTACGGCAACAAGCTTCACTCCCAACATGATATAAGGGAAGCAGGTTGTATTCAATTCATAGATGTTTCCAAAGGAGAGGAACAGAGATCGGGGAGCAGTTCCAAGGTGTGTGATCGTTTATCCGATGCGGCACTCGCATAATATTATCAACACGCATTTATAGAACGTGGAAGAAGTGCACACAGTCGTCCGACTGGTTCAACAGTATTATAACAAGGAGGACTTCTGTGTCATCACACCATACGATGCTCAGAGAGCGGCCATATCGATGCAGCTGAAGAAGAACGACTTGCATTCTGATCGCGTCTTTAATGTTGACAGTTTCCAAGGTATCTCCTTCCATATTCATCGCCGCGCCTGGCTCTGACACTCCTGCGAATTGCAGGCAACGAGGCGGGTTATGTAATCGTCTCAGCCGTTCGGTCGAAAGGCCCTGGCTTCCTGCGCTCCGAGAACCGGATGAACGTCATGCTCACCCGGTGCAAGAAAGGTATGGTCATCGTCACTAGCCGAGCATTTCTCCAGGGCGGTGGCCGAAAGACGCTGCTCGGGCAGCTTGCGGCAGAATACGAAGATAAGTTTGGGGTAGAGAAGACTTGGTCAGACTGGAGACGAGTGGTAGAGGGGAAGGCCGGTGGCCCCATGGAGGCAGGCGTCTCCGCACGACGGTTGCAAGCGACTAAGACAGACACGGCTCCGAGAGTCCCTCCAGGCAGCCATGCACACAGTAATGCTCTGAAGCTCGGAAACCGTCTTAGATTGACGGCCGCCAGCGTATTGTAGAGGTGTGTATAACAAGGATCAACGGTCCACGGGTTCGCTAGCTCCGCACATTTTCCACCTATTCTTGATATATGAGGCTTGTCAATGCCATCTGATCTTGTGTCGTGGCAGGGTAGTCTGGCAATGATGTAAAAACGACTACATGCGATAATCTAACACAACACGACGTTATATTCACAAGAGTCATGCAGCTCATGGCTTCGCCTTGACACTGCTAACGATCAAGTTCTGCAGTCCTGCATTCAGCAACCGAGCGTAAAACCAAGCCCAAAAAAGGACGAACCTTGTACGCTTGCACATCGCCCTTGAACTTGCTGACCATGCCGTCGCCACACACCCACAACTACAAAGGGAGAAAAAAAAGTGAGCGATTAAAGCAGGGAGACCAAAGGACGGGGAGCTCACCTCTCTCGCGACGGTGGTGATGAACCGTTCGTCGTGAGAGATGACGATCACGCCTCCATTCCACGCACTCAGCGCCATCATTAACGCGTCGAGACCCTATTGAAATATTAATATTGATCCTGTCTACATGGTATTGTACCACATACCTCCAAATCCAAGTGATTAGTTGGCTACATGATCAGGATCTCGTATTAGAGGTTATCGTGGATGGCACAGAAAGAGAGACAGACCTCATCGAGCAGCAAGATATGCGGCTGCTGTAACGATAGCACAGCGAATGCTACGCGCGACTTTTGTCCTCCACTCAGAGTACCGATCAGCTGCAACCTGCGCGATCACACGAGCACCGTCAGCACTCGAGTGCGTAGCCTGACATCCACGGTAAAAAGACAAGACGCACCCAGTCATACCACTAATTTGGAAATTTCCCAAATGCTGGCGGTACTCCTGTTCGGTCTTCCCTGGAAATCTTGACGCAAGGAACTGTACAGGGGTCATCGTCTGGATGAGCGTGTCGACGTGGTGCTGTGCGAAGTATCCACTATGAGAGTATATGCGTTCACATCTGTAAATGGTGTCTACGACAGAGGAGGAGAGAAAACGTACACGCGTAACCGGCCATTGCGCGACAAGTGTCCTGATAATGGCTTCAGCTCGCCCGTCAATAACTTGATCCTGCAAAGGCGTTCAAGTCACGTCAGAACGCCATACCTTCATTGTATTTGATCTTCTGCGCGGTCGATTCGGACTCACAGCGTAGACTTTCCGGCACCGTTGGACCCGACAATGGCGATCCGCGAGTCCAGACCAACATCAATGTTGATCTTTTCGAGGATGATCTTGGCCTGGTCGTATCCGAACGTGACGTCGGACAGCTGAAGCAAGGGTGGGGAGATTTTTTCTGTCTCTGGGAAGCTATGAGAAGTAGTGGCGTATTAGTCGCTTGGTGTGCATGGCAAATCATTGAGCATGTATGTATCACCGGAATTTCTCAGTCTCTTCCGCTTCTGGAGGCGTCAATTCGGGCAGCTGGGACGAAGTTTTGTAGTCAATACATGCACGTAAAAATCGGGGCACATTTTACCTTCTCGAGGATCTTAATCTTCGACTGTGCCTGTGCAGCTGCAAGGACGTCAATATCCCACGAAACCTTTCAGATGATAAGGGCAATTATACCCCGATTGGCGTTGTATCGCCACCGGTCGATGAACGCCTGCAGGTGCTTGCGATATTCCATCTGCGCATCATACTCTTTCTGGAGGTTGCGTTCGCGCTCTGATTTTGTCGAATAGAATTGGGTGAAATTCCTACGGACGAAACAGTCAGCCTCTTTCAGGGTGTGGAAGAGATAATGCGGCCGTACCCCTTGTAGTAATCGAGTCGTCCAGAGTGTTGGTGTATAATGTCGGTAGCAACGGCATCTCTGCGGGCATGCTAAGCACTGTTTACTGAGAGAACATGTAACGACCTACAGGAAAGCTCGGTCATGGGAGCTGATCGGAATCAGCTTCTCGGCTGTGGGAATAGGAGAAGAATGAACACGCACACGACGAGTAATGTGCCCGGCCATGTTTGCAGATAATCTTCCAGCCACGCGAGAGCGTTCAAATCGACTGTGGAAAATATGAGCACCTTACCCCTTGAGAGGCATGATGACTTTACTGTGATTAGAAGGCTCATCCAGAAGCAGAAGCGCAGGCTAACGGAACGTGAGTATACGCTATGTCATAAATACCATGAAATATACCTTGACAAAGAGGGCACGCGCCAATGCGAGTCGCATCCTGAAGATTGTCAGATATAATTGTTATGAAAATGCGAGGACTTACCTCCATCCACCACTGAATGAGCTTGTCGGCCGTGATTGATCCGATTCGCTGAATCCCAAACCTGCGATATATCTGCGTCACAAATGTTTACGACAAATAGGCTGCCGGATAGCACTCACCAGCCAATAATGCAGCCGCCCTTGCTGGCCCGCTCTCTGCATCCATGTCGGCCAACCTTGCATGTACCTCTGCCATCCGCCCACTGACATCATCACGCTCCTCCTCCAAGCGCGGGTCGCTGTCCCCCTGCGCATCCAGCTCTGCCATCTTCGCGTTGAGTATGGCTTCTTCTTTGAGCAGGTGATCTCGCCAGACATCGGCTTTGAGAACCGAGGCGAGAGCTGTTGTGGAATCGCCGATAATCTACACGTGGCGGGAGGTCAAGGAAAATTAGGCGAGGCGGAGAAGTGCGTACTTCTTGCTCAACGAAGAGGATTGTGATGTGTGGAGGAATAGGGACTTCTCGCATAGCAATGTGTCTGAGAAGGGTGGACTTTCCGACACCTGGACGACATGATATGGGTTTGCAGTAGCAAGTGGTGCTGCAATGTTATCATACCGTTTCGTCCGATGATACCATACCGACGACCATGAGCCAAAGTGAGGGAGGCACCAGACCTAGATAGAGTGATAAGTGTATCCGTGGCATGCAGCTTGATGATCTTACAAAATGCGATTCGAGCCGAAGTTGACATCGATGGAAGGAAGGTGAATGTCTTTGCTCTTGTTCTTGGACGATGCGCTCGCTTCCAAAGGATTGATCTGGATGATTATTTGATGTCAATGGCGGGCATGAATTCACAAGCTGACGAATTCTAACTTTCATGAACATCTCCTCGTAAGATTGCTGCAGAAATAACCTCCTGTCAATACCTTGCGAATCAAAGATGGAGGGAGCAGCGTGCCTGTTTCTTTTGCTGCTCAAGCAATTTTGAGCCTTCGTAAAGATCTCTGCGAGATCGTTTCTCAATTTTGGCCTAAAATTAAAGGACATGGTGAGTACAAAAGCATGAGAAGAGGTACCATAGTGCGCGAACCTTGAGTTTCGCTTCTTGTTTCTCAAGTTTCTTGACATCGACACGAGATGCTCTTCCAGAACTTATATATCAAAAGAATTCTATGATAGACATTGACTTCAGCTACGCACTTTCCCTTGTTGATCGACTCCAGATCGACACCCTCCGTAAATGCGATGGTGTTCGACATCGCGCCCGCCTTGCTCATGTCCATCACTTTGTCTAGCCGCTGCAGCTTCGGTCCTGACCGATTGTTCTCCCTCGCCATGAGCTGGTCCTGCAGCAGTTCCCCGAGCTTGCTCATGAGCTGCTCGATCACGCTCTCTTTGCCCATGGCGACAGAGTCGAGCATCAGGCGCGCTACCTGCAGGATGTCATCGTCCTCACTTGCTTCGTCGACGAGATATCCGGAAAGGTATTGAACAACGATTTCCTCGATCCCAGGAAGCGTGTTCCGAATTTCTTCTGCGATATCTTGGGACGACATGTACGCAAGATGGAGGCTCGAAATAGGACCGAAAAGGCTTCCGAAATTCGACCTCGATTGGGAAATGAAAACGACCTGTGATGTCGCAGTCATGCGGGATGCGTCATCACGCGTCCAGTCACGTAGAACGCATCGCGTCTCAATCTTCAACTGTATTCTTCGTTCCGAGACTTCACAAGCCGAACTGCATCTGTGTCGCGGTTTCAAGGTAACTATATCAATCCGCTATCAAGGGCATGTTTCTTGAGCATCGAGACAGAAGCGAAGCACGGAAATGAGGGAACAGGTCGAAACTCCTTGAGCAACACCGTACTTCAAAGGAGAAGACTATTCAGCCAGGCTTCAGAGATCCATCTGTGCAAAGGGGTATAGATGTTGAATGCCAACATGCCGGCCGTCACAGTTCAGTGCATCTATTCACTCGTACAGATGCGATATTGGAGCATGATATTAGAGAGTTCAAGCGTCGTGCAAGAACCACTGTCATTGTTTTCATTGGTTTTGATGTCTTGGTGGAGCCGCCAATTGAAGCACAAGGAGATCAAAAGCATCCGGTTTAATATACTACGCGCTAAAACTTGAACAAAAGAGTGACCTCAGGGAGAAGGATCCACATTTGTGTATGCGCGGATTCTCTGGCATGGTGAAGATTGAGCTCGTTGGTGAATAGGTGGATGGAGGTATATATGCATTCAAGTTGTTGACAAAGGCTTTACATCTGTTCCAGCTAGATACAAATATCCGGAGACCACGTCGGAGGTTGAAGGAGAATCGTCAACGTTGCTGCCTTTGGGAGACTAGTTCCAGCCCGAGAGGATGTCACAGCCTTTGTGGTGCGGCAACACCCACGTCGTGTGCCACGACAGTCTGGCCGCGCGTCTTAAACCGGGATTGTTAATTGAGCACAGAATGGAAAAGGCGCTCAGACTATTCAACCTTGAGAATCTACACATCGTTGCCGCCACGTCAGAACAAAGGATTGATCGTGGTTCAATGTTGAATTGAAACCCACACGTTCAAGTGTGCATTAAGGGCGGCGGCTATGATGCATCTCTGACAGATGAAGCCAGTCTGTCACCTAGAGATGGAAAGCCACCATCACCGTTAGAGAACAACAACGACGGGTAAGGGAGCCATTGACGCTGAATTGAAGGAAGCTGTGGGGGCGTGACGGCTGTGTGACACCGGGAGGTTTTCGCGCTGCTGTGCGGCTCTTCCTCTGACCACGATGACCATGCTCTCCTCTACCACCGAGGCTCCTCAGCCTTTTGCATTCTTCGCACACCCTAAATCCTCGCTGTCCTCATCTTCCCCCAGCCCCGCCGTCGTTGTTACCACGCGTATCGTGACGGTGCCGCGTCCTGTCACACAGAAGCCTAACCTGGTTGCGGTCATACGCCCACCTACCAAATCTGTTCCAGTCTACAAGCCGAAGCCGGATCGCCAGTCCACTCCCTTAAAGCGAAAACACGCCGATGATAATGGCGCTTCCGAGCCACCACAGCCGCCCCCCGCAAAAAAAACACGCCTGAGTCCATCAGGCGCAGCACCACGCGCGAAACGCGCGAGCCACTCCCCGAGTTCCTCATCCGCGTCAGGGTCGGGGTCGCGCGCTTCGACGCGTCTTCGGTCTTCTACTCCATCATCCTCTGTCGAGCCTCTTTATAGAAAAAGTCGATCACGCTCTACTTCCGTCCTTCGGGCCACTGACGAACCAATACCAAGAGGTGATTGCTATGAAGCGCAGAGTGGCTCTCCTGGGGTAGGGTTTCGCAGCAATGAAATGGTCGTGGTTGACCTGATAGACAAGGGTGTCACGCATTACGTAGCATGTACGCACAACCACTGTCTTTTGAAACATTCAGCTCACATCCCTCTAGATTTCCGTAATCCAGACGACCCGACGGACAAGTCGTTTGAGCCACATCCTGCTAATTATCCAGTAGCTGAGTTGGAGTTTCCAAACACAGGGTCGTCAGAGAGGTTTGTCTCCTAGTGTGTTAGACATTCACGCGCTCATCACTCCCTCAGGTACATCCTCCTTGCACCCAAGGACCCGAATCACTACAGTCCCATTATGTGTCTTGAACAATCGTTGTATCGAATTGTGGAACGTGAGTAGGATTGTGACTTTGCACGGTCTTTGCCTAATAGACATTCCAGACTACCTTACCCCCGAGCAACGGGCATTGTTTGGTACTCTGCCTGATACTCTTGTATCTTCGGACGAGTCGTTGCCTTCCACATCTGATCCTTCACGGACGGACTATCTTCGACTAATTCGCCGAGCCATCCATAAGCGCGATGGACCTCTCTTTCTCTCCACTCTCGCTGAAATCAATTCACTTCTCCATCGACTAAAATACCCTCCACTTCCTGCCGACCCTTTCGCTCCACTCCAGCCAAATGGCTTGAAAGAAGTTGTTCGTGAGTGGGCCACGTCAGGAATCCCCACAAAGGTTGTCAAGCGTATTGTCGAGGAAACATATCAGCGCACTGTTGGACCTCGCACGTCTGAGCTTGGGAATTATCCTGCCTTTTCGGATTACGTCTATGGAGAACTACAGCCGGACTTTATATCCGATCTGCTACATCTTGCGCACTTGCGCCCTGGCATGCTGCTCCTTGATCTTGGATGTGGTGTGGGCAACGTCGTATTGCAGGCCGCGCTCCAGAGTGGCTGCGATACTTTTGGAATAGAGTTCATGGCGGCACCAGCAGATATGGCCCGGGAGCAGTACGTGCAGATGAAGGCCCGCGCCAAAATGTGGGGAGTCTCGATGGGGAATGTCGAGCTGGTGGAAGGCAATATGTTGGAGAACACGAGGGTATCCGAGCTCATGAGCAAGGCCGACGTTGTCCTTGTGAATAACAAGGCATTCAGCGAGAGCCGTACGTCTTTCATGTCCACTGGCCGTCTATCAATATACTTACTTTGAACAACTTCACAGTGAACGAAGCCATCCGGCCGAAGCTGCTCGATCTCAAAGAGGGCGCGTTGGTGATCTCACTTGCGCACTTCGTGCCACCAAATGCCCGACTCACAGAGCGCAATATCGACGACATATCTGCGATCTTCGATGTGCAGGAGCACAAGTATCGCCAAGGCTATGTCTCGTGGCACGGCGAATCGGGATCATTTTATGTCCATCGCGTTGATCGTGAAGGGTACGCAGAGATTCGTGCTCGCTTTGAGAGTGGCCGAGCGGCGTTAGGTAGGTATTCTCGCTCACGGCGATAGCTACGTGCCATCGTCGCTGGACATAGCCGTTCCGTTGACTATGTCTGGGGGGGACAGTGGCTGTTGGACCATCATTTGTTATTTGCTCATTATCGGTTGTGATGCTTTGGAATTGCTTTTGGGATGACTGTTTACTTCTTATTCCTATCATTTTTATTCAGTTCTTGCTGCACTGCTTTGTTCGTTTACCGTAGACTGCGGTTCCTATACATATATTTACCTACGTTCCGTGTTTACTTGCCATTTGTTGTCTGTAGCTCTATTATCACAACTCTGTACGGCGTGCAGGACTCCTACATTACGTTACGATTCGTATATATTCTTGTTAGGTGCTAATGTGTTATTGTCATATCTACCTGATACTTAGTCTTCCCAATCCTCCACCTGTGGACGCAAATTCAGAATCTCTGGTATGGGATGGCGCCGGCATCTTCGGGCCGGGAGCCGATACATGACATGGCATCCCGGTGCAATCGTCTTGGAACTGCAACGCCTACAATGGTCCACAGGCTCGATCGTGCTTCTGTCTTTCTTTTTCTCTTCTTTGTGCTGCTATCCAATTGTCCAGACTTGTCTCAAATATTCAGCTCAGTTCATCTTATAGATCGAAGGAAACGCGAAGCATGCTTCTTGTCATCGCGAGCATCGCCTTCAAGTCACTGTGGCCAGGATATATGGCATTCCAAGAGGGATGGGAGGCCACACTTGGGACACGTTGGTGGCTTTCTATTGAAACGAAAGAGGTATAAAGCCTCATAGATGAGCATCCTCCTGGATCTCACCCGTCCTCACGATCGCATTTCCACTTCCACCCCCACGCCCTGCCATGAATCCCAACTATTATCAGTTTCCCGTGCCTTCCGATTCATTCCAATCTGGACCTTCTTTCCAAAATCCGAATAACCCGCAGGCTTTCGATACGCTTGGCTCCGGCCCTGCTCTTCAAATGAATCCCGAAAACGACGGGTTCCCCGGATCTCATGGTTCATTCCAACTTGAAGCGCTCGGTCAGAGTAGTCATCAAACCTTGGACACCTTCCCGGCCCCTTTTATAGCACCAGGATATGATGCAACTCCTTATAGGCTCGAGCAAGGCTTGAATGCTAGCTTCGCTTCGAACGCGGGTTTTGGTTTATACGAGCAGCCCCAGGTAGCAGGGAATGCACATCAGTACGAGTCGAACTCTGTATCTCTGCCCCTGCCAGAGGGCCATTTCCCGCACCCGGAGAGATTCTCTTCCCATGAGGAAGCGATGGCAGCCGCTACCTTCATAATTCGATCGACCTCTCGCGAGGAAATCGAATATCTCCTCCAGCCCACCATGCTCGAAGTCGTCAGTGCGGCCTTCGGGTGGAATCACCCATTCACCCAGCACGTTTATCTACTGAACTGGAGTTCTCTCTATATGGAGCCCTTTCGGGGCATGTCGCAGCCACTCACTATCCCTGCTTTCCCTCAAGCACAGGGAGTCTCCAACAACGAGTTGAGTACTATACTCCCCTTCGCCAACGAGCCAGTGCCACTCGCTGCCCACGAGCATCATGCTTTCCCTACCATGCAAGGAGCCTCTGGCGATGCACTGAGTGCTATCATTCTTGATCAACTCCATGTCCTCGATCATATGACAACTACGGGATCCTCCACGGGGCATCTACTTCCAGTATCGATTGTTGATGAGAGTGAGTTTTACCAGTCATAAACAATATGTAAAATCAAAACTAAAGTGGAACGTTTTCACCGCACCTTAAGGCGTATGCACGGCGCGGCTGCCAACTGAATTGTGGATCAAGATATTCAGCATGGCTATTAAAGTTCCAGGAGACACGATAGTTCCTGTGCCACCCTATCCAATCCCAGGTGTTCCGCCCTCTCTCCATCAATGGCCTCCAGAGGCGGAGATGAAGGACAGAAGACAAATCGCTCTGAGCCTAACTCTTGTCTGCCGATCGTGGCGGGATATCGCTACCGAATTCTTGTACCGCACAGTTTTCATCCAAGATAGTGCAGCCAATCCAGAACGAGTGGCTAACTTTTGCCTGGCGCTCCAGCTATCATCTATGAGGCGCGGCGTTTACGGAAACGGGACGCTGGTTGATTTTCTCCTCATTGAAGCGGAAGTATGTTCCGCTCATGAGGTCGGGACCATACTTCGCCTTTGCCCACGTCTACGCACTTTCATCATCAAAAAGAAGAACTACTGGTCGTTGAAGGAAATCGGTCAGTTTATCTATCCTGGACTTCATGCCAACAAGAACTTGTGTCGAGTGGAATGGAAGGCGATATCTTTTGGGCGCAGAGTCACGGGGAAATCTATCATCATGGCCAAAAGCATGGTCAACTTGCTCCCTGAAAGTGTCCGAGCCTACGAATTCTATTGCCAAGCCGCACCAAAGGATGTATCGGGAAAGGGTGTTCGCTATGCGAATCTCGTAGATTTGACTGTGCATGGCGCGCGGCGGAAACATCTAGAGGCCTTGCAAGATTGGGAACTACCTTCGCTGACGCACCTGAGCATTGACGTGGCAGATACCTTGCACATAACTTCCGTGCACGCTTTGCTCAAAATACACGGAAAGAACCTTCAATATCTCCATCTAGATGAATATAGCACCACCTCCGCGTCCGCAGCTCTGAAAGAGCTGTGTCCAAACCTATCCGAATATGCGATTTCTGCTCATCGAACGCGTTCGATTTCCGACGCATTGGTCCCGCCTCGTCTGTCCAATCCTACGATCACCTACCTGGTGCTTGCCATGCAGGACTGCTATTGGCGTGGATGGGATGATTTATATATAACGATGGATCGGATCTTAGGCTTTGAAATGCCTGCCTTGCGCTGTGTACGCGTGCTCCTTGATCGAAACCCAAGCAGACTGTTCTTGCCAGCAGGAGTTGCCATCTTCAAACGGCAATTCCAAGAGCGAGGCATCGCAGTCGAAGATCAAGACGGCCTGGATCTCCTCGATGAGAAATACCCGGTTAAGGTGCCTGCTCACTTGCAAGGCCTCAATTTCCTCATGCCAGTGGATTCCGATGGACATCTCAAGCAACAATAAGCCAGAGAGATCCGTATACTTCACTCATTATATACTATTCAAACTTCAAGTCCCAACCTCCGAGCCCCGATTCACTTTTTCTGGCCTGTTCTTGTGTAGCAGAAGAGACATGGCGGTCTAAGTCTTTACACGATTCTATGTTATGTTCTTTGATCGATCTTGCATGTGTATCAGTAGTCTATGTGTTTTATGTGATCCGATCCTTTACCCTTTGCTGGAGAACTCGAATGTAAGTGAGTGACTAGCTGGCATGCACATGAAATAGAACAATGGGCACATTTTGGAGCGACAGCACAAAGATAAAAACTGCACGAAGACGTTTCGTTGTGTGCTGCTGGCTCGGCAAGATGCTTACAAAATATGTGTCAAAGAGGGCGAACACCACAATCGTCCAGCCCACACCTCGTCCACGTCGTTCCTATCCTGTATGATTGTTATCCTCAGTCTGAGGAGACGTCTTGCCAAAAACGCGTACCACGTGACACTCTTCACATCTAGCGCGCGTTTCGTTCCAACGCGTCGGTCGCACCTTTCGCCGTTCCACTTTTCTACCAACGCGTTCCTTCACGCCACCTTTTCCAGTGGCACTCACACACTCGCAAGCATGAGCTCTTCCGAAGAGAACATCGATATAGATGTGTCTTCCGGCTCCGAATCGGACGACTTTACGCCAGCTGTGAAGAAGAAATCAACAGTGAGTCTTCTGAATCGAAAAGGGGACGCGTGCTGAATAGCAATGGTGATGCACAGGCAAAGGCAGCGTCAAAGCCCACTGCGAAGTCCAAGGCCACGAAAGCTCCTTCGAAATCCAACGCAGCACCAAAGAAGAAGGTTCCTATAGACGTGGACGAGAACGCGGATGACAGTATCCTGGATGTAGACAGTCGCGACTATGGGTCAGGCTCGTCCACTGCCAGAGCAGCTCCTTCTGCAAACGGCAAGAAAAAGACGGCGTCCGAGACGTATCAAAAGGTGCGCCCAACTCAATAAATGTCTTATTGTGAACCCGAGCGAGCATATATTCTTGCAGTTGACCCAACTAGAGCATATCTTGAAACGACCTGATTCATATATTGGGAGCGTTGAGACAGTCACGCAACACATGTGGACCTACGATTCAACCACAAAGCGAATGGTGCTTCGAAACGTCAAGTACGTTCCCGGTTTTTTCAAGATAGTGGATGAAATTCTCGTAAATGCGGCTGACAACAAGGTCAGTCCCGCGTATATACAGTGGTCTCACCATTCAATGATTTCGGTGTATTGTACAGATCAACGACCCCAACATGGACACTCTTAAAGTTGACATCGACGTTGAAGAGGGTACCATATCCGTCTATAACAACGGGCATGGTATTCCCATCGTGATGCACTCCAAAGAGAAAATGTATATCCCAGAACTCATCTTCGGACACCTTCTTTCCTCGTCTAACTACGACGATGACGAAAAGAAGTTGACTGGAGGTCGTAACGGCTACGGCGCCAAACTTGCCAATATATACTCAACGGAGTTCACCATCGACACCGCGGACAAGAACTCAGGCCAGAAGTACAAGCAGACGTGGTCTAATAATATGGGTACCTGTGGCAAGGCGAAAATCACCAAGAATAGCCGCGGCGAGGAGTATACTAGAGTCACCTTCAAGCCGGACCTGAAACGTTTCGGGATGGAATCCATTGACGAGGACACCGTTTCACTGCTCAAAAAACGTGTTTACGATATGGCAGGAACGGTTAAAGACATCAAAGTTGTCCTGAACGATGAGCGGGTCAAGGTCAAGACTTTCAAGCAGTACGTGGACATGTACCTCAACTCTGCAGCCGCAGAGGCGGCGGAGAACTCAGGTGGCGCGGCTCAGGTGAAGCCGTCGGTGATTTACGAGCGCATTAATGATCGATGGGAGGTCGCCTTCGCCGTGTCAGAGGGATCATTCCAGCATGTATCTTTTGCCAACTCAATCTCGACGATCAAGGGTGGCACACACGTCAACAATATTGCTGACCAGATTGCGAAGACGATTATAGCCACGATCAAAACCAAGAACAAGGGGGCGGTAGCGACACCGCAGAAGGTCAAAGACCACATGTGGCTCTTCGTTAACGCCTTGATTGAGAACCCTACGTTCGACAGTCAAACCAAGGAGACCATGACGCTTCCCGCATCCAAGTTTGGCTCAAAGCCTCACTTGTCGGAAGAGTTCCTGAAGAAAGGTAATCTTCTAGTCCGTTGTCCTTTCATCGTCGCTCACGATTGTTCCGATGAAGTCCAAAAGTCTTCAATCATTGACAAGGTTTTGAACTGGGCGAAATTCAAGGCCAACCAAGAGATCAAGAAGACCGATGGTACGAAACGAGATCGGTAGGGTCTGGTCAATTTCCGAGAAGCGTGTATTGACACTTGAATGGATGCAGGTTGACCGGCCTCCCGAAATTATCTGACGCGAACAACGCTGGGACGAGGAATGCATCTAAATGTACTCTCATTCTCACTGAAGGAGATTCTGCCAAGGCCCTTGCTGTTGCGGGGTTGGGTGTCGTCGGGCGCGACAACTTTGGAGTCTTCCCACTTCGCGGTAAAATGCTCAACGTGCGCGAAGCTAGGCATGACCAGATCATGAAGAACGAAGAAATCCAGAACATAAAGAAGATTATGGGCCTTCAGAGCAACAAAGAGTATACGAACGTCTCGAGTTTGCGGTACGGCCAGTTGATGATTATGACGGATCAGGTATAAACTCTGTATCTTCAAGCTTGAGCAGTCGAAAATTGACCGTTCTTCACAGGATCACGATGGTTCTCATATCAAAGGACTGCTCATTAACTTTTTGGATCACTTCTTTCCTTCTTTATTAAAGCTCGACAATTTCCTGGTCGAATTTGTCACGCCGATTGTTCGGGTGAGTAGGAATTTCGGGTTGATTTGGCGCTTGAAAGTGACGTGTGGGTGGTGTTCAGGTCACGAAGGGGAAACAACGCAAGGATTTCTTCACGATTCCAGAATATGAACAGTGGCTCGAGCAAACCCCCGATGCTCACAAGTGGGATTCAAAGTACTACAAGGTCAGAGATATTTACATCGCGTATCTTGAATCTAAGCTCATGCGTCCGATAGGGTCTTGGAACAAGCAAAGACTCTGATGCGAGAGACTACTTCAGTCATATGGAGAAACACATGATTTCATTTGCAAAAACTCAAGAAGGGGATAAGGAGTTAATTGAGTTAGCATTCAGCAAAAAGAAAGCTGACGAGCGCAAAGAGTGGCTGCGCCAGCTGAAGGTGTGGATAGTCTGATGGTCCTAACATACCTTCTTGCTAATTTTCCTCCAGCCGGGGACATTCCTGAACCACGACACGGATGAGATCTCGCTATCTGACTTCATCAACAAGGAGCTTATTTTGTTCTCTATGGCCGATAATATCCGGTCTATACCATCGATTGCAGATGGGCTCAAGCCAGGTCAGCGGAAGGTCATCTGGGCTTGCTTCAAGCGCAACTTGAAGAAGGAAATCAAGGTTCGCTGTCTATTCTGGTTAGATGCATATATCTCACACTTTCAATTCACTTTTAGGTTGCTCAGCTAGTCGGTTATATTTCCGAGCATGCTGCGTATCATCATGGTGAACAGAGTTTGATGATGACGATTGTTAATTTGGCGCAAGACTACGTCGGAAGCAACAACTTGAACCTGTTGTTACCGAATGGTCAGTACGGAACTCGCGACCAAGGTGGTAAAGATCATGCCGCGGCCAGGTATATCTTCACCGAGACAGCACCGATCACTCGAACAATCTTCCACCCCGCGGATGACCCTCTGCTCAGCTACCTGAAGGATGATAATGACCCTATCGAGCCGGAGTGGTATATGCCTGTGTTGCCCCTCGTCTTAATCAATGGCGTGGAGGGTATCGGGACTGGTAAGTGAAACTCTCTCAGTGACGCTTGTTGTTAAACTGGGTGCAGGTTGGAGTACTTCGATCCCAAGCTTCAACCCAGTCGACATTGTGCAAAATATCCGCCGTCTCATGGCTGGTGAGGATCAAATTCCCATGTCGCCTTGGTGGCGCGGCTTCAAGGGCACGATCAAGAAGACTGGTCCGCACAGATACGACGTCATCGGCGTCGCGCGTAAAGTCAATGACACCACCGTTGAAATCACCGAGTTGCCAATCCATAAGTGGACCCAGACGTATAAGACTGAGCTCGAGAGCATGATGCTTGGCGAGAAGGGGGAAGGTTTGATCAAGGCAAGCCTATGATTCGCAAGATTTTGGCGAGCATTGACTTCATTGCCTATCCGTTGTAGGACTACAAAGAACATCACGACAATGTTAACGTCCACTTCGTAATCAACATGTTACAGAAGGATTTGGAGAAGGCCGAGGAGCAAGGGTTGGAGGAGTTTTTCAAGCTGGTTGGTAAGATCAGCACAAGCAATATGATGTGCTTCGATTTCGACGGGAAGATAAAGAAGTATAACTCACCAGAGGAGATCATCGAAGAGTTCTACCCTAAACGTCTGGCATATTACCAGAAACGAAAGGTTCGCTTTTCGAACCCCATGCTGCTTCGTGTCCAGAATTCACGTTCTTACTCCACATTAGGACAACATGGCAAAAGATCTTCAGGACCAGTTCGATAAGCTGACAAACCAGGCACGCTTCATCCAGATGATCGTCAATAAAGGGCTTGTCGTTTCCAATCGGAGGAAGGCAGACATCGTAGCAGAGTTGCGCAAACTTGGCTTCCGACCTTTTTCCAAGATAGCTAAAGCTAAGGCGGTGGGAGATACAGAGGCTGTTGTCGAGGACGAGGAAGAAGACTTCGGCAGTGCTGCTGATTATGACTACTTGATGAATATGGCTATTCACAGCTTGACCAAGGAGAGGGTATGTTATAACTTCGTGATGATTTTTCATGCGCATATTGACAATATCCAACAGATCGAGAAACTACTCCAACAATCCCGCGACAAAGAAGTCGAGCTGCTCACGTTACTCGAGATGACTCCGGTTCAAATCTGGAACACTGATTTGGATAGATTCCTACAGGAATGGGAGGTGAGTCCTTGATGGTGTCGGCCTTGATAGCATTTCAGACTAGGTTTGCAGAACGTTTGCCAAGAGTGGGATGAGAAAGCTGTCCTCGACGCCAACGGCAAACGTATCAAACGCAAGCAGACAACCCTCAAGACACGCAAGTCTCTTACCGGCAACGGTCGGAAGGGTGAGGACGATGGTTCGGATGACGACTTCAAGCCCACCAAGGTTGTGACGCAGGCGAGAAAAGCCCCTCTTAAGCCTCGAGCCAAACCCGCCGCTGCTAACGATGTCGATGACAAGCTGCTACCAAAGAAGCGAGCACCAGCCAAGAAGGCTGACGCCAAAGAGGAATCAGACACTGACGACAAGCCACCAGCAGCCAAGAAGCGAGCACTGGCCAAGAAACCTGTGATTGAGAATTCAGATGTTGAGACGATCGATGACGACGACGATCCTCCTCCATTAAAGACCAAAATTGCAAAGAAGAAGGTGGGGTCGGACGATTCCGGAGAAGACATAGTGGCTGCCGCGATTGCCAAAGGTAAAGGAAAGGCGAAGGAGGCGCTCTCATCCAAGCGCAAAAGGTTGGTTCTATGTGTTCTCCGTCTTTGATTCCACTGACTCTTTCACCGTAGCCCTGCCTCAGAAGACGATAGTGAAGACGCCTATATCAAGCCTGCCAAAAAGAAACAGGCGACGCAGCCAGAAGTGACGGACTATTTCAAGAAAGCTCCCGCGGGTTCGAAGCCTGCTGCTACCGCGCGGAAAGCATCGGCTAGTCAGAAGGTACCGGAGAGCAAGGGGAAGGCTCCGGTGAAAAGGGCTCCAGCGAAGAAAGAAGTCGTCGATAGTAGTGACGAGGATGCCTACGTGGTCGTCGAATCGTCACCGCCGCCTGCTCCTCGTCAGACAGCGCTGAAACGGGCGGCGAGAGGGAAGGCCAAGGCCTACGTAGAGCTTACTGACGGTGACGACGACGACGGCGGCAATGGCGATGGCGATGACTCATTTGAAATTTAGACCAGTCTTTTTTGTTGTCTGTGATGCTCCTGATGCGTGGTATTTATGCTCTGTATGTTTACTATTGATCCTTCATCATTTTTCCGACGCTCTTCGTTTGTCAATCATATACCTTGCCTCAAAAGATCTCTGCAGTCTCCATAACATTGAAAAAGGAGGGAACAGGTCAAAGACAGCTCTCAAATCGTGGAAATGATACGACCTCCTGGGCGAAAAGGAAAAAACAGGACAGTCCACGTCAGCCCGGGAACGTTGCTTTCTCAAATCGATGACCACCCAGCCGTGTCGTCCTTTATGAGCTCAAACAAACAATAGATGCAGAGAGGATTTTAACATTGAAAAAGAATAGGTACCGGAGACCATGTCTGACGAAATTTCATCGATGCGTCAACGCGACCGACCGCATGAACAATGCCAACATCGGAGCCTGCCGGGCCAACTGCCGCTCGTTCGCCAACACATCAGCATAAACGAATCCTATTATCAGGTCTGGAGCCGTGACCACCTAGAGTAACCGAGCTCCTAGCAACTCAAAAAGGTGAAAAATATCAGTGTGGCGAGCGTCCCCTGAAACACGGCCATTTCCACTGGAAGTATGAGGGATGACACGGACCGGGATAATGGCAAGAATCGGTTGATGGATTCATATGCCGGCAGATTGACTGTTGTACGCGCATACAAGGGCTGCGGACGACTACCAACTTTATTATGGCCGCAGGCCCGAAACCAGCCCCTCGAGACGATCTGCTTGCGGTGAGATTGGTGGTCAGCCTTCCAAGTGTCGGCGTATGTGAAATGCTGTAACACCCACGTTCCCTGATACTGGCTAACTTATCGGCATGTAGAAACAACCCGCAACTCAACTTTGGCCGGCCGCTGTGGGCCACCGACAGGGTAAGTAAAGGCTCCTTGCTGTCTGTACCTTGCCGTTGTTACCAAGCTACCATCGCCTGATGCGACTTTGCCACTCACTGTCATGGTCTGTATCTTAGGCCGCGGGACATGTGGCCAAAAAAGAGAGCAAATGCGGAATGCGGAGACGAGTCACCCGTTCAATGGCCCAAGACGGTATGTGCCCTTTACACGATGATGCTCGCCACTGACGCACATTGCGGACATCAAAGACGACATCCAGGGGCTGATGTCGTTACATTCTGACTCTCAACTGCCGCCCCCGATGTCGATCATGGCCAGTCCAATCTGACTTCTCCTGCTGATCAGCAAATCACTGAATTTATTGTATCACAGAGCGAGACGACCGCGAAACGTAAGGCGCCGCTCGACGAAACGAACTCAAAGAGCATCCATCGGTCAAAGCGGGCCAGGACGTCACGCGAGGACGTCCATGTGGCTGAGGCAGAGGCAGTAGAGGGGTTTCGATTCGCACTCCAAATGCTGGCCGAATTTGAGGTCGCACGATCAAATACAGAGGAGTTCAACAACGGGCACGATGAGGATCATTTTTACATGGTGCATCCGTCCGTCGAAGCTATACCTGCATTTGCTGCAGGACCTGACCATCAACCAGGGCTCGGCACACCGGGGACGACCCAGAAAGGGGGAAAAGCCCCGGCGAGGAAGGCGAGTGTGCGTGCGGAAGGCAAGGCTCGCGGTAATCGGGCTGCCGACGTGCAGGCCGAGGATGAGACGGAGGGGAAGGCGAAGAAGCCCCGAGCAGATCCATGGAGACGCAAACTACCCAGGAACGGATCATGGGTTTGCGAGCTTTGTGGAACCAAGTTGGACGTTTATACGATCTCGCCCGACACAATAGAACCAAGCACAAAGGGCCTGATGGCTCCGTCCAATGCGAGTGTGGGGCTGTCCAGTCACCAGTGTCGCGAGGATGCGCTTGCGAGGCATAAGCGCAATTCTAGGGGCTGGCCTCTCCGCCTGTGACGATGATTGATCTCCATGACAGGCGCAGAGGAGGTCGGAGGGATTGAAGACAGTGATCGTACGTGTCGAAGCAGACTTGAGGGACGTACCGCGGTGTTCACTGTATGCATCCCTTTTCTTTCATTCTATCTCTATCTCATCGTCTCCCGTCGATCTGGACGCATTCGAATTCCCCCTCGGTCTGTGCACCCATCTCTTGTCCCTGACGCAAATTCTTCTCTCGGTTCGCCTAATCCTCGCAATCTCCATGTTATGTTCTCCTTGTCCTCGTTCTTTTGTATGATAACATATAGAAGTTACATTACAAGCTACTGTTGTTCAACTGTGCTTCTGAGTGCTGCCGAAACGAGACTGTCGCGAGTGCGATTGAACAGGATTGAAGAGACTGTGAGCGCAAGCTGTGAAAGAGTGCTGGTGGCGGTGAAGGGGCTTGCCTCTGCTTACCTCCAGTCTTCGTTCTCAAAACCCTCCCCTTTACTCCGTCCGCACTGAGGAGCTCATGCAGCCAGCCTCAATCAATATCCACGATATGCTATCAATACATCAAGTTGTGCGCGTCAATATTCCACGGATGTGTTCTCCTCATGTCCTACAGCCCCTACCTCGTGGACAAGCTTCGATGAGTTCGTGGTAGATACTCTTCCGTATCACAAGACACTTGATGCTCAAAGCGCGATGCTCATGGGTTATTGGACTGCGTTTTATCTTCTAACCTTACGATGCACATAATCACACAAGAAGATCTCCGATTTCAGTATGTATGAAGTCCTTGGTGCGTGACGAGCAGACCCGGGGATACAGACAGCTGATACACAATAACAGAGGAATGCAAGAGAAAGACAAAGATGGATAGCATAGAAATATAAGCATGAAAACTGTTCAGATCGATCAGCGGAATCGATGGTGGGTGTGGACAGATGGAGAAGGAAGACGGAGAAACCAAAAGGCTTGGTACGTTTTCGACCCATTCAACCCTCACCATCTCTTCCCCTCCACTTCACCTGCGATGAGACGACGGCCTACAACGGAGGGGGCAGCTTCGCTTATAATGCCTGCTCATGGCATCTGGGCGAGTGAACTCTGCTCCGCACACGCAGATGCAAGGACCTTTGTACTCATCATGGCCCTTTGTCGTCTCCTTATGTCGCAACATCTCCCAGTAACGGGCATATTCTTGGCCTTCCACATGGCAGATCCATGGTCCATCCCCAGGCGGCATTGTCCTCTTCGTCGCCACGGCCTTACCGAGTATCTGAGCCTTCGCACTCGCCTGAGTTCTGCCCTTGGCCCCTCCTGCATTCTTCCACTCCATCGCTCTCCCCTTGCTCTTCGTCGTCTGATCAGTTGTCGACGAGGCTGGTACTGGCGGTATCCGCGAAGTACTAGGTCCTGCGATCGACGCTAGTACACCTTCAGCGAATGGCTGGGCGGCGGCGGAACATTTCACGCTGCCCCCATTGTTGAATATACTGGTGTTCGTTTGTATGGCCTCGACTTCAGACATCCGCCAGGGTGTATGTTGTATTCCCTGCGTAGTCTGTGCCTGAGCCATACTGCCCCGGCCGTGCGATCTCATGGTGCTCTCAGACCACTATATGTCCGACGGACAGGTGGAAGGTTCGATATCAACGTTGGGCCTCACTTCACAAAACTATCGCACTGACCACAGCTTCCGGAGTGACATCGTATCGCGGCAGTGATGCCATGGGGTCCATCGGTGGCGAATGATAGCCTACGGAAAAGAAGAGGTAAACCATAGTAAGCTAGTCGAACATCATAGCATCATAGTACCACGTACTGTAATGCGCCATGATCTGATATGGCGCATACGGGTCCGCGCCATAGATAGGGGTGGCAACGACACCCGCACCTTGAAGATACCCATACCGCCGGGCCTCGACCCGTCCCAAGGACGGCGGGGTGTTGTTCCGCGCTGACTCCCCATATTGTCCCGGGGAGGCATATGGGTGCTAAAAGGCGTGAGCCTCATCAGCGACATGGAATCGACTACGATAGCGCCACCGACAGGATAGTCTGCGGCCAAAGTCAGAGGTATCGCACTTACCATGCCATGGGCCAGTGGGTGGTCATGCCCGTACGCATAGGCCCACAACGAGAGACCATATGTGCTGGGGTGGGTGGCCCGCTGGTCAGGGTAGTAGGGCGGGTAGGGCTTGTGGTGCCCCGTCTGGCCTTGGTATCCCTGGTAAGACATGGCGATAATTGAGTGGGTAGAGTGAGTAGACTTCGGATAATGACTAGCAGTTGGGTGGATTCCGGGTGGTGGTTGGTTCGAAAAGCTGGGTACTATCCCATCATACTTAAGTATGCGCGCTTGTCTGACCCATGTACCTGGCGCAGGATGACTCTTCCGCCTAAGAAGTGTTCGGGGTTGACGGGTCGGCTCTGGAATGCATTATGATGTAAACCCACGGTGCTTCTCCTTTATTTCAAAGGAGTCAACGTGGATGCGGCGGGCTGAGGCATGCCTTGATTTGACTAATATATTATTCCCTTTTCCCCCAAGCATTGAGCAGCTTATCCGGATTGTTTATGATCAAAATCTCATCAAGCTAGCGCATGGATCTGGTGCCATAACAAGATGAGCATTATGAAATCATTCGTATCCAGGATATGCGGTTCATGAATCCGCAGAGAGCATGTATTTGAGTATCAGATATCTGCACTGACTCGAGCTTTCTATAATACCGCTCATCACTGGAGTTGGGCCGTGTGATTGATTCACAGCATGCCTTGGTGCCTCCTTGTTCTTATAATCTCCGTCGCACGAGAAGAGCACAATCACACGCCGTTGCTCTAACAAAGAAAAATACAAAGGATTATGTCTCGACGAGTGTCTTCGTTTGTCGGAAGCAAATACGTGCGCCTACAAGGACCATGTCCGGAGACCTCCGTGATTTGACTCTGTAGGTATTTTGCGGTCCCGCAACATCCTGATTTATGAACCGATGGCAATTCGAACTGCATTCTCATTTGTCGCTGCTCATGCTACGTACACAGACAGCTTCCTTATCTTGTTCGATATCAATCACCGTTGTCTAGGCTTTACGCCTTCGACAAAGCAGTCCTTATCTTGTTGACGGACGACAGATAGGGAGATGTGCTCCCACAAATTGGAGAGAAGTAAGCTTGGTCTCCAGCTGTTTTCACCAGGCCTCTGATACTGGCTGCTATTTTTCAGACACTCGCACTCCTGTGTCCTCCCCCAAAACTTTCAAATAGGGAAATTTGTTATATGCGATCCAGCGCGTTTTCTCAAAAGAAGAATCATCAAGTTCATGACTTCAAATGTCATCAACTGGTCCTTGTCGGAGTTCCCTTGTATGTAAGCTTTCCCTGTGGCAATAACGAACGGCTCTTTACTAACTCCAGCAAAACGTATTCCACGTCTTATTCGGAAGTGACATACCCTTCCCACCCAGAATTTTCTGGGGATAAGCGCCACATGTCTAAGGATGAGGAAGACACTTGACTACATGTGTTTCCATATTCACGCCCGTCTTCTGAGGACCTGTGTCTTTTCTCGGGAGGCTCTTTCCGCAATTTTTTTTAGAGTGACAGAAAGGCGAACTGAGTTTATGTCAAACTCGCCTCGCTATATGTCTTGCAGACTTTTGAAGGAAATGTTGCCCAATCTTGTGTAGAGAGCCGTAAAGCCGAGGCATTTCAGAGCAGCGGCACATCGGAGACCAAAAGTGCCGTGGATGTGCCGCCCGGCTGACTGACAGCACGTCGCCTCGAGTCTCAGTCATTCAACATTGAAGAACATACAACTCATCAAATCTACTACGATCGGAACGGCTCGTTTTATATGACATTCAGAGCATGCTGCCTAAGTGAGTCTCACCCCCCAGTCCTCACGCAACGTATTCATAGTCTCTGCTGCGCGGGCTCACCTCTAACTTTAGCCACAGACTATCCTGTCGGTGGCATTGTCGTAGTCGATTCCATATCGCTCATGACACTCATGTTTTTAGCAATTATATGTTCCCCTAGGACAATATGGGGAGTCAGCATGGAGCGGCGCCCCACTGTCCATGGCGGGAGACGAGGCCCGGCAGTATGAGCATCTTCGAGATGCGGGTGTCGCCGCCACCCCCATCTATGGCGCCAACCCGTATGCGCCACATCGTACCACGATGCATCACGGTAAGTGTAGTTCATGTGCTATGATGCTACGATATTTGACTAGCTTACTCCGGTTTACCTCTTCCTTTCCGTAGGGTACGATGCACCACCGATGTGCCCAATGGCATCACTGCCACGATATGATGTCTCAGGATGTTTTTTGACAATTCTTTTTGCATTATCTCAGTGGTAAGCGTGACGACAACACCTGATGATTTTCCCCCTTCTGACTGAGTTTGCAGGATCTGCCAACGCTATCTGCTCATGTATGACATGACCACGCGGTATATCATAATTGTAGGGTTGCTACGTATTATATACATTCTATGACCTTATCAAGGTTTAAAATTGTCTCCTCAATTTCCCGATGGACGTGCTGTCAGTTAGCCGGGCAGCACACCCACAGCACTTTCGGTCTCCGATGCGCCGCTGCTTTGAAATGCCTCGGCTTTACGGCTCTCTACATAAGATTAGCCTTTCAAAAGTCTGCAAGACATATGCCGAGGGAATTTTGATATTAACTCGGTTCGCTTTTCTGGGACTCTGACAAATTGCAGAAAGAGTCACCCAAAAATCAACGAGAAAAAAAGTCACAGGTCCTCAGAAGACGAACGTGGATATGAAAACACAAGGAAACTCAACGTTGATCACGCCAGTGAACTCCCCAATCCCATAGATCTCATATCATCTTCCCAACTCGTCCTCAAAGTGTCTTTTCGAAAACTTCTGCTCTCAAGTCGATAGTAGAGAGATATCGTGTTGTTGCAGCGATCTGGAGGACTTCTAAGGTTATCAGAGTGGTAGCGGGCGCGATCGCACGCGTGGGATGAGGGGGGAGGGGAAGAAATGAGGTCCAAGCGTTTCGTTCCCTACTTCTTGAGCACCTACCATTTAGGGTACAAAGGCATTCTGAGAATCATACATGGGCGGTAACGCAGGCATGAGGCATGCAGCAGGTCTTTTATATTGACGGGGCGACTTCGCGGACCGCCTGCGAGATCCGGAGACAGCGAGCAGCGAGCGCATTGATTCTTTGTGACACCTGATATGAGCTGCTCAGCCGGCCTCCGACGACCGTTCTCCAGAAGGCAGGTAGGCCAAACGAGCTACTAGCACAAGGCAGCCTCGCATTGTCCTTCTCCTCATCCCGTACTCCAAGCACGCAGCTACGGAGCCTCGCATTGGACGGCTAGAACACCGCCCTGAGTCGGTGGAACATCTGGAAGCCGGAACATGCTCGAAGGATGTGACGCTCCAGGTGGAGCCGCCTGCCCTTCACATCATTGTGCCGGTGTACGTTACAAGACCAAGCTCGTCCAAGGGTCGGGATGAGCACGCTTGGGCCTTGCGATGCTTCTGGAGCTCCGTAATATCCACCGGTCGCATTGACCGGGACCCGCGACCAACCCGCCGGTCCTGTAGACCTGTTAAAGGTCTAATGTGACGACGCGCACGCCAAAGCGATTCTGCCACAAGCCACCCAATGCCAAAGTACAAGGTAGTAAGGTCCAACATGGCTTGGACATGAGGCCGATGCTCGAACTCCGACGCCGTAGCTGCGCTGAATCAGAGAAGATATAAGGAAGTCAGCGGGGGAGGGTCCAAACACACCGCCATCACCCGCCTCTATTGTCGCGATCACCCCTCCAACACAATAACACAACTCACTCACAATGATGTCCGGAGACAATTGTAATGTCAAACAACTGTGCAGGTCATCTTCGTCGCTGATCCGGTTCCGTTGTAGACCTCGATGCCACCTTCGACTGGAACTTTGACGCCATCGCAAGTGGCAGTGGCACTGACAACTGGAGGGCGGCGAACGACGTGAGACAATTCACACCTTCGCCAGACGAGCCACAAAGTTCCCAGCCCCTCCTCGACGCGGAATCCCGAAGAGACCCGGAGGAACTGCTACGATATGGGTCTCAAGAGCCACTGTACGTCTCTGACCGCCCAATTGTCAGTGACGCCCGACTCATGAATTAATCAAATTTCACAGACCCCACGGGCTGTATCTCCCCCCCTCCTCTTCCATCCCACCACCGCTCACTACCAGCTATCAGCTGGACACTCCTCACTTTTTGCCGTCCGCGCAACCGCTTTCATACCATCACGTCTCCCCTCCTGCCCATACGTTGCGCGCTCCTCTCCCCCAGAACCTGCTGACCCCTCCTCCGGATTATCTCCCCATGGCTGAGTTTCACACCCCTACCCCGTACCTCCAGCCGGCATATGAAACATCGTCCCAGCCATGGCCTCCCCTCCATATACCATCCACTAGCACCGAAAGCCACTGGATGCCACTCGCTTCCACGGGGGCCCAATCATTCCTCCACCCGTTCACAGCACCCACGTTTGCGAACACACCCTCCTCTGGTCCCACGATCCCGCCGACATGGTACTCCCAGGGACCATACGCACACCCGTCGCTGGCACCCCCGACCCCCAATGTCTCCGCTGCTGGCCCTTCTCGCGTTCGGAGACCCCACAAGCGAGTACAGCCATATCATCGAGATGAGGTTAACTACGCACCTCCAGCGTCATTTCCCGACTTCCTCGTCGCCGGCCCCTCTTCCCAGTTCCAGGAACCCCCTGTCGCTGGTCCCTCACGGCCCCGACAACCACGCCACCGACGCCGATCACCCCCGGCCCCCTCGCTCCCTCCCCCTTCTCCATACCCATCAAATCCCCGTCTATCATACCCGTCGCCGCCCTTCCCCACTCCCCCTCCGCTTTGTACACCTCCCTCCCCGATGCACGCACTCGCCTTCAATCAGGGCCAGAAGAGAAAGCGACAGCGGGCAGATGACGAAGACGAAGACGAGGTGCAGCGCCCATGGAGGAGGAAACAGGGCCCTTCACGTCCAGAGCAAAGCTCTACGACGTGCCAGGTGAGTTGTGCCCCTCATGGGGTCCAACCACCTCAACATCTGAAATTTGCGAACGGCGAGCCGGAGGACGACCTCCAACTTCATGCCGCCCCCAAACGTGTCAAACGTAGGGTGGCGGGACCACGGAAGGCGTCAACCAGCTCAACGCCAGCGCCGAAGCGAGACCAGCCAAAAGGGAAACCAGAGGCCGTGAAGAACCGGTATCCTTGCCCCATAGCAGGATGCCCGTGCGATTTCACGAGCACAAGCGACATGAAGAGACATGTTGGCACCGCCAGAAGCCATCGAGGCTTCCGGGACGGAGCCGACTGGCCCGCGTTCATAGAGGAGCATGCGCTACAAGACTGTCACCTTCTTCACTATTGCGATATTTGCGACGTAGAGCGCAAAGCGTCCATGCGATTGGATGCCCTCATCCGTCATAGAAGAGATTCTCAAAACCACTTGGATAAGGTCGCTGCCGGCGGCCAAAGTGCTTAGCGCTGAGTAGGCGGCTCGCGGATGCAGGTCTCTGTCGCGGCCAGTAGTCGGAGGAGTGGGGCAGGACGAGTAGAGATGAGCGATTGAACGAACAAACAACATACCCACTCTGATTTATACCCCTCTCGCGCCCCACCTCAGCACACGCTCCCTTGTTCTTGACCTGGACGATGGAGATCATTTGCCCCATCCGCTACTGGCTCCGTCGCGGTGGCGGTTTCCATCCTGGACAGAATGAGGAGACTCGACGTGGGGCCCTTGTTCCAAAACTAGAATCACTTACGTTCTCGCCTTTTACCCAGCAACGCCACGCTTCTCCCAACCATGGACATCTTTTTTCACCTCTGACGTTTCCTCTGTCAACCTCATTCAATTTTTCCTTTGTTCTTTTCCCTTGTTCTTACCGTGCGTTTCCGTGCACCTATACCTACCTACACGCCTTGTACAATTCTTAGATGATTAGAAGATTTCATTACTGCTACTTTGCTCCGGACTCTGTTTTACTCTGCTCCACTGATGATCGAACGAATCATACTGGATTTCTCGACTCAAAAACGGACTCACAAAGTTGTTGAGCAAGCGCCTGAGCTCGACCTGCTTCGTGACGTTCCTTTGAATCACGACATGGGATCAAGATTGACTCTGACGGATCGATGCACAGCTGCAGGAGCCAGGACTGCTGTAAGTGGGATTGCCGATAGCCTAAATGCAGGAGTAAGGCTGGAGATGGGTCGAGTTCGCTGACGCTGCCTCCGTGAAAATCTCCTCCATGTTCGAGAAAGAAATTCTGGTCTCGAAGGTGATGAGCATTGGGACAGAGTGGGAAATGGCACTTTTGGAATGATGAAGCTTGAAGTCGCGCCCGCTGTAGGTTGCACTGAGACGGTGGTTGACGACAAAAAAATTGAGCGCCGGCGGCTTCGTTCATACCGGTACCGAGTCGATCGGGACTCGGCCATTGCTCTGTAGCGACTCTACCTACGCTCTGAACATGTCTAGACTTTTTCGTACTCATTTTCACCCCAACAAAGCTGTCAGATCGCAGGGCCAGGTGTCAGATGGGAAATACGTCGTAGCACAGTGAGTAAGTGTTGCCTCTGAGCATCGCGCGGATTCGTGTGCAATCGAACAACTGACTTCATGTGCTAGTTTCATGGTCGGAAACACCTATGTACATCTTTTTTGCTTCCGCTGAATCCACGATGTAAGACATTGAGCCTCTTGTACATAGCCATACACAACCGAAGACTGGGTCGAAGATATTAAGCTCGCCAGGGCACATGGATTGTAAGTTGCATCTGCATCCCATCGTGTGTACCTCAGGCAAGAAATTTCGCTCGGCGCTGGTTTTTGACTCCCATCAAACAGGGACGGCTTTGCGCTGAATGTGGGACGAGAAGAATGGCAGCGGTGTCGTGTGGAAGATTGCTATACGGCGGCTGCACGTCTGAATCAGTCCACGACGGGTCCCGATGTGTTCCAATTCAAGCTCTTCATCAGTTTTGACATGACGTGCGTTTATCTATTGTCTATCGCTTGGCTGAACTCTCATCTTCGACAGATCAATCCCTTCAGCAACTGAACAAGATACTCGATTGTTGTGTGATTATATGCAACTATGCAAACTACACATCGGGACCTGCCAGCTGATCCACAAGGACCGGGTGCTGGTGTCAACATTCGCTGGTGAAATGGCTACATTTGGGAGAAGTAATGGCGAAGGGTGGGTTTGGGCGAAGCAGCAGATGGAGGAGATAGCGCCGGTGAGTCGAATTGGACGACCTTCGATCATTGAGTGCTTGAGCAGATTGCGTACGTGTGGTATTACAGATAAGTTTCATTCCGGCTTTCTTCATTGATCCTGCCCGCTATCCAAACCTGGACTCCATCGACGGTATATTTCATGTATGTCGATCTTGGCTCCTGCTCGTTCACAGTTGATCTGTCCGTTACGACAGTGGAATGGCTCCTGGCCCATCGGCCTCACTCCTTCCTCCCCTCGCTCTGAAATTGTCTGCCCCAAACTCGATTCAGATCAACATCACATCAGATGCCTCAATCCCAAACATACGAGCGACAGAAGAGGAAGCCGAAAGACTTACATGGCGGCCGTGTCACCTTGGTTCTTTACCGTACGTGTGGTCACGACTCAGTTGTATCGCGCGGTAATGAATGACAATTCCCATAGCACTACGGGGCTGATTCATGGAACAAAAATGTGCGCGTCTCCTCTTTTCCTGAGTGAGTTGGCTGCGCGGATAAGGCTCCAGAACTGACCCTCCTGTATAGTGGATATATCGAGGAGACGATTGGCTTCTAGCTCGGAGATGGGAGTACATCATGTCTATCCGGGATGAAGTTGACATCATACAGATCATATCATGGAACGGTACGCTACTTGCATGACATGAATTATTTTCGTCATCGAGCAGTGGCGTTGTTATAGATTACGGCGAGTCGCACTACATAGGCCCCATCAAAGGCGCGCAGCCCAACTCCGAGGCGTGGGTGAACGGGTTCCCACACTTACCTTGGCTCAAGCTCAATGCCCACTTCGCGCGCGGCTTTCGAGAGGGGCGCATGGTCGTAGATACAGACGAAATCTACGTCTGGGCAAGGCCGCACCTGCGCGATGCTGTTGCATCCGATCCCGTAGATAGACCGAAAGGGTGGGAGCTTGTATGTGTCATCTGCCTTCTCTTCGAGCGAGCTGGACTGAGATTCTGTCTGCGAGAAAAGACCGATGATCGGTTTTGGGTCGCCATTCTCGCCACAGCCCCGTCGACAGTGGTTCTCTCGACCTCCGCGGAGTGTTCTCAACAAACTCGTGTCCAAGTATCCGCCGGCCTCTCGAAGCTCTCGCACCGTCTCATCGTGGGAGAAGGGGTGAAGGTGCGGGTGTACCGTGACAGCGATCGCACTATCGTGGCGGACTGCAGTCCCAGCCTCGAAGAGTTTTGCGTGCAAGAACGGCCGGAAGTGTACAACTTCAACGCGTTCGTTGCAATGTCGAGTTAATCGACATTCTGCTCGTCGCTGCCATCAGCTTCCATCCTATGTGGATCAATATCATCTCAAAGATTCATGGAGTGCTGTCCCCACTCCACATAAACTACCGAGTGGATGTGAGAAGCTGACGAGACTCTTGCCGCGGGAGTACCACCACCACACTTAACATTTGATACAGAAGAACAGGGAGAATATCTCCTCATTCAAGCTGAAACCAATGTGCTGAGCATGGGGTCGCAAAACCGCTGAAATCTCGTCGAACTCGCAATCACTGTTCATTTCGAAAGCGCGAGCAGTGGCTCCCAAGTTATGCGTGAGTGTAAGGCCAAGTGCGAAACGTATACGGGACGATCTGGTCGGCTTGGGAAGGTAGTTTAAAGGGGCATTGCCAGTGAGAAAGTAGGTAAGCTCTCTTATGATTATATACCCCCCTCGAACCACTCACTCATGAGTATACCTAGAGCGTGCAATCTCTTTCGCGATTCCGTCGCCTGATATTCACACGCGCCGCCTCGGCTATCGCTGTTATCACTACTTGAGGGACCAGTGTATCAGTGTGAGGACGCTGTGCCATTGTTCCGTGATTCTGATTTGAGTGACGATCTATGGTTTTGAGACTACGTACCATATTATAGAGTTGGCGATCAAGATGAAACTGGGAAGATGGTATGGACGCTGGCAAATGCGACCCGATCTGAACAGTTTCACTTGAAAGACCCAATAAACGACAGTACTAAGAACCACTCAATGCGCGCCACAGTCCGGAAAGAAGGTAAAACCCTTCTAGATATCGGAAAGAGTCACGAGAACATAACACAGCGAGAGACAGATGCTTCATTGCAGCAACGCATGCCGACCGGCCGCGGCAATTTCAGACTCCGAACCGCCGGATCGCAGCAGCCAGTTCTCATCATCATCATCATCTTCGATTTCGAACATATTCACCAAGTTTCACCACTTGTTCGCTGCTCAAAATTGTATATTCTATTTCGTCAGGACTTTTATCTGACATAGATAGCACCTCGAGATACTTAGGGGTGCCCTCAGACCGTGCTCACATCAATGCAAACCAATGAGTTTAAGTCTGATACGGATTTCAGATGGTAGTCCCACCATTCCATGATTCGCCCAGTAGCATATAGTGTAGGTGGATACGCACTGTATTTCCATTAGATCTTCTTTCGACCACTACCATCAAGCAGCTCCAGCGCCAACACTATTTAACACTCAACTCGCTATTGGAATATCCCTCTGGCTGCCTTGCACGTTTTCACGATTCTCCAATTATTGTACCTCCACTTGATACCACCTAGTTGTGTTCATTTGAGCTTCCCACCGAGCTGATCAACTTGGTATCCGTCACGCTGTCGACTGGCTTCATTGCTTTCGATATGCTTCCACCTTGCTTTACACCATGCGACTACCCTTCTGCCCATCACCCTTTTCCCTATATTCCTCCCGTGCCCCATTAATATGCTTATACCTTACCTCGCGCCATCATCATTCGTATCCTCCCATCTACCCCACGCATGATTATATCTACTTCTTCCTCGTCCAATACTACTCATTCCTTTACATTGCTCGCTTAATGGCCGTGCGGTTGCCCTGATGGCAGAGTCCACGGGTGCCCTCCCAGGATATTAAACAAAAAATTGTTATGTGATTCGGTGCGTACATTCGCAACCAATCATTCAGGTTACATCGCAAGAGGAATATTAGCACCTTTTGGGAGAATATCCTATATCAAGCGTTTTAAAATGGGTGCTGTCTCGAAAGTGCGCCCGACTTACTCTAACCATGACACTCAAACGCTGTCCACGAGATGGATCTTCTGCTCGCAGTATGGAGTGCTTGTAACCATATCGAATGGAGTCTCTGTTGGGCGTAAGTAATGGGAGAGTGCGGCTCGTATTGCACAACCTGCCTTTGTATATAAACACTCCCTGACGGCAGCGGAAGGTTAAAGGGTGCCCGATGCGCAGCGTCATCTGTGTCCTCCAAACGCAAGACTCGTGTGGCACCTAGACTGACGCCCAATATCCAGGATCCGCTGGCTCCGACATTATCGACGTGCGGGAGGATCTCACCATCCGATGCGAGGTGCAGAACATGCATCTGGGTTTCTGAATCGCTGGGATAGAGTGTGCGGAGCGGATAGCGCAGGAGAGTCGGCGTTCCCCCACGAAGATACGTGAGTCTCTCGGAAATGCTTTATGACGCCGTCTAAATGGCCCTGCGACGCTGTACCTCATGGAAGTCGTAATACTGATCGGGGAAAAAATCTTCCACTGTCTGAGCTGTTTCAGGGATGGGAGAACGCGTTGACAAGAAGTCCTTGCGGCGGCGACGTAAGGCTCTATTCTCTAATGAATCTATCTTGTGAAGGGCAGCATGAAGGAGTGTATGCTGTAAGGTCCAGAAATTTAGGAAAGAACATAAAGTCCTTCGGAAAGTCTGCAACAGATATGTTCGCAACCGAAGCACTGCTGTGCGTTGTGAGACCTCTATTGAAGCTTGACAGAAAATACCGCCTGCATATACCTCGAGCTCCCTATCGATAAAAGTGTACAGTAAAGCGACAAATGCTGGTAGTATGTCGCGAAACGAACATACCGAAAATCGCAGGTTCGAGGGCATGTTTATGTGTGAAGCATTCAACGTGGGCTGAACCCAGTCAGACCAGTCACCAATGTACCTGTGACGATAATTTAGAATACTACTCCGATGATGATTTCTCACTGGAACCTATGTTCTGCTCACGCGATTCGAACAGGAGAAAGTGCTTCGGATCTGTCGGGATGACGCGGAGAGCTGCAGTGGCCGCAGCCTCCCGTAGGGGTTTGCCGGCACGGCAGATGCCGAAAGGTGCCGAAGCGCACGAATCTGCAATCCAACTGGTGTTGCCTCACTGTCTCACAGTTCATGCATTTCATCTTGTGTTTTCCTGGTTTCCATTCAAGACTATGCGACAAGGACGTGGACTCATCATTTCTATAAAGCTGTAGGTAGAGCATAAACTTCGAAACTAAAGTAGACAGGCATACGAGAATGTGAGAGGCGGTGAGAGATACGACGAGAGATACATGTTACAGATCGATGGAGATGGACGCAGATGGGAGGGGCGAAGTAAGAAAAAGAAATCATGATTATCATGCGTCTGCATTTGCTGACTCTTGTCTCATATCCACCTAGATCCTCCCTCTTCCATCAACACAAGCCCCCATCGTCAGGCATCCACTGCGAGGCGGTTAGCGTCTTTATTTTGAAGGAAAGAGGCGGCGGCATCTCTTCGTCTTCAAGTGCGTGTATAGACCATCACGACGACTAAACTCCTGCCGACAGACGCAGGTGATAGGGCCCTGGTATTCTGCATGGCCGGGTTTCGTCTTCCGGTGGCGTACTAGATCTCCGTGGTGGCGGAAGACCTTGCCATCTAACTTGCAGATATGCGGTCCCTCACCGTGCAGCTTACCCCTCCGCACTCGGGTTTCCTCCCCTCTCAAGCTTACGTCATAGCTATTCGCGGCTTGAGCATCCGTTGGCAAAGCCGAAGTATCAGGTCCTGCAATGGACACTGGTATACTTTCAGCAAATGGATGCTCTATCGGGAGATGATTCCCGATGTGCCCATTGTTGTATTCATCAGTGTTCCCTTGTATGGGTCTAGCCTCCGCTGGCCTCCAGGATGCGGGCTGCAAGCCCTGACTCGCGCTCATCTCGGTGTGCCTGTATGGCCCGTAATGCTGTGGACTAGAGATCAGTTCTACGTGCACCTTCTAAGGTAGTGAAACCGTTTACATTGCTTCGAATTGGGATGGGTACGGAGTGCGCTGCGTTGTGGACTATTCTCAGTGTTCGTATTTGTGAATCAGTCTGGTATCCCGGCCATGAATCCACTTGGGAGGTCAGTGGCGCAGGCCCTTGAACGTAACCTGTGAAACAGGAGTAACACGAGTCAGTCAGTGCTTTGATATCTACGATAACACCATGCATGAAGCCTGACCTCCGAGAGCCATCGGCATGCGTAGACGGGCCTGAGCGGTGTGGTTCCGCACACCGTACACGGGGGAGAACACGGCGCCCGTCCCGGACAGATGTTCAGTCGCAACCTCTTGGGTGCTGAGTCCTTGGACAAAGCTAGAGCTCTAAAGTGGAGACCACGGTAAGTGACGTTCGCTAGACAGAGTGCGGCACATAGTTGCGTCTAGCAGCAGAAAGTATGTACTTACAACGACATTTATTGCCATATGATGCCCTTGATGCCATGAAGCACTCCCTAGGTTCTCTGGGTCGTCCAAGTATGTTCCTGGGGCCCGCTGGGGATCGAAGGGGAGTGACCATTCGTCGTATGGAAGGTAAGAGGTGTTCATTGTCTCGATAGCAGAAGGTGTTGATAGACACACTGGACGTTCGGAGATAGCTGGCTGGCAGTTAGCAACTCGACTGGAGCTGCCTCTTTTTACTTAAATATAACAATCAGTGAACCCCCGTGCGCCTGGCCCACAGCAAGCTGTTTAATTTGGAGATGCGCTTGTTCAGCGCGTGCATTGATTCTTTGTGCATATCATGAGGTAAACGAGGCAAAAATGCAACGTCTCCCTGCTTCTTCCGCCTCTATCTCACCCACCTTCCGGCTCCGTGTTCAGATTGAGAAGGTGGTGGCGAGGGACATGGGCACGTGTGGTGAGATCGCGCGTTGTTATTGATTTTGAGACTGACCTTCACGTATTTAGAGACTCGTGGAATCACGATTTGCCGTTGTGCTCGAATCAAGACACTAAAAGTGGGTCCACATTGGACCTCCCCGACGCTTTAGCGGTCGAATGCTCAAAGCGTTCGATCGATATGCGATAGTAAACGCACCTCAGCCATGACTCAGATTCTTGGCAGGAACTTGCACTCCCCTCAAGGCATTTTAATCACCGGATTCAAAGGGTCGCTGCAATTCTAGGGCAGTATGATGTTCCAGGTTGCCGCCGAACTCTTCTTGAATCTGCCTGCGCACACGTTTCGCATAGTCTCTGCATTACTCACTTGGCTTGTGAAGAGATTTCATACAATGCGAAGCCTGTGACGTACACTTCGAATGTGATAGTAGGTACAAGCTTATGCTTCTATCGTTCGAGGGTTTCGTTTATCTATGTTCACGGTTCCGGGCGCTTCTCATGATGATGGATGGCGGCTGATGTTGAACTGCCATTTGCCAGTGCTTGTACGTACACAAAAGACCGTCGCCTCCCTTCGTGTCCCGCTGGCTTCTTCGATATCAATCTGTCGTGTCTACTGCTGGGCTTTTATCTCGTTCAATTATCTTCTCGAAAACGTTTCACGGCAGCTTAATGCATCCATTCGAATCGCATCTCCCATGATCTTTGCGAAAGGCAAGAATACTTAGAGCATGCGCATGAGAGTGATCATATTGAGCCAGGAGAAGACCATGGACTGTCTGAGGTGTTCCACCGATCGAACAACGCGCTGCTGAGATGTCCGTGCGGCGGCAAATACGTCAGGCGGTCTCAAAACCGATGAAGAAGTAAGGTTTCACCGCGCCATACTTATGTCTCTTGCCATCTCTTTCTATATGCGGACAACAGAGCTCGAAGGCAAGATAAGAGCTGAGAGAAGTAAGGAGAAGTCGCATCGCTCTTTGATTTACCTCATGATGTGCACAAAGCGTGGACCTATTCACGAGCCGGGAGGCTAGATCACAACTTGTTATGGCGATATACATGGAGCTCATCAAGGCCCTTTAAGTACGAAAAGGTAGCACCTACCGATAGTCGTCAACCGTCACCCAACATCCGACACCTACTACTGCCTCTCATTGCTAGTGAGGATCGAAGATCAAGCATTGTTTCCTCAGCCCAGCTACCGAGCACTTTCCTCTTCCAACACAAAAAACTATGAGCTTTCCAGACAACCTCCTGTACGCCCAATGGCCTTTGCCCCTGTCCACCTACCCTGGATGGGTGCCAAAGCCACACATCGACGGATTCCAGTATGCTCCATTTCCCAACGTGCATCCGAGGCATCATCAGATGCCAATCAATTACATGGTAAGTCAACCATTTAATGTTGGTCGATATGGACAATATCTCACCGTAGCTTTGATCTTAGAGAGCTGGCACTGTTCAGGGCAATTCCCTGATGACACCGAGTTCGGATCCGTGGCCTCCAGCAGTGCGGGTTACGCGCAGGCCTGCCTCGACACTCCGATGACTCCTGTTGGAATGTACAGTCAGTTGGACTTCACCGCGTTGTGACGCACGATGGCTCATGCTGCTACGCAAATCTGCTTCGCAGGATACACCTCAGGACTGGCCATGCCGCTCCACTACCAGAAGAATCTACGGCTGCGATTTGATACCCAACAGGCATCACAATCGGCACCCGCGCCTATGTGGGGCAATCTGGTTGGTTCCATTGTCTAGCATTGCCCGTAGATTACTCATTTCTAGTCGCAGCGTGACGCAGAAGGTGTGGCCATGATCAGCACGCCACCTGAGTTGCAGACATCGCCTTGGAGGCTAGCTGCTGAAGCCAAGCCCGTGCAACAAACGACGAATACATACAACAACGGGCGCAACGGGAACCATCTCCCGATAGCACATCCGTTTGCTGAAGCTATACAGGTGCCTGTTGCAGGACCTGATACTTCGCTGCCAGAGGCTTTGCCTGCTCCATTCGTGGAAGCTCAAGTAAGGGAAGACAACGAGAGCTTGAGAAGAAGAGGGGAGAAGGCTCGGACGAAGAGGGGTAAGCTTCACGGTGAGGGTCCGCATATCTGCACGATGGATGGAAAGGTCTTTCGTCACCGCGGAGATCTGTTACGCCACCGGAAGACGAAACCCGGCCACGCAGAATACCAGGGCCCTATCATCTGCGTCTGTCGGCAGGAGTTCAGTCGTCGGGATGGTCTGTACACGCACTTGAAGTCGAAGAGATGCCTCCGCGCTCTTCGAGATGAGGATGCATGATGTCTAACGGTGCATTCTCGTTCGTAGGAGGAGAAAAAGGGAGGAGAGAGGACCTGATGGCAGACTCACCGTGGCCAAGTCATCTTTTTATTTTGCTCTCATTTCCTTCCATCGTCATCGATCTGAGCCTTGTATGCCCATCGTGTATGCCTATCACCACCTCTCTGAATAGGTCCATCTCGTTTGTCGTTTCAGTGTAACCTTTACCTACGTTGGTTATAGATCTGTTGTCATAGCGGACGTTGGCTGGAAAGCAGGGATGGAGCAAATGGGCGAGCAAGGGGGCGTTGCGTCCGATTCCCTATGAAATGTGAATTTTGTGTATCCACAGATGAGTGTCGTATGCTGTCAAAATCAGACTAGACCGTTGAAACCATAGGCGTTGATGCAAGAAGATGGAAAGTCGGGACGCCAAAGTACGTCAAAGCGCGGCCTTGCCAGAATTCGGCATCTGCCAGTGCACTTCTCCTGCCTACTCCCGAGCACTCCGTATGATACTCTTCCATACTCCCGCATCGTGAACAAATTCGATACCAGTTCATCGGTAAGTAACAGGCGTCAATGGGCCAGAAGATACAAACAACTGATACACAAGATTAGCAGAACGCAAGAGAAAGACGAAGACAGGTGATATAGGAGAAATATAAGCATGAAACCTGTTCAGATCGATTAGCGGAATCGATGGTGGGTGTGGACAGACGGAGAAGGAAGACGGAGAAATCAAAAGGCTTGGTACGTTTTCGACCCATTCAACCCTAGATCAATCTGCTTGAAGGTCATCATCCGCCTTTGTCTCTGTCCCAGATGATGTCGAATTGGCAGGAGAGTGTGCTCGTCATGAGCTCTCAGTCGATACTCAAGGGTTCCACAACACTCTGGCCTCTTGGGTGATATTGCGGGCCTCTCCTGCATCATTTGACATTGCATTGATCTCTCGCGTCGTTCACGACATCGTCAGTGATCATCAATCGTTGGAGAATTCTCTCGTTTCCCGTTCACACCTCCATCAACGCCCGGATCTCTGACTAGTGCTGAGGGATCTAGTGTCAAGGAAAAAGATGCGATGTCGTGGATCTCAGACGATTTTCCCTTGCTGTAGTTCTCATCGCCAAATCCGAAGGACAATAGATCATTGACTTCAGTATCTCGAGATCATTTCATAGAGGAGGGCCACCCTCCGGGTGAAGCAGAGACGTCGCTATCCTCGCTGCTGCGCGACGCGTCCATCCCTACTGCCGTTGTCGCCTCTGTCCAATCCGTTTACAAGGCTCAAGAGTGTCGCCGTCGACATCAATACCCTATCCGCACATGGCTTCGGCTGTGTCTACGGATTTGACCTTGAATCCCAGTCACGCCACAGATTTTGCGGGCTGTTGGAGACCTCTTCCGCTCGTTGCTCCATTACTGGATGACTTTTTGTGATTTCGGATAGTCATATGTGATCCGGAATGACAAGGACAGCACTACCGCAATTGCTTCTGCTGCTGCTCAATCTTGCTTAGCTTTCCGACTCCACTGCCCAAATTCTTTGACTCTACTGCACGGATAGCTGCCTCTGTTACACAAATCACTGACTGTCGCAGGAATTTCTTGTCTACGACTAAGATTTCTCGACTCTCATCAATTATTTGCACAAACAATAGACTCTTGCACGGCCGCTTCATCGCACGAATTCCAGACTCCGCTGCACAATTGCTCGACTCGACTGGCACAACGCATAGACTCTTCGTACAACGGATCTATCGCACAACTACGAAACTTTCAGACTCCTCCTACGAATATCTCAGCACTCAACTTGCACAACGACTCGTTCCTATCGTACTAGAATTAGCCTATTGCACGAGCTCCAGACTGTCTTGTACAACTTCCTGAATCTGCACACTTGCCTGATACCGTCTCGTCGCCCACGAACTGCTAGATGTTAAGAAATATGTCGACTTGTCCATGGCGATAATAAGTTAAGATATATCCAGGCGAGCCTCTTCGCTTACCGGCGTGCTTCCTGTTCGCTGTCGCCTATGCTTTCTATGTGCTTTCTGCACGCTTTCCGCCTCGCTGTGCAACTGCCATCTCGCGTGCTTTTGATATTGCTGTGCATCGTGCTTTCCACTTGGTTTCCGCCTTACTTTCTTTTCCTATCCGAGACACTTTCCGACGTGCTGTGCACTTGCTTTCTCCGACTCCCTTGCGCTGCATTCCTCATTTACACTTCATCGCGCGATATACATGGCATTGTTCACTACCCCCCCCCCTTGCGCTGCTGATTGACCATCTGTTTCTTACCCGCCTTGGCCATTTTGTCCAGGCCGCGGTCTAGTACATCAATGCGCATCATATTTCGCTCCGCTTCCTCATCGTTTGTGTTGAACTATAATGATCCCTACGACATGTGGCAGTATGGCATTGTGTGGAACATACTGAACAAGAACGAGTGAGCGAATCCGTCCAGTCTTAGCTGGTACTGTCAACGACTTTATTGGAGGAGTATGTGAGGGGCTGGGCTGCGAAACTTCGCTCACTGATAGCGGATGACAGATGAACCCGCACGGTCTAATCTCAAGGGGCGTAGTACTACTGATATGCTTTTGAACTGCAGGAGATGGCAACTCCTCTCTTCCACACCTCTGCAGCACGAACGAGACTACAGCTGGTATGAGCAAAAACAATCATCGAGTGTCTTCGAAACAGTATCACGAAACATGGTGGAAAATGAAAGAAAAGGAAACACTTCGCGATACACTGAGTTCCACATATGCGATCCACGAGATTGGGTGGCCCAGACTCAGACATCCGTGAACAACCACAACGAGAGGGGAAACAGAGTGCTGGGTATTGTATCAGTAACGGATGTTTCATAAGAGTCGTAGTGGCTGACCTCTAGTACATGCGGTACCACATCGGCACCATATTGACACCCATGGCAGCCTGAACGCTCTGAATGATGGCTTCATCTGGTCGCTTTCGGTCTTGTTCCAGATAGTTAGTCCCAATCACCAAGCATAAAGCCAGATCATCGGGTTCGTCTTCGCCTGTGTATACCGTTCTACAGTCAGACTTCCTGAGTTTCGCATCAAATCGGATTTTATCGAAAGCGACAGTGTCGGTGGTGAACCGCTGCTGTTCAGTGCGGATAGGGCCAACCTTATTGACCGTGCAGTACCAGTCAAGAAAGTCACGCGTGAAGAGAAAACCGAACAGCATCAAAGGCCTTCCAGGTCTCCACAGAGGAGGGATGGTGGTAGTTGGTTGGTGAGAACGCTGCCGAGCTTGATCACGCTTTGCAGGTTGAGCGGGAGGCACGTCGGTAGGGAGAGGAGTAGACTGTTGAGTGGGCGTTCGATCAGACCTAGAAGCGTTAAGTAGAAACTGAAGTACGAGCATAATGAATCCACGAACATGTTAGGTGTTTGAGCTGTAGTCGTTGGGGAGGAAGGCTGAGGATCCGCTGCAGGCCTCTATTAATATTGCATTCAGCGTGCACGTGACAACTCGAAGAAGGTTCGGCGAAGTGGGTCCTGGGTGGTGTAAACAACACAGCACTCAGTGGTCACCACTCGGCGCTGATCGATGAGCCTGCACGGTTCACTCGCACTTTCGAGAGTATTGATACCCTTGAGCATGGGATCATGCCGTGATATGGAAGGATTATATGCCGCGAAGTCGTCGAAGCCTGTTCACGAGGTAGGGCATGTGAGTGCCAGCGGATTCATGGGATGTCCACATTCAAATTCCAATGCATCGATAGCGGTATCGAGGAGAGGATTCGAGTTTCTGAGTGAAGTGGAGGCCGCTGAGCCCGATGATCGCGGTGGGAAGCAAGGAATCCAGGAGCGCCGTCTCAGCGCCACAACTTGTGCCCGCAAATATACTTGCGCTCATCGCGCCCGACTTGCCTCTATGGACCATCGTGCACATGCTATTGCTCTCAGATGCACCTACTCAAAGTCTTCGCTCAGAATCTCCGTTCACTGACAAGGAGACGAACAACTGATACCATATCATGCATTGTGCAAGGGAACGATGAGAACGAGGAAAGAATAGCACACGGGAACCACAGTACGAGAGAAGGAAACATGTTAGGGGCAGGACTATACGTAGGAAGACGCGTGGAATGCGTACATCGATGGCATCGATGAGATAGAGAGGGGCGACTGGCAAGCAAGAAAAGACAGAATGGGAGGACATGGGCATGCATAAAACTGGACTGCGCTATGGTGCGTCCTTGTCGCTGCAGGCGAACCCACTTCCCTCGTCGTCAACATCCTCCTTCGCCCCTATCAAAAAGCATCACTGTCGACGATAGCAGGTCGTACGCTGGTGCCTCTGCAGCGAGTCCTTGCGGGAATAGGAATATTGACATCGCTCGCACTGGAACTCCTCTGCATTTTCTTCGTGCTTGCGGCTCCTCATGTGTCGGTCCAGTTCGTTCCAGCGCCTGAATTCGCAATTATGGACCTTACAGACCCATGGCCCGTCCCCAGGTGGTTTGCACCTCTTCTCACGCTTCTCCTCTGTCTCGCCGCCGGCCTGCGCGTTAGCGGTCTCACCATGAGCCTCGCCCTCTGCACATGCGCTCGCCTTTCCCGCTTGGGCCTCTCTCTCTCCCTGACTCGTGATTAGCGTGTCGAGCACTGCCATCGTTGGTTGACGGCTAGGCCCTGCAACGGATGCAGGTATAATTTCGACAGCCGGCTGCATCATGTGGAAAGTGTCCGCATCGTGCCCGTAGTTGAATATGTTTGTGTTCATTGGAGGGGCCTCGAGGTCCGCTCGTATCTTGGACGCTAGTCGCAAGAGCTCTTCTACTGCGTCTGCCTCATCCCCACGCATGTCCTCGCGTGGTATCCTGGCTCGCTTCAAGCAATGGATGCCCTCTGATTCGACATCGTCTACTGACGCCTTTCGTTTCGCGGTCGTCCCGCTCTGATACAATGAGTGAGTCCCCAAATAGCATTGGATGGCAGTCGGAACTTACCATGACGTTCTCAACGGGCATCGGGAGTGGCCACTGAGGGTTGGGGCGCGACGACATAGGCCAGTGGATGTCGTCTACGATATGCATAATTTATGTCAGTGGTGAGCATAACGATCGTCATTTCGTGCCGCACGCACTAAATCGGCTGCAATCCCAGCTTGTGCTCCCTGGCTGGGCCACATCAGCTGCCTGAGTTAGAGCCTACGACAGTGAGTGGCAAAGTCGCATCATTCAATCAGAAGCTGATAATATCATGTAGCAGGCAACAGATAGCTTCGACTTACTACGTTGGTGGCCCACAATGAACGGCCAAAACACAGTGGAGGGGTCGGGTTGACTGTGGCCCAGTCCAAGTCCGGGGATGGAAATGAGTTCCATTGGCACCCCATTGGAAGGCCGTATTGAGTGAAGTACGCTTGAAAATTATCAGGGACGGGTGGAATTGACATTTTACGGAGTGTGGTAGATGGACAATGGGCCGTTGTTAGTTGCAGAATCAAAGCACTGCCCGCCTTCTTTTAACTATGCGCGCCTACCGGCCCATCATTTTGGCGCAGGACAGACTCATCCCCCTACAGCTACAGCTCTCCTGCGGCTCCCAGAGGATACCCACATACAGCTGTCATTCTGTATGTCTCATGATGTAGGTGGATTAGCGCATGATGCTTCTGTCACTCTTATTTCACCTATTCACAACAGCTGTATAATTCAGCTGCGACAGAGATCGTGCGTAGAGTGTGATGAGATTTCACATATTCACATACACTTGTAAGGCCTGATTCATACCGCGGCTGCTCAGCAGCTCCTCTGAGGGGCCTGGATCCCCCCGATACTGCGCAGCAAGAGAAGCCACCCACGTTTCTATCAGTTTGCCGGAATGGAAAGCTACCGAATGTTTCCCAGGATGGTCACTACTAGTTATCCTACATGGCACCGGTTCGCGTTGACTCCGCCAGATTCCACAGATACTTCAAAAGTGCAGAGGACATTATGTGAACACGGAATTTCTATATTCCAAACCTAAATACAGGGTAGAACTGGAAAACAAACAAGATAGGCAAGCCGTGCTACGAGATGGCAGTGGGCATCCAAATGGATGGAGATGGATGGAGATGGAAGAGGAAGAGGAATGACAAGAAGATCGGCCATGGCGAGTCTGCCGGTAGGTTCTCTCTCCTATATCCACCTGCGATTGAGGATTCATTGTTAGACGTCATGGGTCTTCATCTTGAAGAAAAAAGAGGACAAAGGCATCTCTTCGCCTTCAGGTGCATGTACAGACCATCGCGACGACTGAGCTCCTGCAGATGATAGGGCCTCGATGTTCAACGCGGACTGGTTTTGTCTTCCAGTGGCGTACCAGATCTCTGTGGTGACAAAAGACCTTGCCACCCAACCTTACAGATATGCGACCCCTCTCCGCGAAGCTTGCCCCTCCGCGTCCGAGTCTTCTCCCCTCCTCTGACTGCGACACTAGTCAAAGTCCACGTCAAGCAGTCTACTTGCTACGATACTGATTGGCATCTGATGACGCCCACAAGGCGCGTCGGTGAACGAAGTGTGATCCGTCCACTGTGAACTGTCCGCGTGTAGCTCAGGACCCATCCATAGTCGAGGGCAGGGGGGAAATGCAATTGGCCGTATGAACAGCTGTGTAGGTAGTTCATTGGTGCGTTTAAGAAGGAAGACGTTCAGTAGCTAGGCTGACGACGCAATGATAGATTTTTGATGCTCGATGATGAGAAATAGTAGTAGATGTTGGATGCTGGGTATACTGTCGACGGGTGCTACCATTTCGTACTACTTGAAGGCCTCGATGGGTTTCGTGCGTACTCTATCGTGCACGATAGGTTGTGACCTAACTCGGACCTTGCAGCCCACGACCGAGTCTATGCTTTGTGTACATTATGAGGTAAATGAGGTAAATAAAGGGGCGAAGCGACTTCTTACTTCTCTCGCCTCCATCTCACCCTTCTTCAAGCTCGGTATTCCACAAATGGAAAGAGGAGGCAAGAACCATAGTGGACCCTCATTTCTTCCCCTAGTTTTGGGACCGTCTGATGTATTTGCCGCAGCAAAGACATCTCAACGGCGCGTTCTGCGATCGGTGGAACATCTACGGCAGTTCATTTCCTCCTGCCTCGTACAATCGCTTTCAGGCGCCGAGTACCCTTGCCTCTCGCAGGAATCGTGCGAGATGCGACTCGATTGGATGCATCAAGTTGCCATGAAGCGTTTCGAGAAGATGTTGGAACGAGATAAACACCCAGTAGCAGTGACAGACACCACAGATTGATATCGAAGAAGCCAGCGGGACACGAAGGGAGGCGACGGTCTTTTGTGTACGTACAAGCACTGGCAAATGGCAGTTCATCATCAGCCGCCATCCATCATGAGAAGTGCCCAGAACCGTGAATATAGATAAACAAAACTCTCGAACGATAGAAGCATACAAATAAGCTTGTACCTACTATCACATTCGAAGTGTACGTCACAGGCTTCGCATTGTATGAAATCTCTTCACAGGCAAGGCGAGTAGTACAATGATTATGCGAAACGTGCGCGCAGACAGATTCAAGAAGAGCTCGATTGCAACCTGGAACATCAGACTGCCGTGAATTTGTACAGACCCCTTGGATCCAGTGATTAAAATGCCTTGAGGGAAGTGCAAGTTCCTGCCAAGAATCTGAACCATGGCTGCCGGCTTTATAATCAAATACGATCATTGGACCCACACACGGCATCTTGGACTGAAAACAATTGCAAACCATCATGCCTCGAGTCGCTGGATACGTGAGAAAGTACACCAGTCAGTCGCGAAACCAATGACAGCGCACGATCTCACCACACGCACCCATATCCCTCGCCATCACCTTCTCAATGTGGACACGGAGCCGGAAGGTGGGAGGCAGGAGAATCAAGGAGACGTCGCATTATTGTCTCGTTTACCTCATAAGGTGCACAAAGCAACAGTGCACGCCTAAAACAGGCGGATGGCCAGATTGTACAGCTTGATATGCGCGTGCACGGAGGCCCATAAGCGGATGTAGTTAAATACAAAGGGGCAGCTCCGGCTGAGTTGCTAACTGCCACCCATCTCCGAACGTCTAACATCTACCTACCAGCATCCAGCCCGGAACCTTCCTTCATCACGTAGCAATGAACACACCTTACTTTTCCTACGACGAGTTGTCTCTCTCCCTCGCTGGCCATTGTCTCCAAGGAACATACATGGAGAGTTCCGAGAGGCTGGGGAGCGGCCCTTTTCAGTGGCATCATCAGATGCCATTGGATGCCATCGTCAGTCCAAGATCTTCCACTGCTTGACGCGACTGTCCGCTCGTGTCGCAGTTAGCCCAAACAACGTTACTCACAGTAGTCTCCGCCTTAGAATCTTAGCTTGTTTCCGGGGCAGAGTATTCAAAGCACAAGCGCTACGTCCCTTTCCGGGCACAGTGCTGAAAGCCGCGCAGTTCAAGCCCACTTGAACACGCCTATGGTTCTGTCTGGGTTGCGCGGTCAGTCTTCATACACCATGATGTTATGAGGATAAACGAACTCATTGCCACACATGAATCTCGTCTTCCAGAGCGCGTTCCGAAATCAGAGCCACTACCCTACCAAGTGGATCTGTGGCCAAAATACGACACGGTCCCATGGCCGCCACCGACCTTCCCCAATACAGCTCACTCCTCGCATGTCCCGGGCCCAGTATACCTGGTCGGTTTCTTTCTTTTACAAGGTGCACAGGCACTGAATTTTAGTCGCAGCGGCATCCAGACAGTATGGCCGAGGCGAACGCGAGCTGTGAGTTGCAGGTCGCATCCTGGAGGCCCGTAGAGGCCAGACCCATACAAGGGAACACTGATAAATACAACAATGGGCACATCGGATATCATATCACGATAGAGCATCCATTTGCTGAAGGCATACCAGTGTCCATTGCAGGATCTAATGTCATGGCTCTGCCAACGGATGCTCCAGCAGTGATGAGCAATGAGGTAAGCACGAGGAGGAGAGGCAAACTACACGGTGAGGGACCGCATATCTGCAAGTTAGATGGCAAGGTCTTCCGCCACCACGGAGATCTAGTACGCCACCGGAAGACGAAACCCGGCCATGCAGAATACCAGGGTCCTGTCGTCTGCATCTGTCTGCAGGAGTTCAGTCGTCGTGATGGTCTATACACACACTTGAAGACGAAGAGATGCCGCAGCCTCTTTCCTTGAAGATAAAGACGCTAAACGCCTCGCGGTGGATGCCTGACGATGGGGGCTTGTGTTGATGGAAGAGGGAGGATCTGGGTGGATATGAGTCAAGAGTCAGCGAAGGCAGATGCACGATAATCGTGATTTTCTTTTTCTTTTGTCGCCCCTCCCATCTGCGTCCATCTCCATCGATCTGTAACATGCATCCTCTCGGATCTCTCATCGCCTCTATATCGTATGCCTGTCTTGCTTAGTTTCGAAGTTTATGCTCTACCTACAGCTTTATGGAATTCATGCGTCCCTGTTCTTGCCACCTAGTATTGAATGGAAACCAAGGATAGACAAAACGAAGTGCATGAACTGTGAAGCAATGCCGCTAGTGGGGTTGCAATAATTGCACAGTCGTATTCTTCGGCACCTTTCGGCATCCGCCGTGCCAGCAAACTCCTGCGGGAGGCTGCGGCCAGCACACCTCCGCGTCATCCCGACGGATCTGAACCATTCCCTCCTTTAATATACCACACGAGCGGAACCTACAGTTCCATGGAAAAAACTATTGTCTGAGGAGCGGTGTTCTCAGACGCTTGATATAGGATGTTTTCTCGCAAGGTGCTATAATTCCTTTCGCGATGCAATCTGAATGAACGGATGTAAATGTATGCACCGAATCACAAGTCAACTTTTGGTTTGATATCCAGGGAGGACACCCGTGGACTCTGGCACCAGAATGACCGCACGGCCATTAATCAATCAATGCAAAGGGAAGGATAGTATTGGACGAGGTGTGCATATGGAGAAGGTGTAGATATGCTTATGTGTGGGATGGCTATAGGAATAATAATAGCGTGGGGTAAGGTAGAAGCAGGTTAATGGGGTACGGGAGCAATGCAGGGAGAAAGGTGACGGGCGGAGGGATAGGAGTGTGAAAGCAAGGTGAAAGCATCTCGAAGGCAATGTTGAAAGCAGTATGGAAAGCCAGTCGATAGCGTGGTGGTTAGCAAGGTGGATAGCATGGTGGATAGCAAGATGGATAGCAAGATGGACAGCAATTTTGACAGCGAGGTGGATAGCATGGTGGATAGCGTGGCGGATAGCATGGTGGATAGTGTGGTTGATAGCACTGTGAAAAGCAGGGCAGGCCGCTAGATACGTGTCAACTCGATCAGCGGGCGAGCAATCATGTTGACAGACTCTTGACATCCAAGGAAGCCCAGGAAAGAGGTAGGCGGTATCGAACAGGGGTGTAGTAATAGTTTGAGAATCGTGCAAATAGAGAATAGTGCAAGGCAGCCAGAAGGATCATGCGTGGAGCATCAAACGATGTGCAAAGAATCCAATAGTGCAAGTTGAAGCTGAAGAGTCATAGCATCGTGCGATAGAGTCCTGAAGTCGTGCATAGTCGTGCAATAGAATCATGTCACGGTGTTGTGCAATGGAGTCCCATAGTCGTGCGATAGAGTCCTGGTAGGCATGCAGTAGAGTCCTGATAGTCGTGCAGTGGAGTCTGTGTGTTGTGCAAGCCTTGCCTAGAGGTTGTCAAAGAAAAAGACACAAAGTTGTGCGAGAGATCCAGAAGCTGTCCAAGAAAACTAAGGGTCCATGCAAATAAAAGAAGCAGATCCAGAAAAGAGGCAATCCTAGTCGTCATAATCGTCCTGGATCTTAGACAACGGTCCTAGGTCCTAGATCCGAAGATGTAGCTGAATGCTGAGCGGAAGAGGCACCCGATGATACTTAGGGCCATGTCAAGCGGCTTGAAGCCAGATGACCTGGTATATGAACGAGTGTCAAGCTCGAATCCGTAGTACCAGTCGGAGCCGCGTGCGGATAGATAGTCGGAGTCGACGGAGGCACTCTCGAGCATGAGAAACGGATCCGATGAAGTCACGATGATGGTGGGTAATGACGCGTTCTGATATGGTGCAGTAGAGATCGGTGACTGTTCTTCCTGGAAAAAGAAGGTGGAGATGTCGACGGAAGGGAGTGAGGATCCCATCGGTTCGAAAAAAACTGAGGCATAGAAGAGGTTCTTCCTCTCCATGATGATGTCGTCGCAGATATCATCTTCCTCTGTGATATCTCTTTCTCCAGGTACATCAGCCAATGAGCCAGGTGATCCTTTACCCTCACACGGCAATAACGAGGACTGTGAGAGGGGAACGCGGTTCGTGATCCATGGCTCCAGTACCTCGTCATCTATGCTTGTCAGAGATCCGGGAGTAGACGGCGTGGTCAATGTAGTGGATTTCATGAAAGATTCATCCGATGACGTGTCGTCCATGTCAGTGTCCGATGCGAGAGATGGGATATTAAACATTGCCGGAGAGGTTTGCAACGATGTGAATGGTGAAGCCTGGAGGAACCCATGCTCGTCAGGTAAAACCCAGTGGCCAGAGTCTCTTGCGGAATGAACACTGTGATTGGACACTGTCCCTGAATACAAGATGTGCATTGATAAGCGCACTGTTGAAAATGAGAGCGTGAGTAAGAATGTATGGCGACGAGGAGTATATGAGCTTACTTTTCAGCACCGAAGCAAGGCAAACGCTTCAGAGGCATGCGAAAGCTTTGCGTCACCTGCCCAAGACGCCGTAGGACCATAATACTGCTCGACGAGAAGCGACAAATAACACTAACGCACAGACCGCTCGCGTACGTCCCACTGTGAGAGGAATTCGTTCCCGGAATATAGCTGGAGTGATAGCAATTGGTTCAGATATGTCTGGTCTTGTCTGGTACACGGGGAGCCAAGATGGATGCATTGCCGAGAATTGGCGATTCCAAAGTCCTGCATCGAATGCGATCAGTAAGCAATTGTCAGCGCGAGGATACAAAAGAGCATACCATGATGCAGAAACAACTCGAGAGTCCTCCTCATCGTATGTGAAGATCCCGCGCCGAGTCGCATAACACATGATGAAAGGACTACGGAGGTCGCAGCAAAGAGCGTGGGTGGTACTTGATTGGAGTGCGAAGGAAGGAGCGGACAAGGCTGAGACCGTTTCACTATGCGCTTGCGAGAAAGTACGACGAATTAAACGATCTGCGGCCACACGAAGACGACGAATGACACGAGCGGTAGACCAGCGAGACCAAGAAATATGATGCGGAGCCAGAAGTAGAACATGCTCTGTTAGACAGGGTTGGTGCTGGAAGTGTTGAGCGACATCTTGATGGTGGTGGTCGAGGGAGAATGGTCGAATGGAAAGCATTTGAGCAGGTGCGAAAACTACAAGGTAAATGAAGGGGTTGGGACCGGCGGGCCAGATGAAAATCAGGCAGTCTCGATTGAGACACTGATGTTCGTGGAGTCAATTCTTGTCGGATCGTCGGGGGAGAAATTGGGAAGATATTCTAGCTTGCGGTGCTTGCAAGAAGATAGCTCTCATCGTGGCGACGAGTCCTGAGCTGTCTTGAGATGTGATTAACGTTGAGCCCACGCAGCAGAGATTTTGAGTACGTTGCGTGAGGTTTGGGGGGGGGGGGGGGGGGGGGGGGGGAGACTCGCTTATGCAGCATGCTCTGAATGTCACAAAAAAACGAGCTTTTTCGATCGTAGATTTGATGAGTTGTATCTTCGTCAATGTTGAATGATTCGAGGCATCGGACGTGCTGTCAGTTAGCCGGGCGGCACACCCACAGCACTTTCGGTCTCCGATGCGCCGCTGCTTTGAAATGCCTCGGCTTTACGGCTCTCTACATAAGATTGGGCGACATTAGCCTTTCAAAAGTCTGCAAGACATATGCCGAGGGAATTTTGATATTAACTCGGTTCGCTTTTCTGGGACTCTGACAAATTGCAGAAAGAGTCTCCCAAAAATCAACGAGAAAAGTCACAGGTCCTCAGAAGACGGACGTGGATATGGGAACACATGTGGTCAAGCGTCTTCCCCATCCTCAGATGTGTGGCACTCATCCCCAGAAAATTCCGGGGGAGAAAGGCGTGTCACTTCCGAACAAGACGTGGAGTACGTTTTTTCGGAGCGAGTAAAGAGTCGCGTTCGTTATTGCCACAGGGAAAGCTTGCATACTAGGGGACCCCGACAACGACCAGTGTCAGCGGCCTGGTGAAAACAGCTGGAGAGCAAGCTCACTTCTCTCCAATTTATGGGAGTGCATCTCTGTATCTGTCGTCTGTCAATAAGAGAAGGGCTGCTCTATTGAAAGCGTAAAGACAAGACAACGGGGATTGATATCGAAGAAGGCAAGGGAGACGATGCGGGACGATAGGGGCTGTCTGTGTACGTAGCACGAGCAGTGACAAATTAGAATGCAGTTCGAATTGCCATCGGTTCATAGATAAGGATATTGCGGGACCGCAAAATGCCTACAGAACCAAAGCATGGAGGTCTCCGGACATGGTCCTTGTGGGCGCACATATTTGCACCTGACAAACAAAGGCATCCATCGAGATGACCGTTTGTCTTTTTCATACAACAATGGTGTGGGGCTCTCCTCATGCGACGAAAGTAATCAGAACGAGGAGGCACCAAGACATGCTGTGGATCACTCACATGGCCCAACTCCAGTGATCAGTCATCTTATGGAAAGCTCGAGTCAGTGCAGATATCTGATACTCAGATACATGCGTCCTTCGGATTCATGAACCGCATATCCTGGATGCGAATGGTTTCAGAATGCTCATCTTGCTATGGCACCAGATCCATGCGCTAGCTTGATGAGATTTCGATCATAAACAACCCGACTAAGCTGCTCAATGCTTGGGAAAAGGGGAGTCAGTCGATAATACATCAATTAAATCAAGGCATGCCTCAGCCCGCCGTATCCACGTTTACTCGCACAAGTACTCCTTTGGAATAAAGGAGAAGCATCGTGGGTTGACATCATAACGTGTCCCAGAGCCGACCCGTCAACCCTGAAAAACTCTTAAGCGGGATAGTCATCCTGCGCCAGGCACATGGGTCAGACAAGCGCGCATACTTAAGTACGACGGGATAGTACCTAGCTTTTCGAACCAACCACCACCCGAAATCCACACAACTGCTACTCATCATCCGAAGTCTACTCACTCTGCCCACTCCATGACCGCCATGTCCTACCACGGATATCAAAGCCGAACGGGGCACTACGAGCCCTACCCGCCACACTCTGACCAGTGGGCAACACACCCCGGCACATATGGTCTCCAGTCGAGGGACTATGCGTGCGGGCATCCCCAGCCAGTGGCCCATGACATGGTAAGTGCGATACCTCTGACATTGGCCGCAGACTATCCTGTCGGTAGCGTTATCATAGTCAATTCCATATCACTCACGACGCTCGTGTCTTTTAGAACCCATATGCCCCCTCCGTGCAACATGGGGAGTCAGCGTGGAGCGGCGCCCCGCTAGCCATTATAGGATATGAGGCCCGGCGGTATGGGCATCCTCAACATGCGGGTGTCGCCACCACCCCCATCTACGGCGCCGACCCGTATGCGCCATATGAGACCGCGGCGCATCACGGTACGTGTGATATGTGTTATGATGCTATGATGTTCGACTAGCTTACTCCGGTATACCTCTTCCTTTCCGTATGCTACAATGCGCCACCGATGTACCCGATGACATCACTGCCGCGATATGATGTCGCTCCGGAATTTGTGGTCAGTTCAATGATTTTGTGAAGTGAGGCACAATGTTGATATCAAACCTTGCATGGCTGTCTGTTGGACATTCAGTGGTCTGAGAGGACCACGAGATCATACAGTCGGGGCAGTGTGGCCCAGCCACAGACTACGCAGGGAGTAGAACATATACCCTGGCGACAGTTCGAAGTCGAGGCCATACATTCCAACACCAGCAAATTCAACAATGGGGACAGCGTGGAACGTTCCACCGCCGCACAGCCATTCGCTGAAGGTGTACTAGCGTCGGTCGCAGGACCTAGTACTTTGCGGATGCCGCCAGTGCCAGCTTTGTCGACAACTGCTCAGGCGCCGAAGAGTAAGGTGAGGATGTTGAAGAGGAAGACTGCAGGAGGGGCCAACGGCACATCTCAGGTGAATGCGAAGGCTCAGATACTCGGTAAGGCCGTGGCAAAGAAGAAGAGGACGATGCCGCCTGAGGATGGACCATGGGTCTGCCGTGTGGAAGGCCAGATATACGCCCGATATTGGGAGATGTTGCAACACCAGGAGACGACAGAGGGTCATGACGAGTATCAAGGCCCCTGCATCTGTGTGTCAGGAAGGAGTTCACTCGCCGAGATGGCATGAACAGGCATTATAAAAAGGGCTGCCCCCTCCGTCCTAGGCCATCTTCGTGATTATTGCCTGATCGCAGAGGAAGTCGAGGGGAAGAGATGGTGAGTGTTGACGGGTCGAGGACCTTCTTGTTTTTCCATCTTCCTTCTCCCTCTTTTCACACCCGCCATCGATCCCGCTGATGAATCTGAACAGTTTACATGCTTACATTCCTCCTATTCCATCCGTCTTCGTCTTTGCGCTTCCCTTCCTCTATTCTTGTGTATCAGCTTCCTGTATCTCCGGGCCTGCCCGTTACTTACCAAGGACCTTTCACATACTGATGTCTGAGATCTTCTTGTGTATTTATGTGCATCGTGAGGTTGGAAGATGATACGCAGTCCAATATTTCCATGAGCATCGCGCTTTCAGAATAAAGTGTCTTGTGATACGGGAGGGTATCTGCCGCGAACTCATCGAAGCGTATCCATGAGTTTGGGCATGAGGCGAACGCATTCGTAGAATATTCTCGATGCACTGATAGCATATCGAGGACATTCATTGAGGCTGGATGAGCTCCTGATGCAGACGGACACAGGCCGATGATCGTGGTAGGAAGCGAGACTGGAAACAAACTCCATGCACGAGATCACCGCCACCATCCCTTCACACCTTGCGCTCACACTCCCTTCATTCCCGTTCGATCGCACTCGCGACAGTCTCGTTTTCGGCATCACTCAGAAGCACAGTTGTACAATAGAGACTTGAAAAGTAATGTCTATATGCTATCATACAAAGAACGAGGAGAAGAACAAAATAGCATGGAGATTGCGAGGATACGGCGAACCAAGAGAAGAACCTGCGTCAGGAACAAGAGATGTACACAGACAAAAGGGAAATTCAAATGCGTCCAAATCGATAGGAGACGATGAGATAGAGATAGGATGAAAGAAAGGGCTGCATAAGAGTGAACACTGTGGTACGTTTCTTGAGTCTGCTTTGACACGATCACCGCCTTCAATCTCTCCGACCTCCTCTTCGCCCGTCATGGGGATTCATCGTCGTCGCAGGCGGAGAGGGCAGGCCATAGGACTGCGCTTGTGCCTCGCAAGCGCATCCTCGCGACACAAGAGAGCCCCACACTCGCATTGAACGGGGCCACCAGACCCTTCGTGCACGGTCTGATTATGTCGGGCGAGATCGTATGAGCGCCCGAACTTGGTTTTATGAAGCTCGCAAACCCATGGCCCGTTTCCAGGTGCTTTGCGCCTCGATGTACCTGCTCGGGTGCTCTTCGCCTCCCCCTCCGTCTCGTCCTCGGCCTGCACGCCAGCAGCCCGCTTACCGCGAGCCTTGCCTTTCGCACGCGCACTCGCCTTCCTCTTCGAGGCTTTTCTCCTTCTCTGGATCGTCCTCGGTGTGTCGAGCCCTGTCATCGCTAGTTGATGGCTAGGTCCTGCAACAGATGCAGGTACGACTTGGACAAACGGATGCACCATGTGGAAATAATCCTCTTGGTACCCGTTGTTGAATTTGCTTGTAATTGATTGCGCGACCTTGGCTTCGGCCAGCATCTGGGGTACTAATGGCAACCCCTCTGCGGCCTCCGCCTCAGCCGCATGAACGTCCTCGCGTGTCGCCCGAACTCCATTTGACCTCCGGACGGTCCTTGTGTCCGTTTCGTCGAGCGGCGCCTTACGTTTCGCGGTCGTCCCGCTCTGTGATACAACGACTTCAGTGATTTACTGATTGTCAGAAGACAACAGATGGGACTGACCATGATCAGCGCCGGGGGCGGCAGTTGGGAATGTAACGACATCTGCCCTCGGATGTCGTCTATGATGTCCGCAATATGCATCAGCGGCGATTGTCGTCGTGAAAAGAGCGCATACCATCTTGGGCCATCGAGCGGGTGACTCGTCCCTGCATTCCGCTTGAGCTCTTATGTTGGGCCACATGCCCTGCTGCCTAAGATACAGAACACGACAGTGAGTGGCACAGTCGCATCAGGTGATGGTAGGTTGGTAACAGCTGTTGGCAAGTTACAGATAGTAAAGAGCCTTACACTTACCCCGTTGGTGGCCCACAGTGGCTGGCCAAAGTCGAGTTGCGGGGGCGGGTTGACCGTGGCCCAGTCAAAGGTCGCTGATGAAAGGAGGCTCAAATGGCACCCCGTCGGGATGCCGTACTGACAGAAGTATGCTTGTAAGTCTGCGGAAATGGGAGGGATGGACATGGTATGGAGCGCAGTGGGTGTTCGGATGCTGGTGCTGGGTAGTGGCTTGTGCGAGAGACGAAGCGCTGCCTCGTACTTAAGTACGCGCGCTTACTGTCCTCAAGTTCGGCGCAAAGAAAACTCGTTCCATTTCGTATTTAACTGAATGCCCCTATGGGTCCCCGTGCACGCGCATATCAAGCTGTGCAATCTGGGCATTCGCTTGTTTCGGGCGTGCACTGGTGCTTTGTGCGCCTTATGAGGTAAACGAGACAACATTGAGACGTCTTCTTGCTTCTTTCACCTCCCACCTTCCGGCTCCGTGTCCAGATTGAGAAGGTGGTGGCAAGGGACATGGGTACGTGTGGTGAGATCGCGCGTTGTCATTGGTTTCGAGACCGACTGGTGTATTTTTTCACGTATTCAGCGACTCGAGGTATGATGGTTTGCAATTGTTCTCGGTCTAACATGTCGTGTGTGGGTCTAATGATTGGGCTTCCCTGATCTTTGAGTGATTGATATGCGATGGTAAAGCCGGCAGCCATGGTTCAGATTCTTGGCAGGAACTTGCACTTCCATCCAGGCATTCTAAACACCCGATCCAAGGGGTCTCTGCAATTCTTCGGCAGTGTGACGTACACTTCGAATGTGATAGTAAGTACAAGCTTATTTGGATGTTTCTATCGTTCGAGGGTTTCGTTATCACGGTTCCGCGCACTTCTCATGATGATAGATGGCGGCTGATGCTGAACTGCTATTTTCCAGTGCTTGTACGTACAACAAAGACCGCCCCCTCCCTTTGTGTCCCGCCGGCTTCTTCGATATCAATCTGTCATGTCTATTGCTGCTACTGGGCGTCCATCTCGTTCCATCATCTTTTCGAAAACACTCCATGGCAACTTGATGCATTCAATCGAGTCGCATCTCGCACAATCCCTGCGCGGCAAGGGTACTCGGCGCCTGAAAGCGATTGAACCGAGTCAGGAGAAATGAAGTGCCTTAGATGTTCCACCGATCGCAGAACACGCCGTTGAGATGTCTTTACGGCGGTGAATACACCAGACAGTACCGAAACTAGGGAAGATATGAGGTCCGCTACTCCATGCACATGTTTCTTGCCGCCTCTTTCTATCTGGGGAACACAGAGCTCGAAGAAGGGTAGGATGGAGGCAAGAGAAGTACGAAGTCGCATCGCTCTTTTATTTGCCTCATAATGTGCACAAAGCATGGACTCATTCGTGGGCTACAAGGTGCGAGCTAGATGACAGCTTGTCGTGCGTCATATGCATAGAGCCAACGTAGGCCTTCAAGTAGTACGAAGGGGCAGTGCCTGCCGACATTCCGGCATTCAACATCTACTACTGTTTCTCATCATCCAGTATCGAAAACCTAGCTAATGAACACCTTCCTCCTCAAATTTTCCCATTGTACCCTCAATCATAGTTTGGATTATAGAATTATCGTGTTCCCATAATGTCCTCTGCACTTTTGAAGTATCTGTGGAATCTGTCGGAGTCAACACGAACCGGTGCCATGTAGGATAACTAGTAGTGACCATCCTGGGAAACATTCGGTAGCTTTCCATTCCGGCAAACTGATAGAAACGTGGCTTCTCTTGCTGCGCAGCATCGGGGAGATCCAGGCCCCTCAGAGGAGCTGCTGAGCAGGCGCGGTATGAATCAGGCCTTACAAGTGTATGTGAATATGTGGAATCTCACCATGCTCTACCCACGGTCTCTGCGCGGCTGTGTTATACAGCTCCTTTTGAACAGATGAAAGTGACAACACCAAAGCAAGGAAGGAGAAGCATTGTGCGCTGATTCACCTACATCATGAGACATACAGAATAACAGCTGTATGTGGGTACCCTCTTGCGCCGCGAGAGAGGTGTAGCTGTAAGCGGATGAGTCTGTCCTGCGCCAAACTGAGGGGCCGGTAGGCGCGCATAGTGAAAAGAACGCGGGGGCAGCGCTTCGACTCTGCAACGAACGACGACCCATTGTCCATTGTCCGAGCATCTATCGCACCCCTGACAATGTCTATTCCACCCATCCCTGCAAATTTTCGAGTGTACTTCACACAGAATGGCATTCTGACGGAGTGCCAATGGAGCCCATTTCCATCCCGGGATTTCGACTGGGCCACAGTCAACCGGCCCCCTCCACTGTACTTTGGCCGTCCATCAGTGTGGGTAAGTCGAAGCTATCTGTTGCTTGCTACATGATGTTATCAGCTTCTGATTGCCTGATGCGACTTTGTCACTCACTGTAGGCTCTGCCTCAGGCAGCTGGTGTGGCCCAGCCAGGGAGCTCAAGCGGGGATGGCCGCCGCTTTGGGGCGTGCCGTACGAAACGATGATCGTTCTGCTCACCACTGACATATGTCATGCATATCGTAGACGACATCCACTGGCCGATGTCGTCGCGTCCCACGACGCCCATTGGAGGCGTTATGGTAAGTTCCAACTGTCGTCCGATGACGATCAGGGTCTCATGCGGTGTATCAGAGCGGGACGACCGCGAAGCGCAAGGCGTCGGTGGACGATGCTGACTCGCTGAGCGTCCATCGTTCCAAGCGGACCAAGGCGCCGCGCAAGGACATTCGTGGGGCCGAGGCAGACACAGTAGAGGGGCTGTTGCAACTAGCACCCCAGATGCTGGCCGACCTTGAGGCCCCGTGACTACACACAAGCATATTCAACTACGGGCACGATGTGAATACTTTCCACATCGTGTAGCCGACTGTCGAAAGTACACCTGTTGCAGGGCCGAGCCGTCAACCAGAGATGGCAGGATTCGACATGCGGATCACGAGGCAAGGGGAGATAACAGACCAGGCAGAGAGGGCGAGCGCGTGTGCAGAGGGTGAAGCTCACAGTGAGGGGACTGCTAACGCTCAGGTCGGCGACAAGACAGAGGAGAAGCGTGAGAAGAGGTACAAACCACCTGGGGATGGGCCCTGGATTTGCGAGGTCCATAATCGAGAGTTTGGGCGCTGGTACGAACTGGACCGACACATGAGGAGCCGCAAGCACGAAGAATTCGCAGAGGAGTTCCAGTGCGAGCGATGTCAAGATTTCTTTTCTCGCAAGGACTCGCTGCAGAGGCACCAGCGTACGGCCTGCTATCCTCCAGACGACGACAGTGGTGCTTCATGATGGGCACGGAGGAGGATGACGAGGAGGGGAGAAGTGGGTCCGCCTGCAGCAACAAGGACGCACCGTACTGCAGTCCACTTTTATGCACGCACATATCTTTTCTTGCTGCCGGTCACCCCCCTCTATCTCATCGATGCTCATCGATCTATGCATTACATGTCTTCTTATGCATAGCCAGTTCTTCTGCCCCTAACATCATTCCTTCTCTCGGCTCGTAATTCGCATGTGCTATTTTTTCCTCGCTCTCGTCGTTCTCTTGTACGAGATGTTATGGCCGTTTTATGGCCGTTCGTCTCCTTGTTGAGGATATGTGAATCTGGGAGGCAGTTTCAAGCAGACACATTTGAGGGCGGTGGAATGAAAATTGTGCACGATGGTCCATGGAGGCAAGTCACTAGCAAGTCGGATGTGAATGAATTCTCGGACGCAAGTTGTGGCGCTGACATGGCGCTGCATCCTACCACGATCATCGGTCTCAATTTGTCTCAACAGCCTCCTCTTTCTCAGAAACTCGAGCCCTTTCCTTCATGCAGCTATCGATGCACTGGCATATGAACGTGGTCAGTCCACGAATTCGTTGGCCTCACATGTCCTACCTCGTGGACAGGCATCGATGAGTTCGCAGCATATAACTCTTTCATATCACGACACGATGCCACCGCATGCTTGAAGATATAGATACTTTGAAAGTGCGAGGCCATTGAGAGCAGACTGTGCTAGTTCATCCGTCATCTGCTATCAGTGAGCGAAGTTTCGCAGCCCAGCCCCTCACATACTCCTCTAATAAAGTCATTGACAGTGTCAGCTAAGACTGGATGGATTCCCTCATTCATTCTTGTTCAGTATGTTCTACACATGTGTAGGCATGCCATACTGCCACATGTCGCAGGGATCATTATACTTCAACATACGATGAGGAAGCAGAACGAAATGTGATGCGCATTGATGTCCTAGACCGCGGCCTGAACAAAATGGCTAAGGCGGGTAAGCAGCAGATAGTCAATCAGCAGTGCGAGGGGAGGGGTAGTGGACATTGCCATGTATATCGTGCGATGAAGTGTAAATGAGGAGGAATGCAGCGCAAGGGAGTTGGAGAAGGTAAGCACACCGCACTTCGGAAAGCAAAAGAAAGTAAGGTAGAAAGCAAGTGGAAAGCAGAAAACACGATGCAGAGCAATATCCAGGCTCCTACCCACCACCGTGTCGAGGGCAAGGGTCTATTACTATGAGGAAATAATGAAAAACATATGAGAAAACATATGACAAATGAATGATGTAATGAAGTAACATTTTGAACCTTAATCCCCAGTCAGAACCCAGCCTAGTTGGAGCTAGCATGCTCAACCATCGGTGTCGGAGATGAAGTGAGCTATGCCCTGATAGAAAAATGGCCCTTTACTAGATTTACTTACTCCGTAATTCTATGAGTATCTATTGGGCTATAGTGTCCTCGTGCCAGAGTCAATATTACCATCTGTGCTATTCCTTGCTATATCGCTAATGGCCTTGTACCTTATATTGATCCACTCTCCTATCACAACCTAGCAACTAGTTATGTCTATGATCGGTGTTCCTATTATGCCCTAGCAAATAGCACATTAAGTGCCCTATCCTATACCTAATTCTGCATGGGATATATATTACTATCTAGCAAAGTATAGCATAATGCCCACTCCCACGCTCTGAAGAAACCACCCTAGATCACCCAATTACTGCCTTCTGCTAGGTTAGCTACCTCCTGTGCCTCGCGCCGCTTTCTGTGAAACAAGCCAATAAGTTAATATTATCACAAGCAGACCGCCTTGATCACAATACATACCATTGATTTTGCTTTAGTAGTGTAGATCTGCGTCATGATGTGAGGCCGTCAGAACATCATCGTCACAATTATAAAATGCACAGTATACATACCTTTTTGTCCAACTTGAACAACATCTTCCAATAGGTATCAAAGGCTTTCTTGGTAGCATCACAATTTTGTTCCTTCCACCAAGCTCCGCAAATGTTTCTGAATATTGGAATAGTCAGCACTGTACACTACAAGAGAGAGTGGATACCTACCTTGTGGTCACCATATGTAGTGGCCACAAAGGTTGGCCAGTGTCCTTCACACTATTGCTGCCATCTCTTGCTTCAGTGGAGCTCGTGCATGTGGAGGGAACTCTGGGATTTGATGCCATTGTGATTGCTCCCGAGGCTTGTTCTATGCTCACACCAGGATTTGGTGTCATTACAGTGGTCGTTGTTGATTGTTCTATGGCAGCATGCCCCTTATTAGTATAGCCGGTGGTTGTGATGGAAGCGTTGGACGTCTCAACAACACTGCTGACAGTATTGTAGGTGGCTGGCTCAATGGATGCGTTGGCACCACTCTCTGGACCTACAGGGGATGCCTTATTAAGGGAGAGAACAGTGTTTGCAGAAGCATTCTCTGTCAAAGCGACAGTGCTCGTGGTTGCTCCCTACCATTAGGTTAGTGCACTTCTCTAGTCACAATGATAACAAAGCCTTACATCATTGGTGTTTACAGAAGTGTTCTCTATCGGGGCGACAGTGCTCGTGGTTGCTCCATCTGGAAAACTACCCCTTTGTATTGAGCTCTAATTAGTTCTATTTATGCATAATTAAGAACAATTAGGATTAGACATTTTTAGCTTACCCCCCCTCTAAACCTGTTCTAATTAGACATAATTTTCATAAATTAGGAATTATTAGGATTGATTATAACTTGAAATTTCGGAAAAATCATAATAAATCAAGCATCACAGTTCTCATAGCCTTCTTATAGAGTCATGTCTATTAAAGCACTAGTTAAACACCTGAACACAGAATATACCTTATAATAAACTTGCCTTCTGCCAGAGTTGAACCAACAACCTCATGTATGCAAGCATCCAGGACAGATGCTCTAAGCCACAAAGCCACAAAGTCTAATATATAAACTTGGTAATCTAAATAAGTAGACATATAGGCAACCTCAACATCTCTGATTTTATTTAACATTTATCTTTCCTCTATCTTATAAATAAATAGGTCAATAAATACCTAAAAAGTCAGGTCTTTCAGGATTTAGTTTAAACACCAGCTAAAAAGATAATAAACTAATGGAAAATTGATAATACACTTTATATAGGATAAAAATAAATTATGGCACTTATACAATTTGGACTGAGAATGTGTAAAACTATGATTGAGTGTGATATTCAATGGGACTCTACTAGTATAGACAATGCTACCTAAATTTGCAAATTTGATCAAAAACATGATTATGAATAATCAAGATCCAATAAGAGAGAGGGATTTTCCAAATAGCCACTAGTGAGATAGAGGGTGGGGACAAGAGTATATGTATGGCATGCCTATATATAAATAAGGACAAGATTGTTGGAGGTGATCTTAATATGCTTAATGCATATATTTCCTATATGGCAGGCAAATATATCATTCTGGCACCACATACCAACATGACTGTCTTTTCCAGAGCCTAATAGCTAGAGGAAAATACCAAGTTTGAGCATCTTCTGTATAACAGGGCAATAGACAATATGAATAGTGCTAAAAATTGTAATATCAATAGTGATGATGATTGTGTGCTGCACAAGATAGTATTAGCTACTATACTAATAGACAAGGTCTATAAGGCTGCATATAGCATATCCCTAAGTCCAACCCCCATGTTGTGTCCTATAATGACCAGTAGCAGGCATTGGCTAACAATAACAACTTTAATGATCCTGTGTGCAAGGACAAGGTACCTAGGTCTTCATAGCCTCTTGTGGCAGCTGCCAAGCTGCCAACAAAGTGGCTAGGAGCATCAATGCACATTTCTCTCTTTCTATGTCCCTTATAAAAGCAGCTAGAAAGTCAGCAAAAGAGCTACAAGATAATGGTATAGGCATATATGAAGGAGAGTAATATACTGAAATAGTATAGAATGTGCCACATCTTTACCTTCTCACTGATAGAGTAGTAGTACTTACTATTTCCTACTAATAATTAAAGACTTCTTAGTATAGAATTAGTGCTAATATCATGAAATTAGAAACCAATCCAATGCTCACAATGTGTTGCTCCCAATTAGGAAATTAGACACTTTTAGATGTTATTAACACTTTTAGATACTTTTAGACACTATTAGATATAATCTGGAGCTAATACAAGGAGGTGGTTTTCCAGATGTTGTCTTCTTTTAATACCACCACCCACTTGTGCCCACAAGTGTGGGCCTGTATCCTCTTGCTGCCACCACCCACCTTGCCTACGCTCATGCTCTCTTGCTGCCACTGCCGATCCTCAGCACCCATGCTCGCACAGGACGAGTACATGCTCATATTCTCTTGCTGTCACTGCCCACCTTACTTGCACTCATATTTTCTTGCTGCCACTGCCCACCTTGCTTGCACTCGTACCCTCTCACTGCCGCTGCCAATCCTAGCTGCCCATGCTTGCACAAGATGAGTGCAGGCTTGTGTTCTCTTGCTGCCGCCGCCCACTTTGCCTGTGCTTGTGCTCTCGCGCTGCTGCTGCTAATGCTAGCCACCCATGCTTGCGCAAGACAAGTGTGGGCTCATGTTCTCTTGCTACCACTTCCCTCCCTGCCTGCACCCATACCCTTTTGTTGACCCTCTTGTTGCCATGTGCAGACTGTTGAGCCTCAAACAGAGTCCAAGATGGAGGACTATGTGCCACTCACAATCCAGTGTGCTCATTTTAGATGCAGGGCTGTCCTTTGTTTGAAGTATTTTGCATACAGTAAAATGATAATATTTTGATGGTAATAATGTTGTATAAAATACCTGTGTGAGGCTGCAGACGGGGTCTGAGCTAATGACCAGATTTCTGACTATTGTTCTGGATAAGCTCTGACTGGTCTGAACTAAGACAGATGCAGAAAGGTAATTTCCTAATGGCAGAGTCTTGTTCTAACCTCTGATTTGTCTGAGCCATCTGAATTCAGAACAATCAGAAGCTCTCAGACCTGGATCAGACATTGGCCAATTTCCTGATGATTGATGCAAGTCAAAAAATCTTCATAGTAGACAAGAAACTCCTGTGACAGTCAGCAATTTGTGTAACAGAGGCTATGATCCATGTAAGTTAGTAGAGTCAAAGAATTTGGACAGGGCAGTGGAATTGGAAATTCAAGCAAGATTCACTCACCCAGAGCTTCTTTGGAATAAAGGAGAAGCACCATAGGTTTACATCATAATGTGTCCCAGAGCCAACCCATTAACTCCAAGGACCCCTTGAGCAGAAGAGGCATCCAGACACATGGGTCAAACAGGCATGCATACAGTCGCAGACAAGCAAAGTTGACAAAAAAGAAAAACAATTGTAGTGGCTGATGCGCCTAAAATTTACGAAATCTGACTGCAGATTCAGACTCAGGAAGTCAAAAGACATCTAAAAACACCTTTTTGGGATTTTCACACAAGAAATTGGGACCTGCCAATTTTTTGGCAAATTTTTACTAGTGCTAGATGCCCCAAAAAAGATACATGTGATGCCATGTGAAGTAAACTAGTTGAGAACTGCCTTGATGCTCATCATTGTACTTTGAGAAACAGTGCGATGGCTTTTTTGCTTGTGAATAGCTCATTCCATCACCTTCGTGGTCAATCCTCTGCAATATGCATCTATAAAATGCCATGAGCAATTGAAGAAGTGATGAATGTCCTCGACAGGACAATTGTCAAGGCATTTGAGTGCATGCTTCTTTGCATCATCAAACTTCTCCTTATAGACCTCACAATACCTGTACTTAACAGAACCCCAGTACTGCCAAAATAGGGAATCAATAAACAGAGAAAAATAAAATTGAAAATGGCAGAATAAGCAGTTTACTCATCATCTCCATCAGGTTGAGCTCACAATGGAACTTTGGGAGAAACATACAAATGTGACTGTGAGCAGTAATCTCCTGTTCAAGAAGGGAGACTTGATTCTTGACATCGGCCTGGTTTGAGAGAAGACGAGCCATGCAGCAATGCTCATTCTCAATTGAGCACACCAGCGAGCACTTGGCCCATATGCACATTACCTTGACAATTTTTTGGCGATAAAATATAGATATTTTCAGCAAATCTTTGATGGATTCATAAAGTACTCATTGAAAGGAGTCAATTGGTGTATTTTACGTGATTTATAGACCTTTTTTGTGGGGTCAGCCAATTTTTGGAGGTTTCCGGGTCAAAGAATTACTTTTTCTGGACTAATGGCTTGTAGGACTTTACTCATAATATTTCCACGACATCTACTCAAGCATTGCTATCGATTCCGGTGTAGCCGGGAAGCCCTAGAAATGGGTGTCAAAATTTGTCGACTCTGCTTGTCCGCGACTGTACTTAAGGATGATGGGATAGCACGTAGCCTTTTGAGCAAACCACCACCCGGGATGCACCCAATTGCCACTCATCATCCAAAGCCCACCCACTCCACCCTTTCCATTGACGCCATGTCCTACCATGGATACCAAGGCCAGACGGCACACCACGAGCTCTACCTGTCCTACCTTGACCAGTGGGCCACCTCAGCGTTTGTGGTCTCCCACCATGGGACCATGCGTATGGGTATCACCAGCCAGTGACCCGTGATTTGGTAAGTGCAATAGCTTTGATCACATCTCAACACAATTTAGGACTCATGTCCGCCACGATGATTATCTTCTTGCAAGCACCGCAAGCTGGAATTTCCACCCAAGTTCTCCCCCAATGATCCCATAAATGTTGACGCCACGGATATCAGTGTCTCAATTGAGACTGCCTTGATTTTCATCTGGCCCGCCTGTCCCAACTCCTTCATCTACCTTATAGTTTTCGCACCTGCTCAAATGCTTTCCATTCGAACCTTCTCCCTCGAACACCACCATCAAGATGTCGCTCAACACTTCCAGCACCAACCCTGTCCAAGTCCAACAGAACATGTTCTACTTCTGGCTTCGTATCCTAGGCCTTGGTCTCGCTGGTCTACTGCTCGTGTCATTCGTCGTACTTTCTCGCAAGCGCACAGTGAAGCGGTCTCAGCTTCGTCCGCTTCTTCCTTCGCCCTCCAATCAAATACCACCCACGCTCTTTGCTGCGACCTCCATAGTCCTTTCATCATGTGTTACGCGACTCGGTGCGGGATCTTTACATACGATGAGGAGGGCTCTCGAGTCTGTGTTTCTGCATCATGGTATGCTCTTTTGTATTCTCGCGTTGACAATTGCTTACTGATTGCATTCGATGCAGGACTTTGGAATCGCCAATTGTCAGCAATGCATTCATCTTTGCTCCCCGTGTACCAGACAAGGCCAGACATATCTGAACCAATTGCTATCACTCCAGCTATATTCCGCGAACGAAGTCCTCTCGCAGTGGGACGTACACGAGCCGTGTGTACGTCAGTGTCATTTGTTGCTTCTCGTCGAGCAGTGTTGTGGTCCTACGACGTCTTGGGATGGTGGCGCAAAGCTTTCGTATGCCTCGGAAGCGTTCACCTTGCTTCGGTGCTGAAAAGTAAGCTCATATACTCCTCGCCACCATACATTCTTACTCACGCTCTCATTTTCAACAGTGCGCTTATCAATGCACATCTTGTATTCAGGGACAGTATCCAATCACGGTGTCCAGTCCGCGGGAGACTCTGGCCACTGGGTTTTACCTGACGAGCATGGGTTCCTCCAGGCCCCACCATTCACATCGTTGCAAACCTCTCCGGCAATGTTTGATATCCCATCTCTCGCATTGGACACTGACATGAACGACACGTCATCGGATGAGTCTTTCAAGACATCCACTACATTGACCACGCCGTCTACGCCCGGATCTCTGACAAGCATAGATGACGAGGTACTGGAGCCCTGGATCATGAACCGCGTTCCCTTCTCGCAGTCCTCGTCACCGCCGTGTGAGGGTAAAGGATCACCTGGCTCATTGGCTGATGTACCTGGAGAAAGAGATATCACGGAAGGAGATGATATCTGCGACGATATCATCACGGAGAGGAAGAACCTCTTCTATGCCTCAGTTTTTTTCGAACCGATGGGATCCTCACTCCCTTCCGTCGACATCTCCACCTTCTTTTTCCAGGAAGAACAGTCACCGATCTCTACTGCACCATATCAGGACGCGTCATTACCCACCATCATCGTGACTTTACCATCGGATCCGTTTCTCATGCTCGAGAGTGCCTCCGTCGACTCTGACTATCTATCCGCACGCGGCTCCGACTGGTACTACGGATTCGAGCTTGACACTCGTTCATATACCAGGTCATCTGGTTTCAAGCCGCTTGACATGGCCCTAAGTATCATCGGGTGCCTCTTCCGCTCAGCGTTCAGCTACATCTTCGGACCTAGGACCTAGGACCGTTGTCTAAGATCCAGGGCGATTATGACGACTAGGATTGCCTCTTTTCTGGATCTGCTTCTTTTCTTTGCACGAACCCTCAATTCTCTTGGACAGCTTCTGGATCTCTCGCACAACTTTGTGTCTTTCTCTTCGACAACCTCTAGGCAAGGCTTGCACAACACACAGACTCCACTGCACGACTATCAGGACTCTACTGCATGCCTACCAGGACTCTATCGCACGACTATGGGACTCCATTGCACAACACCGTGACATGATTCTATTGCACGACTATGCATGACTTCAGGACTCTATCGCGTGATGTTATGACTCTTCAGCTTCAACTTGCACTATCGGATTCTTTGCACATCGTTTGATGCTCCACGCACGATCCTTCTGGCTGCCTTGCACTATTCTCTATTTGCACGATTCTCAAACTATTACTACACCCCTGTTCGATACCGCCTACCTCTTTCCTGGGCTTCCTTGGATGTCAAGAGTCTGTCAACATGATTGCTCGCCCGCTGATCGAGTTGACACGTATCTAGCGGCCTGCCCTGCTTTTCACAGTGCTATCAACCACACTATCCACCATGCTATCCGCCACGCTATCCACCATGCTATCCACCTCGCTGTCAAAATTGCTGTCCATCTTGCTATCCATCTTGCTATCCACCATGCTATCCACCTTGCTAACCACCACGCTATCGACTGGCTTTCCATACTGCTTTCAACATTGCCTTCGAGATGCTTTCACCTTGCTTTCACACTCCTATCCCTCCGCCCGTCACCTTTCTCCCTGCATTGCTCCCGTACCCCATTAACCTGCTTCTACCTTACCCCACGCTATTATTATTCCTATAGCCATCCCACACATAAGCATATCTACACCTTCTCCATATGCACACCTCGTCCAATACTATCCTTCCCTTTGCATTGATTGATTAATGGCCGTGCGGTCATTCTGGTGCCAGAGTCCACGGGTGTCCTCCCTGGATATCAAACCAAAAGTTGACTTGTGATTCGGTGCATACATTTACATCCGTTCATTCAGATTGCATCGCGAAAGGAATTATAGCACCTTGCGAGAAAACATCCTATATCAAGCGTCTGAGAACACCGCTCCTCAGACAATAGTTTTTTCCATGGAACTGTAGGTTCCGCTCGTGTGGTATATTAAAGGAGGGAATGGTTCAGATCCGTCGGGATGACGCGGAGGTGTGCTGGCCGCAGCCTCCCGCAGGAGTTTGCTGGCACGGCGGATGCCGAAAGGTGCCGAAGAATACGACTGTGCAATTATTGCAACCCCACTAGCGGCATTGCTTCACAGTTCATGCACTTCGTTTTGTCTATCCTTGGTTTCCATTCAATACTAGGTGGCAAGAACAGGGATGCATGAATTCCATAAAGCTGTAGGTAGAGCATAAACTTCGAAACTAAACAAGACAGACATACGATATAGAGGCGTTGAGAGATTCGAGAGGATGCGTGTTGCAGATCGATGGAGATGGACGCAGATGGGAGGGGCGACAAAAGAAAAAGAAAATCACGATTATCGTGCATCTGCCTTCGCTGACTCTTGACTCATATCCACCTAGATCCTCCCTCTTCCATCAGCACAAGCCCCCATCGTCAGGCATCCATCGCGAGTCGTTTAGCGTCTTTATCTTGAAGGAAAGAGGCGGCGGCATCTCTTCGTCTTCAAGTGCGTGTATAGACCATCTCGGCGACTGAACTCCTGCAGACAGACCCAGACGACAGGACCCTGGTATTCTGCATGGCCGGGTTTCGTCTTCCGGTGGCGTACTAGATCTCCGTGGTGACGGAAGACCTTGCCATCTAACTTGCAGATATGCGGCCCCTCACCGTGTAGTTTGCCTCTCCTCCTCGTGCTTACCTCATTGCTCATCACTGCTGGAGCATCCGTTGGCAGAGCCATGACATTAGATCCTGCAATGGACACTGGTATGCCTTCAGCAAATGGATGCTCTATCGTGATATGATATCCGATGTGCCCATTGTTGTATTTATCAGTGTTCCCTTGTATGGGTCTGGCCTCTACGGGCCTCCAGGATGCGACCTGCAACTCACAGCTCGCGTTCGCCTCGGCCATACTGTCTGGATGCCGCTGCGACTAAAATTCAGTGCCTGTGCACCTTGTAAAAGAAAGAAACCGACCATGTATACTGGGCCCGGGACATGCGAGGAGTGAGCTGTATTGGGGAAGGTCGGTGGCGGCCATGGGACCGTGTCGTATTCTGGCCACAGATCCACTTGGTAGGGTAGTGGCTCTGATTTCGGAACGCGCTCTGGAAGACGAGATTCATGTGTGGCAATGAGTTCGTTTATCCTCATAACATCATGGTGTATGAAGACTGACCACGCAACCCAGACAGAACCATAGGCGTGTTCAAGTGGGCTTGAACTGCGCGGCTTTCAGCACTGTACCTGGAAAGGGACGTAGCGCTTGTGCTTTGAATGCTCTGCCCCAGAAACAAGCTTGGATTCTAGAGCGGAGGCTACTGTGAGTAATGTTGTTTGGGCTGACTGCGACACGAGCTGACAGTCGCGACAAGCAGTGGAAGATCTTGGACTGACGATGGCATCCAATGGCATCTGATGATGCCACTGAAAAGGGCCGCTCCCCAGCCTCTCGGAACTCTCCATGTATGTTCCTTGGAGACAATGGCCAGCGAGGGAGAGAGACAACTCGTCGTAGGAAAAGTAAGGTGTGTTCATTGCTACGTGATGAAGGAAGGTTCCGGGCTGGATGCTGGTAGGTAGATGTTAGACGTTCGGAGATGGGTGGCAGTTAGCAACTCAGCCGGAGCTGCCCCTTTGTATTTAACTACATCCGCTTATGGGCCTCCGTGCACGCGCATATCAAGCTGTACAATCTGGCCATCCGCCTGTTTTAGGCGTGCACTGTTGCTTTGTGCACCTTATGAGGTAAACGAGACAATAATGCGACGTCTCCTTGATTCTCCTGCCTCCCACCTTCCGGCTCCGTGTCCACATTGAGAAGGTGATGGCGAGGGATATGGGTGCGTGTGGTGAGATCGTGCGCTGTCATTGGTTTCGCGACTGACTGGTGTACTTTCTCACGTATCCAGCGACTCGAGGCATGATGGTTTGCAATTGTTTTCAGTCCAAGATGCCGTGTGTGGGTCCAATGATCGTATTTGATTATAAAGCCGGCAGCCATGGTTCAGATTCTTGGCAGGAACTTGCACTTCCCTCAAGGCATTTTAATCACTGGATCCAAGGGGTCTGTACAAATTCACGGCAGTCTGATGTTCCAGGTTGCAATCGAGCTCTTCTTGAATCTGTCTGCGCGCACGTTTCGCATAATCATTGTACTACTCGCCTTGCCTGTGAAGAGATTTCATACAATGCGAAGCCTGTGACGTACACTTCGAATGTGATAGTAGGTACAAGCTTATTTGTATGCTTCTATCGTTCGAGAGTTTTGTTTATCTATATTCACGGTTCTGGGCACTTCTCATGATGGATGGCGGCTGATGATGAACTGCCATTTGCCAGTGCTTGTACGTACACAAAAGACCGTCGCCTCCCTTCGTGTCCCGCTGGCTTCTTCGATATCAATCTGTGGTGTCTGTCACTGCTACTGGGTGTTTATCTCGTTCCAACATCTTCTCGAAACGCTTCATGGCAACTTGATGCATCCAATCGAGTCGCATCTCGCACGATTCCTGCGAGAGGCAAGGGTACTCGGCGCCTGAAAGCGATTGTACGAGGCAGGAGGAAATGAACTGCCGTAGATGTTCCACCGATCGCAGAACGCGCCGTTGAGATGTCTTTGCTGCGGCAAATACATCAGACGGTCCCAAAACTAGGGGAAGAAACGAGGGTCCACTATGGTTCTTGCCTCCTCTTTCCATTTGTGGAATACCGAGCTCGAAGAAGGCAAGAGAAGTAAGAAGTCGCTTCGCCCCTTTATTTACCTCATTTACCTCATAATGTACACAAAGCATAGACTCGGTCGTGGGCTGCAAGGTCCGAGTTAGGTCACAACCTATCGTACACAATAGAGTACCCACGAAACCCATCGAGGCCTTCAAGTAGTACGAAATGGTAGCACCCGTCGACAGTATACCCAGCATCCAACATCTACTACTATTTCTCATCATCGAGCATCAAAAATCTATCATTGCATCGTCAGCCTAGCTACTGAACGTCTTCCTTCTTAAACGCACCAATGAACTACCTACACAGCTGTTCATACGGCCAATTGCATTTCCCCCCTGCCCTCGACTATGGATGGGTCCTGAGCTACACGCGGACAGTTCACAGTGGACGGATCACACTTCGTTCACCGACGCGCCTTGTGGGCGTCATCAGATGCCAATCAGTATCGTAGCAAGTAGACTGCTTGACGTGGACTTTGACTAGTGTCGCAGTCAGAGGAGGGGAGAAGACTCGGACGCGGAGGGGCAAGCTTCGCGGAGAGGGGTCGCATATCTGTAAGGTTGGGTGGCAAGGTCTTTTGTCACCACAGAGATCTGGTACGCCACTGGAAGACAAAACCAGTCCGCGTTGAACATCGAGGCCCTATCATCTGCAGGAGCTCAGTCGTCGCGATGGTCTGTACATGCACCTGAAGGCGAAGAGATGCCTTTGTCCTCTTTTTTCTTCAAGATGAAGACCCATGACGTCTAACAATGAATCCTCAATCGCAGGTGGATATAGGAGAGAGAACCTACCGGCAGACTCGCCATGGCCGATCTTCTTGTCATTCCTCTTCCTCTTCCATCTCCATCCATCTCCATCCATTTGGATGCCCACTGCCATCTCGTAGCACGGCTTGCCTATCTTGTTTGTTTTCCAGTTCTACCCTGTATTTAGGTTTGGAATATAGAAATTCCGTGTTCACATAATGTCCTCTGCACTTTTGAAGTATCTGTGGAATCTGGCGGAGTCAACGCGAACCGGTGCCATGTAGGATAACTAGTAGTGACCATCCTGGGAAACATTCGGTAGCTTTCCATTCCGGCAAACTGATAGAAACGTGGGTGGCTTCTCTTGCTGCGCAGTATCGGGGGGATCCAGGCCCCTCAGAGGAGCTGCTGAGCAGCCGCGGTATGAATCAGGCCTTACAAGTGTATGTGAATATGTGAAATCTCATCACACTCTACGCACGATCTCTGTCGCAGCTGAATTATACAGCTGTTGTGAATAGGTGAAATAAGAGTGACAGAAGCATCATGCGCTAATCCACCTACATCATGAGACATACAGAATGACAGCTGTATGTGGGTATCCTCTGGGAGCCGCAGGAGAGCTGTAGCTGTAGGGGGATGAGTCTGTCCTGCGCCAAAATGATGGGCCGGTAGGCGCGCATAGTTAAAAGAAGGCGGGCAGTGCTTTGATTCTGCAACTAACAACGGCCCATTGTCCATCTACCACACTCCGTAAAATGTCAATTCCACCCGTCCCTGATAATTTTCAAGCGTACTTCACTCAATACGGCCTTCCAATGGGGTGCCAATGGAACTCATTTCCATCCCCGGACTTGGACTGGGCCACAGTCAACCCGACCCCTCCACTGTATTTTGGCCGTTCATTGTGGGCCACCAACGTAGTAAGTCGAAGCTATCTGTTGCCTGCTACATGATATTATCAGCTTCTGATTGAATGATGCGACTTTGCCACTCACTGTCGTAGGCTCTAACTCAGGCAGCTGATGTGGCCCAGCCAGGGAGCACAAGCTGGGATTGCAGCCGATTTAGTGCGTGCGGCACGAAATGACGATCGTTATGCTCACCACTGACATAAATTATGCATATCGTAGACGACATCCACTGGCCTATGTCGTCGCGCCCCAACCCTCAGTGGCCACTCCCGATGCCCGTTGAGAACGTCATGGTAAGTTCCGACTGCCATCCAATGCTATTTGGGGACTCACTCATTGTATCAGAGCGGGACGACCGCGAAACGAAAGGCGTCAGTAGACGATGTCGAATCAGAGGGCATCCATTGCTTGAAGCGATCCAGGATACCACGCGAGGACATGCGTGGGGATGAGGCAGACGCAGTAGAAGAGCTATTGCGACTAGCGTCCAAGATACGAGCGGACCTCGAGGCCCCTCTAATGAACACAGCTACATTCAACTACGGGCACGATGCGGACACTTTCCACATGATGCAGCCGGCTGTCGAAATTATACCTGCATCCGTTGCAGGGCCTAGCCGTCAACCAACGATGGCAGTGCTCGACACGCTAATCACGAGTCAGGGAGAGAGAGAGTCCCAAGCGGGAAAGGCGAGCGCATGTGCAGAGGGCGAGGCTCATGGTGAGACCGCTAACGCGCAGGCCAGCGGCGAGACAGAGGAGAAGCGTAAGAAGAGGTGCAAACCACCTGGGGACGGGCCATGGGTCTGCAAGGTCCATAATTGCGAATTCAGGCGCTGGAACGAACTGGACCGACACATGAGGAGCCGCAAGCACGAAGAAAATGCAGAGGAGTTCCAGTGCGAGCGATGTCAATATTCTTATTTCCGCAAGGACTCGCTGCAGAGGCACCAGCGTACGACCTGCTATCGTCGACAGTGATGCTTTTTGATAGGCGCGGAGGAGGATGCTGACGACGAGGGAAATGGGTTCGCCTGCAGCGACAAGGACGCACCATAGCGCAGTCCACTTTTATGCACGCCCATGTCCTCCCATTCTGTCTTTTCTTGCTTGCCAGTCGCCCCTCTCTATCTCATCGATGCCATCGATGTACGCATTCCACGCGTCTTCCTACGTATAGTCCTGCCCCTAACATGTTTCCTTCTCTCGTACTGTGGTTCCCGTGTGCTATTCTTTCCTCGTTCTCATCGTTCCCTTGCACAATGCATGATATGGTATCAGTTGTTCGTCTCATTGTCATTGAACGGAGATTCTGAGCGGAGATTTTGAGTAGGTGCATCTGAGAGCAATAGCATGTGCACGATGGTCCATAGAGGCAAGTCGGGCGCGATGAGCGCAAATATATTTGCGGGCACAAGTTGTGGCGCTGAGACGGCGCTCCTGGATTCCTTGCTTCCCACCGCGATCATCGGGCTCAGCGGCCTCCACTTCACTCAGAAACTCGAATCCTCTCCTCGATACCGCTATCGATGCATTGGAATTTGAATGTGGACATCCCATGAATCCGCTGGCACTCACATGCCCTACCTCGTGAACAGGCTTCGACGACTTCGCGGCATATAATCCTTCCATATCACGGCATGATCCCATGCTCAAGGGTATCAATACTCTCGAAAGTGCGAGTGAACCGTGCAGGCTCATCGATCAGCGCCGAGTGGTGACCACTGAGTGCTGTGTTGTTTACACCACCCAGGACCCACTTCGCCGAACCTTCTTCGAGTTGTCACGTGCACGCTGAATGCAATATTAATAGAAGCCTGCAGCGGATCCTCAGCCTTCCTCCCCAACGACTACAGCTCAAACGCCTAACATGTTCGTGGATTCATTATGCTCGTACTTCAGTTTCTACTTAACGCTTCTAGGTCTGATCGAACGCCCACTCAACAGTCTACTCCTCTCCTTACCGGCGTGCCTCCCGCTCAACCTGCAAAGCGTGATCAAGCTCGGCAGCGTTCTCACCAACCAACTACCACCATCCCTCCTCTGTGGAGACCTGGAAGGCCTTTGATGCTGTTCGGTTTTCTCTTCACGCGTGACTTTCTTGACTGGTACTGCACGGTCAATAAGGTTGGCCCTATCCGCACTGAACAGCAGCGGTTCACCACCGACACTGTCGCTTTCGATAAAATCCGATTTGATGCGAAACTCAGGAAGTCTGACTGTAGAACGGTATACACAGGCGAAGACGAACCCGATGATCTGGCTTTATGCTTGGTGATTGGGACTAACTATCTGGAACAAGACCGAAAGCGACCAGATGAAGCCATCATTCAGAGCGTTCAGGCTGCCATGGGTGTCAATATGGTGCCGATGTGGTACCGCATGTACTAGAGGTTAGCCACTACGACTCTTATGAAACATCCGTTACTGATACAATATCCAGCACTCTGTTTCCCCTCTCGTTGTGGTTGTCCACGGATGTCTGAGTCTGGGCCACCCAATCTCGTGGATCGCATATGTGCAACTCAGTGTATCGCGAAGTGTTTCTTTTTCTTTCATTTTCCACCATGTTTCGTGATACTGTTTCGAAGGCACTCGATGATTGTTTTTGCTCATACCGGCTGCAGCCATGGTCGTGCGGAGGAGGTGTGGAAGAGAGGAGTTGCCATCTCCTGCAGTTCAAAGGCATATTGGTAGTACTACGCCCCTTGAGAGTAGACCGTACGGGTTCATCTGTCATCTGCTATCAGTGAGCGAAGTTTCGCAGCCCAGCCCCTCACATACTCCTCCAATAAAGTCGTTGACAGCACCAGCTAAGACTGGACGGATTCGCTCACTCGTTCTTGTTCAGTATGTTCTACACAATGCCATACTGCCACATGTCGTAGGGATCATCATAGTTCAACACAAACGATGAGGAAGCGGAGCGAAATATGATGCGCATTGATGTACTAGACCGCGGCCTGGACAAAATGGCCAAGGCGGGTAAGCAACAGATGGTCAATCAGCAGCGCAAGGGGAGGGGTAGTGAACAATGCCATGCATATCGCGCGATGAAGTGTAAATGAGGAATGCAGCGCAAGGGAGTCGGAGAAAGCAAGTGCACAGCACGTCGGAAAGTGTCTTGGATAGGAAAAGAAAGTAAGGCGGAAAGCAAGTGGAAAGCACGATGCAGAGCAGTATCAAAAGCACGCGAGATGGCAGTTGCACGGCGAGGCAGAAAGCATGCAGAGAGCGCATAGAAAGCATAGGCGACAGCGAACAGAGAGCAGGCCGGCAAGCAAAGAGGCGCGGCTGGATATATTCCAACCCATCATCGCTATAAACAAGTCGACATATTTCTTAACATCTAGCAGTTCGTGGGCGACAAGACGGTATCAGGCAAGTGTGCAGATTCAGGAAGTTATGCAAGATAGTCTGGAGCTCGTGCAATAGCCTAGTCCTAGTACGATAGGAGCGAGTCGTTGTGCAAGTTGAGTGCTGAGATATTCGTAGGAGGAGTCTGAAAGTTTCGTAGTTGTGCGATAGATCCGTTGTACGAAGAGTCTGTGCGTTGTGCCAGTCGAGTCGAGCAATTGTGCGATGGGGTCCGGAAGTCGTGCGATGGAGCCGCCGTGTAAGAGTCTATTTTTTGTGCAGATAATTGATGAGAGTCGAGAAATCTTAGTCGTAGACAAGAAATTCCTGCGACAGTCGGCGATTTGTGTAACAGAGGCAGCTATCCGTGCAGTAGAGTCAAAGAATTTAGGCAGTGGAGTCGGAAAGCTAAGCAAGATTGAGCAGCAGCAGAAGCAATTGCGGTAGTGCTGTCCTTGTCATTCCGGATCACATATGCCTATCCGAAATCACAAAAAGTCATCCAGTAATGGAGCAACGAGCGGAAGAGGTCTCCAACAGCCCGCAAAATCTGTGGCGTCAAATCCGTAGACACAGCCGAAGCCATGTGCGGATAGGGTATTGATGTCGACGGCGACACTCTTGAGCCTTGTAAACGGATTGGACAGAGGCGACAACGGCAGTAGGGATGGACGCGTCGCGCAGCAGCGAGGATAGCGACGTCTCTGCTTCACCCGGAGGGTGGCCCTCCTCTATGAAATGATCTCGAGATACTAGAGTCAAGGATCTATTGTCCTTCGGATTTGGCGATGAGAACTACAGCAAGTGAAAATCGTCTGAGATCCACGACATCGCATCTTTTTCCTTGACACTAGATCCCTCAGCACTAGTCAGAGATCCGGGCGTCGATGAAGGTGTGAACGGGAAACGAGAGAATTCTCCAACGATCGATGATCACTGACGATGTCGTGAACGACGCGAGAGATCAATACAATGTCAAATGATGCAGGAGAGGCCCACAATATCACCCAAGATGCCAGAGTGTTGTGGAACCCTTGAGTATCGACTGAGAGCTCATGATGAACACACTCTCCTGCCAATTCGACATCATCTGGGACAGAGACAAAGGCGGATGATGACCTTCAAGCAGATTGATCTAGAGGCAAGCGCACTGTGAGTGAAAGTAGGTTCGAGCGTAATGATCAATGTATGCTGACGCACTCGCGATCAAATATACAGTGTGTATGCTTCAAAAAGATTCTCATGCCGCTCAGTCAAGAATCGAACTAATTAAACTAGAAGACGCCTTACCGAGTCGTATCCACATTGACACACTTAGAACTTCTTTGGAATAAAGGAGAAGTACCGTAGGTTTACATCATAAAGCGTCTCGGGGCTGACCCGTTCAACCCCGAGGACCCCTTGAGCGGAAGAGCCATCCTGCGCCAGGTACATGGGTCAAACAGGCGCGCATACTTAAGTACAACGGGATAGCAACTGGCCTTTCGAACAAACCACCATCCGGAATTGACCCACTTGACACTCCTCATTCAAAGCCCACTCAGTCCGCCCTCCCCATTGCCACCATGTCTTACCAGGGATACCAAGGCCAGACGGGGCACCGCGAGCCCTACCTGTCCTACCCTGACCAGTGGGCCACATACTCCAGCACTTATGGTCTCCCGTCGTGGGACCATACATACGGGTATCACCAGCCGGTGGCTCATAACATGGTAAGCGTAATACCTCTGACTCTGGCCGCAGACTATCCTGTCGGTGGCGCTATCGTAGTCGATTCCATGTCGCTGATGAGGCTCACGCCTTTTAGCACCCATATGCCTCCCCGGGACAATATGGGGAGTCAGGGCGGAACGACACCCCGCCGTCCATGGGACGAGTCGAGGCCCGGCGGCATGGGAATCTTCAAGGTGCGGGTGTCGTCGCCACCCCTGTCTATGGCGCGGACCCGTATGCGCCATATCAGACCATGGCGCAGTACAGTACGTGGTGCTATGATGCCATGATGTTCGACTAGCTTACTATGGTTTACCTCTTCCTTTCCGTAGGCTATCATTCGCCACCGATGGACCCCATGGCATCACTGCCGCGATACGATGTCACTCCGGAATTTGTGGTCAGTGCGATAGTTTTGTGAAGTGAGGCCCAACGTTGATATCGAACCTTCCACCTGTCCGTCGGACATATAGTGGTCTGAGAGCACCATGAGATCGCACGGCCGGGGCAGTATGGCCCAGGCACAGACTACGCAGGGAATACAACATACACCCTGGCGGATGTCTGAAGTCGAGGCCATACAAACGAACACCAATGAATTCAACAATGGGGGCAGCATGAAATGTTCCGCCGCCGCCCAGCCATTCGCTGAAGGTGTACTGGCGTCGGTCGCAGGACCTAGTACTTCACGGATACCGCCAGTACCTCCTTCGTCGACAACTGATCAGGCGACGAAGAGCAAGGGGAGAGTGATGGAGTGCAAGAGTGCAAGAGGGGCCAAGGGCAGAACTCAGGCGAGCGCGAAGGCTCAGATACTCGGTAAGGCCGTGGCGACGAAGAGGACAATGCCGCCTGGGGATGGACCATGGATCTGCCATGTGGAAGGCCAAGAATACGCCCGTTACTGGGAGATATTGCGACACAAGGAGACGACAAAGGGCCATGATGAGTATAAAGGTCCCTGCATCTGCGTGTGCGGAGCAGAGTTCACTCGCTCAGATGCCATGAGCAGGCATCATAAGCGAAGCTGCCCCCTCCGTTCTAGGCCATCGTCTCATCGCAGGTGAAGTGGAGGGGAAGAGATGGTGAGGGTTGAATGGGTCGAAAACGTACCAAGCCTTTTGATTTCTCCGTCTTCCTTCTCCATCTGTCCACACCCACCATCGATTCCGCTGATCGATCTGAACAGTTTTCATGCTATATATCTCCTATATCACCTGTCTTCGTCTTTCTCTTGCGTTCCGCTAATCTTGTGTATCAGTTGTTTGTATCTTTTAGCTCTTTGAGGCCTGTCACTTACCGAGGAACTAATATCGATTTTTGAAGAGGGATATGAATGGTGTGCATCGCAAAGATCGAAGAGTATGAAGTGCTCGGCATGATAGATGAGAGCTGGATGAGTAGGCACTGTAGGATGAGTAAATGGGTACAGATGCCGAATTCCGGCAAGGCCATTCGCTTTGGCGTACTTCGGCATCCCGACTTTCCGTCCTCCTGCTGCCTGCATCAACATCGATGGTTCCAACAAGCTAGTCTCACAGCATACGATATCCATTTGCGGATGCACAGAATTGACATCTCATGGGGAAATGGACACCACGTCCTCTCGCTGCCCTCAAAGCTCATTTGCTCCACTTCTGCGTCCCGGCCAAGGTCTGGCTATGACAACGTGGACACAAAATAGATCTATAACGACCGTAGGTAAATGGTACACTGGGATATCGAACGAGATCGGCCTATTCAGAGAGATGACGATGGGAATACATGTCCCAGATCGATGAAGATCCAAGGAGATAGGATGAGAGCAAAGCTAAAGATAACTTGATCAAAGCGAGTCTGCGTTCAGGTTTTTTCTCCTCCCTCCTCCTGTGAACAAGCATGTACCGTTAGACGTCATACATCTTCATCTCGAAGAGGAAAGAGGACCATGGCATCTCTTCGCCTTCAAGTCCGTATGCAGACCATCGCGACGACTGAACTCCTGCAGACAGACGCAGATGACAGGACCCTGGTACTCTGCGTGGCCGAGTTTCGTCTTCCGGTGGCGTACCAGATCCCCGCGATGCCGAAAGACTTTGCCATCCACCTTGCAGATATGCGGTCCCTCTCCGTGGAGCCCACCCTTCTGTTTCCTAGTCTTCTCTCCATTTCTGCTCGAGCTCTCCTTGTCTTCCCTTACTTGAACTTCCACGAATGGAGCGGGCAAAGCCTCTGACAGCGAAGTATCAGGTCCTGCAACAGGCACCTGTATAGCTTCAACAAACGGATGTCGATCGGGAGATGGTTCCCGTTGCGCCCGTTGTTGTATATATATGTTGCCTTTGCATGGTCTGGGTTTCGGCAGCCAGCCTCCAGGGAGATGACCGCATCGCCGCCATGCTTATCATAGCCCTGCTGTTTGTGCGACCCTGTAGCGATGAATGAATCATCTACGAGAAATGCGAAACAAGTAAACTGACCGTATTTCCCCACATGGGTGCTGATTGCGCTGCCTGTTGAGTGTTAAATCGCAGTCGTGAATTCTCCTGGTCTTCCTGGGCGTATCCTGCAAGGCAGAATTCCCGTAGCAGAATTAGCCATCCTGCGTCACAAAGCGGTGAAGTCCAACTGACTGTATATTCCAACAGGAGCCACCAGAGTGTCAAGGCAGGCCTGCGCGTAACCCGCACTGCTGGAGGCCACGTCTACGCCGGGAACGGATCCGAACCCGGTGTCATCAGGGAATTGCCCCTGAGCAGTGCCAGCTCTCTAAGATCAAAGCTACGGTGAGATATTGTCCATGTCGACCAGCATTAAACGATTGACTTACCATGTAACTGGTTGGCATCTGATGATCCCTCGGATGCACATTGGGAAATGAAGCGTACTGGTCATCGTGGATGTGTGGCTCTAGCACCCATCCAGGGTAGGTGGCCAGAGGAAAATGCCGCTGGGTGTACAGGAGGTCGTCTGGAAAGTTCATAGTTTTTGTGTTGGAAGAGGAAAGTGCTCGATAGCTGATCTTCGATCCTCACTAGCGATGAGAGGCAGTAGTAGGCGTCGGATGTTGGGTGACGGTTGACGAGTATCGCAGGTACTACCGTTCGTACTTAAGGGCTTTCATGAGCTCCGCACGTATGGCGCATAACAAGCTGTGATCTAGCCTTCCAGCTCGTGAAAGAGTCCACGCTTTGTGCACATCATGAGGTAAATCGAAAAGCGACGCGACTTCTCCTTACTTCTCTCGGCTCTTATCTTACCTTTCTTCCAGCTCTGTTGTCCGCATATAGAAAGAGATGGCAAGAGACATGAGTATGGCGTGGTGAAACCTTACTTCTTCATCGGTTTCGAGACCGCCTGACGTATTTGCCGCCGCACGGACATCTCAACAGCGCGTTGTTCGATCGGTGGAACACCTCAGACAGTCCACGGTCTTCTCCTGACTCAATATGATCACTCTCATGCGCATGCTCTGAGTATTCTTGCCTTTCGCAAAGATCGTGGGAGATGCGATTCGAATGGATGCATTAAGCTGCCGTGAAACGTTTTCGAGAAGATGATTGAACGAGACAAACGCCCAGCAGTAGACACGACAGATTGATATCGAAGAAACCGGCGGGACACAAAGGGAGGGGGCGGTCTTTTGTGTACGTACAAGCACTGGCAAATGGTAGTTCGACATCAGCCGCCATCCATCATCATGAGAAGTGCCCGGAACCGTGAACATAGATAAACGAAACCCTCGAACGATAGAAGCATAAGCTTGTACCTACTATTACATTCGAAGTGTACGTCACAGGCTTCGCATTGTATGAAATCTCTTCACAGGCCAAGTGAGTAGTGCAGAGATTATGCGAAACGTGTGCGCAGGCAGATTCAAGAAGAGTTCGGCGGCAACCTGGAACATCATACTGCCCTAGAATTGCAGCGACCCTTTGAATCCGGTGATTAAAATGCCTTGAGGGGAGCGCAAGTTCCTGCCAAGAATCTGAATCATGGCTGAGGTGCGTTTACTATCGCATATCGATCGAACACTTTGAGCATTCGACTGCTAAAGCGTCGGGGAGGTCCAATGTGGACCCACGTTTAGCGTCTTGATTCGAGCACAACGGCAAATCGTGATTCCACGAGTCTCTAAATACGTGAAGGTCAGTCTCAAAATCAATAACAACGCGCGATCTCACCACACGTGCCCATGTCCCTCGCCACCACCTTCTCAATCTGAACATGGAGCCGGAAGGTGGGTGAGATAGAGGTGGAAGAAGCAGGGAGATGTTGCATTGTTGCCTCATTTACCTCATGATGTGCACAAAGAATTAATGCACGCGCTGAACAAGCACATCACCAAATTAGACAGCTTGCTGTGGGCCAGGTGCACGGGGGCTCGCTGATTGTTATATTTAAGTACAAAGAGGCAGCTCCAGTCGAGTTGCTAACTACCAGCCAGCCATCTCCGAACGTCCAGTGTGTCTATCAACACCTTCTGCTATCGAGACAATGAACACCTCTTACCTTCCATACGACGAATGGTCGCTTCCCTTCGACCCCCAGCGGGCCCCAGGAACATACTTGGATGACTCCGAGAACCTAGGGGGCGCATCATGGCATCAGGGGCATCATATGGCGATGAATGCCGTTGTAAGTATATGCTTCCTGCTGCTGGACCCAAATATGTGCCGCACTCTGTCTAGCGAACGTCACTTACCGTGGTCTCCACTTTAGAGCTCTAGCTTTGTCCAAGGACTCAGCACCCAAAGGGCTACGACTGAACCTCTGTCCAGGCCGGGCACCGAATTCTCTCCCATGTACGGTGTGCGGAACCACGCCGCTCAGGCCCATCTACGCGTGCAGATGGCTCGTGAAGGTCAGGCTTCAAGCATGATGTTATCGTAGGGACCAAAACGCTACTGACCCGCATTGCTCCTGTCTTACAGGCTACGTTCAAGGACTTGCGCCACTGACCTCCCAAGTGGATCCATGGTCGGGTTACCAGACTCACTCATGGCCACTGAAAACCAACCAAAACGCAGCGCACTCCGTAATCGGCCCAAGTCGAGGCAATGTGATTTGTATCATTACTTTATAAGGTGCACGCGGAACTGATCTTAAGTCCACAGCGATACGAGACATATATACACACCGAGGCGAGCGCGGGTTGGGGCTTGCAGCTCGCATCCTGGAGGCCAGCGGAGGCCAGACCCATACAAGGGAACACGATAACATACAACAATGGGCACATCGGGAATCATCTCCCGATAGAGCATCCATTTGCTGAAAGTATACCAGTGTCCATTGCAGGACCTGATACTTCGGCTTTGCCAACGGATGCTCAAGCCGCGAATAGCTATGAGGTAAGCTTGAGAGGGGGGGAAACCCGAGTGCGGAGGAAAAAGCTCCACGGTAAGGGACCGCATATCTGCAAGTTAGATGGCAAGGTCTTCCGCCACCACGGAGATCTGGTACGCCACCGGAAGACGAAACCCGGCCATGCAGAATACCAGGGTCCTGTCGTCTGCATCTGTCTGCAGGAGTTTAGTCGTCGAGATGGTCTATACACGCACTTGAAGACGAAGAGATGCCGCAGCCTCTTTCCTTCAAGATAAAGACGCTAAACGCCTCGCGGTGGATGCCTGACGATGGGGGCTTGTGTTGATGGAAGAGGGAGGATCTAGGTGGATATGAGTCAAGAGTCAGCAAAGGCAGGCGCATGATAATCATGATTTTCTTTTTCTTGCTTCGCCCCTCCCATCTGCGTCCATCTCCATCGATCTGTAATATGTATCTCTCGTCGTATCTCTCATCGCCTGTCACATTCTCGTATGCCTGTCTACCTTAGTTTCGAAGTTTATGCTCTACCTACAGCTTTATAGAAATGATGAGTCCACGTCCTTGTCACATAGTCTTGAATGGAAACCGGAAAACACAAGATGAAATGCATGAACTGTGAGGCAGTGAGGCAACACCAGTGGGATTGCAGATTCGTGCGCTTCGGCACCTTTCGGCATCCGCCGTGCCGGCAAACCCCTACGGGAGGCTGCGGCCACTGCAGCTCTCCGCGTCATCCCGACAGATCCGAACCGCTTTCTCCTGTGTTCGAATCGCGTGAGCAGAACATAGGTTCCAGTGAGAAATCATCATCGGAGTAGTATTCTAAATTATCGTCACAGGTACATTGGTGACTGGTCTGACTGGGTTCAGCCCACGTTGAATGCTTCACACTTAAACATGCCCTCGAACCTGCGATTTTCGGTATGTTCGTTTCGCGACATACTACCAGCATTTGTCGCTTTACTGTACACTTTTATCGATAGGGAGCTCGAGGTATATGCAGGCGGTCTTTTCTGTCAAGCTTCAATAGAGGTCTCACAACGCACAGCAGTGCTTCGATTGCGAACATATCTGTTGCAGACTTTCCGAAGGACTTTATGTTCTTTCCTAAATTTCTGGACCTTACAGAACAGCACACACTCCTTCATGCTGCCCTTCACAAGCTAGATTCATTAGAGAATAGAGCCTTACGTCGCCGCCGCAAGGACTTCTTGTCAACGCGTTCTCCCATCCCTGAAACAGCTCAGACAGTGGAAGATTTTTTCCCCGATCAGTATTACGACTTCCACGAGGTCAGCGAGCTCATTCTTTCACAATGCCTAAGGGATACTGAGGTACAGCGTCGCAGGGCCATTTCGACGGCGTCATAAAGCATTTCCGAGAGACTCACGTATCTTCGTGGGGGAACGCCGACTCCCCTGCGCTATCCGCCGTCATCGACCGACTCCGCACACTCTATCCCAGCGATTCAGAGACCCAGATGCATGTTCTGCACCTCGCATCGGATGGAGAGATCCTGCCGCACGTCGATAATGTCGGAGCCAGCGGATCCTGGATATTGGGCGTCAGTCTAGGTGCCACACGAGTCTTGCGTTTGGAGGACACAGATGACGCTGCGCCTCGGGCACCCTTTAACCTTCCGCTGCCGTCAGGGAGCGTTTATATACAAAGGCAGGTTGTGCAATACGAGCCGCACTCTCCCATTACTTACGCCCAACAGAGACTCCATTCGATATGGTTACAAGCACTCCATACTGCGAGCAGAAGATCCATCTCGTGGACAGCGTTTGAGTGTCATGGTTAGAGTAAGTCGAGCGCACTTTCGAGACAGCACCCATTTTAAAACGCTTGATATAGGATATTCTCCCAAAAGGTGCTAATATTCCTCTTGCGATGTAACCTGAATGATTGGTTGCGAATGTACGCACCGAATCACATAACAATTTTTTGTTTAATATCCTGGGAGGGCACCCGTGGACTCTGCCATCAGGGCAACCGCACGGCCATTAAGCGAGCAATGTAAAGGAATGAGTAGTATTGGACGAGGAAGAAGTAGATATAATCATGCGTGGGGTAGATGGGAGGATACGAATGATGATGGCGCGAGGTAAGGTATAAGCATATTAATGGGGCACGGGAGGAATATAGGGAAAAGGGTGATGGGCAGAAGGGTAGTCGCATGGTGTAAAGCAAGGTGGAAGCATATCGAAAGCAATGAAGCCAGTCGACAGCGTGACGGATACCAAGTTGATCAGCTCGGTGGGAAGCTCAAATGAACACAACTAGGTGGTATCAAGTGGAGGTACAATAATTGGAGAATCGTGAAAACGTGCAAGGCAGCCAGAGGGATATTCCAATAGCGAGTTGAGTGTTAAATAGTGTTGGCGCTGGAGCTGCTTGATGGTAGTGGTCGAAAGAAGATCTAATGGAAATACAGTGCGTATCCACCTACACTATATGCTACTGGGCGAATCATGGAATGGTGGGACTACCATCTGAAATCCGTATCAGACTTAAACTCATTGGTTTGCATTGATGTGAGCACGGTCTGAGGGCACCCCTAAGTATCTCGAGGTGCTATCTATGTCAGATAAAAGTCCTGACGAAATAGAATATACAATTTTGAGCAGCGAACAAGTGGTGAAACTTGGTGAATATGTTCGAAATCGAAGATGATGATGATGATGAGAACTGGCTGCTGCGATCCGGCGGTTCGGAGTCTGAAATTGCCGCGGCCGGTCGGCATGCGTTGCTGCAATGAAGCATCTGTCTCTCGCTGTGTTATGTTCTCGTGACTCTTTCCGATATCTAGAAGGGTTTTACCTTCTTTCCGGACTGTGGCGCGCATTGAGTGGTTCTTAGTACTGTCGTTTATTGGGTCTTTCAAGTGAAACTGTTCAGATCGGGTCGCATTTGCCAGCGTCCATACCATCTTCCCAGTTTCATCTTGATCGCCAACTCTATAATATGGTACGTAGTCTCAAAACCATAGATCGTCACTCAAATCAGAATCACGGAACAATGGCACAGCGTCCTCACACTGATACACTGGTCCCTCAAGTAGTGATAACAGCGATAGCCGAGGCGGCGCGTGTGAATATCAGGCGACGGAATCGCGAAAGAGATTGCACGCTCTAGGTATACTCATGAGTGAGTGGTTCGAGGGGGGTATATAATCATAAGAGAGCTTACCTACTTTCTCACTGGCAATGCCCCTTTAAACTACCTTCCCAAGCCGACCAGATCGTCCCGTATACGTTTCGCACTTGGCCTTACACTCACGCATAACTTGGGAGCCACTGCTCGCGCTTTCGAAATGAACAGTGATTGCGAGTTCGACGAGATTTCAGCGGTTTTGCGACCCCATGCTCAGCACATTGGTTTCAGCTTGAATGAGGAGATATTCTCCCTGTTCTTCTGTATCAAATGTTAAGTGTGGTGGTGGTACTCCCGCGGCAAGAGTCTCGTCAGCTTCTCACATCCACTCGGTAGTTTATGTGGAGTGGGGACAGCACTCCATGAATCTTTGAGATGATATTGATCCACATAGGATGGAAGCTGATGGCAGCGACGAGCAGAATGTCGATTAACTCGACATTGCAACGAACGCGTTGAAGTTGTACACTTCCGGCCGTTCTTGCACACAAAACTCTTCGAGGCTGGGACTGCAGTCTGCCACAATGGCGCGATCGCTGTCACGGTACATCTGCACCTTCACCCCTTCTCCCACGATGAGACGGTGCGAGAGCTTCGAGAGGCCGGCGGATACTTGGACACGAGTTTGTTGAGAACACTCCGCGGAGGTCGAGAGAATCACTGTCGACGGGGCTGTGGCGAGAACGACGACCCAAAACCGATCATCGGTCTTTTCTCGCAGACAGAATCTCAGTCCAGCTCACTCGAAGAGAAGGTAGGTGACACATACAAGCTCCCACCCTTTCGGTCTATTTACGGGATCGGATGCAACAGCATCGCGCAGGTGCGGCCTTGCCCAGACGTAGATTTCGTCTGTATCTACGACCATGCGCCCCTCTCGAAAGCCGCGCGCGAAGTGGGCATTGAGCTTGAGCCAAGGTAAGTGTGGGAACCCGTTGACCCACGCCTCGGAGTTGGGCTGCGCGCCTTTGATGGGGCCTATGTAGTGCGACTCGCCGTAATCTATAACAACGCCACTGCTCGAAGACGAAAACAATTCATGTCATGCAAATAGCGTACCGTTCCATGATATGATCTGTACGATGTCGACTTTATCCCGGATAGACATGATGTACTCCCATCTCCGAGCTAGAAGCCAATCGTCTCCTCGATATATCCACTATACAGGAGGGTCAGTTCTGGAGCCTTATCCGCGCAGCCAACTCACTCAGGAAAAGAGGAGACGCGCACATTTTTGTTCCATGAATCAGCCCCGTAGTGCTATGGGAATTTGTATTCGTCACCGTGCGATATAATTGAGTCGTGAACGCACGTACGGTAAAGAACCAAGGTGACACAGCCGCCATGTAAGTCTTTCGGCTTCCTCTTCTGTCGCTCGTATGTTTGGAATTGAGGCATCTGATGTGATATTGATCTGAATCGAGTTTGGGGCAGACAATTTCAGAGCGAGGGGAGGAAGGAGTGAGGCCGATGGGCCAGGAGCCATTCCACTGTCGTAACGGACAGATCAGCTGTGAACGAGCAGGAGCCAAGATCAACATACATGAAATATACCGTCGATGGAGTCCAGGTTTGGATAGCGGGCAGGATCAATGAAGAAAGCCGGAATGAAACTTATCTGTAATACCACACGTACGCAATCTGCTCAAGCACTCAATGATCGAAGGTCGTCCAATTCGACTCACCGGCGCTATCTCCTCCATCTGCTGCTTCGCCCAAACCCACCCTTCGCCATTACTTCTCCCAAATGTAGCCATTTCACCAGCGAATGTTGACACCAGCACCCGGTCCTTGTGGATCAGCTGGCAGGTCCCGATGTGTAGTTTGCATAGTTTCATATAATCACACAACAATCGAGCATCTTGTTCAATTGCTGAAGGGATTGAGCTGTCGAAGATGAGAGTTCAGCCAAGCGATAGACAACAGACAAACGCACGTCATGTCAAAACTGATGAAGAGCTTGAATTGGAACACATCGGGACCCGTCGTGGACTGATTCAGACGTGCAGCCGCGGTATAGCAATCTTCCACACGACACCGCTGCCATTCTTCTCGTCCCACATTCAGCGCAAAGCCGTCCCTGTTTGATGGGAGTCAAAAACCAGCGCCGAGAGAAATTTCTTGCCTGAGGTACACACGATGGGATGCAGATGCAACTTACAATCCGTGTGCCCTGGCGAGCTTAATATCTTCGACCCAGTCTTCGGTTGTGTATGGCTATGTACAAGAGGCTCAATGTCTCACATCGCGGAATTGGCGGAAGCAAAAAAAAAGTGTACATAGGTGTTTCCGACCATGAAACTAGTACAGGAAATCAGTTGTTCGATTGCACACGAATCCGCGCGATGCTCAGAGGCGACACTTACTCACTGTGCTATGACGTATTTCCCATCTGACACCTGGCCCTGCGATTTGATAGCTTCGTTGGGGTGAAAATGAGTACGAAAAAGTCTAGACATGTTCAGAGCGTAGGTAGAGAGTAGGTAGAGTCGATACAACGCAATGGCCGAGTACTAGTCCCGATCGACTCGGTACCAGTATGAACACCGCACATCGTCCCTAATAATCCCCAGGGGATATCTGTGGTATATTAGCAATATACCCGGAACCAACCGCGAATATACCCACCTCCCCTCCGGGGATATTCACGGTCGATTCAAGGTAATGTGAATATACCGTGAATATACCTGGGTACTGAGTATATTCACAGTATATTGTGGGTTTATTCGAGCTCGATATCATTCCAATCACTTTATATGCGCTCCAGAGATAGAGAAATAAATATATTAACAAATCATAAAACTAATACATGCTATTGAAGGCTACACGACAATTCTAAGGCTTGAAAGATCTACAAAATATACTTGAAGAGGCGAGAGGTGCGAATCCCGGCTAGATGTTCCCCCGCATACGCAAGCAGCCACGGCGCGCATCAGGGATGGGACGACCAGCACCTTGACGCAAGAATCTATTGCGGTGGCGGGAGCGGTGCGTCCGCGCGTGGCCTCGAATTCGAGGAGTACATTTTGGGGGGTGCGTCGGGCTGTCGAACACGAGCACATCTGGTAGCACGCCACGCGCACAAACGCAGCCGCTGGCGAGTGCATCGGTGCCGGCAACGTAGAGGCGCATCCTGCGGACAAGCGGGGTGAGCATGCGTGTCAAGGCTGAGAAGATCAGTGCGGGAAGAGACAAGGTCACCAGGAAGGGTTGCAGCTTGATAAGGTTGGCGAGTGCAGGGAGCGAGGGGAATGGAAAGAATGCGGTGTAGTGCGGGGGTCAGTACTGCCGTGCGGGGGGTTAGCACTGTGACACGGAGAGGCCAGATGAACACTGGCCTCACTGATGTTGTTGCTGCTGCTGCTGCCCCGACGACATTGGCACTTGCGCACGCACCGCAGACTCTGAGGCTAATCTGAGCCACCATGCGCATGAGAAACACAGATGCTAGCACCCACGCCAACGCCACCAAGCTCAGCCTGTGCTTACCCTTGATCTCATCCATCCAACATTCACGCTCACACCCGCAATACCCACCGTTCTGACAATTCTTGCCGCACACATGTCGTAGGCTGTGCTTGCAATCTCCTTCAGTCCCACCCCGGCCCGCTCTAAATGGACGCATATATGCACTCTGATCCCGCATTTTCAGGCATTAGATCTGATTATATGAGAAAACCGGAACTATAGAGCATATGGAAACATGTTTCAGTGGGAGAAAGACTGATCAAAATATGTGCACACTGGAGGCTCCTAGAGAGTAAGACGAAGGGAGCACTTAAGAGAAATCTCGACGCTGTCCGACGACGCGCACTCATCAGGTGACCGTCGAAATGGATGAGTCATTTCTCAGTTGGGATTGACTGGGGGATATTTGAGGGATATTCCCTGACGAGTATATTCCAGGTATATTCCAGGTATATTGCTAATATACCCCGAATATCCCCTGGGGATATTTGGGGGCAATGTGCGGTGGAATGAAGCCGCCGGCGCTCGACGCTCGACAATTTTTTTGTCGTCAACCACCGTCTCAGTGCAACCTACAGCGGGCGCGACGTGCTTCAAGCTTCATCATTCCAAAAGTACTATTTCCCACTCTGTCCTCAATGCTCATCACCTTCGAGACCAGAATTTCTTTCTCGAACATGGAGAGGTATATCACGGAGGCAGCGTCAGCGAACTCGACCCATCTCCAGCCTTACTCCTGCATTTAGGCTATCGGCAATCCCACTTACAGCAGTCCTGGCTCCTGTCTTGATCCCATGTCGTGATTCAAAGGAACGTCACGAAGCAGGTCGAGCTCAGGCGCTTGCTCAACAACTTTGTGAGTCCGTTTTTGAGTCGAGAAATCCAGTATGATTCGTTCGATCATCAGTGGAGCAGAGTAAAACAGAGTCCGGAGCAGAGTAGCAGTAATGAAATCTTCTAATCATCTAAGAATTGTACAAGGCGTAAAGGTAGGTATAGGTGCACGGAAACGCACGGCAAGAACAAGGGAAAGAACAAAGGAAAAATTGAGTGAGGTTGACAGAGGAAACGTCAGAGGTGAAAAAAGATGTCCATAGTTGGGAGAAGCGTGGCGTTGCTGGGTAAAAGGCGAGAACGTAAGTGATTCTAGTTTTGGAACAAGGGCCCCACGTCGAGTCTCCTCATTCTGTCCAGGATGGAAACCGTCACCGCGACGGAGCCAGTAGCGGATGGGGCAAATGATCTCCATCGTCCAGGTCAAGAACAAGGGAGCGTGTGCTGAGGTGGGGTGCGAGAGGGGTATAAATCAGAGTGGGTATGTTGTTTGTTCGTTCAATCGCTCCTCTCTACTCGTCCTGCCCCGCTCCTCCGACTACTGGCCGCGACAGAGACCTGCATCCGCGAGCCGCCTACTCAGCGCTAAGCACTTTGGCCGCTGGCAGCGACCTTATCCAAGTGGTTTTGAGAATCTCTTCTATGACGGATGAGGGCATCCAATCGCATGGACGCTTTGCGCTCTACGTCGCAAATATCGCAATAGTGAAGAAGGTGACAGTCTTGTAGCGCATGCTCTGTTATGAACGCGGGCCAGTCGGCTCCGTCCCGGAAGCCTTGATGGCTTCTGGCGGTGCCAACATGTCTCTTCATGTCGCTTGTGCTCGTGAAGTCGCACGGGCATCCTGCTATGGGGCAAGGATACCGGTTCTTCACGGCCTCTGGTTTCCCTTTTGGCTGGTTTCGCTTCGGCGCTGGCGTTGAGCTGGTTGACGCCTTCCGTGGTCCCACCACCCTACGATTGACACGTTTGGGGGCGGCTTGAGGTCGGAGGTCTTCCTCCGGCTCGTCGTTCGCAAATGTTATATGTTGCGGTGGTTGGACCCCATGAGGGGCACAACCAACCTGGCACGTCGCAGAGATTTGCTCTGGACGTGAAGGGCCCTGTTTCCTCCTCCGTGGACGCTGTACCTCGTCTTCGTCCTCGTCATCTGCCCGCTGTCGCTTTCGCTTCTGGGCCCGGTTGAAAGCGAGTGGGTTTATCGGGGAGGGAGGTGTACAAAGCAGAGGGGGAGTGGGGAAGGGCGGCGACGGGTATGATTGGTGGGGATTGGAAGGGTATGGAGAAGGAGGAGGGAGGGAGGGAGCTGGGGGTGATCGGTGACGGTGCCGTGGTTGTCGAGGCCGTGAGGGACCAGCGACAGGGGGTTCCTGGAACTGGGAAGAGGGGCCGGCGACGAGGAATCCGGGCAATGATGTTGGAGGTGCGTAGTTGCCCTCATCTCGATAATATGGCTGTAGCCGCTTGTGGGGTCTCCGAACACGAGATGGGCCGACCGAGGAGACATCAGGGGTTGGCATCTGGACGGGAGGTGCCAGCGACGGGTGTGTGTATGGTCCCTGTGAGTACCATATCGGAGGGCTCAAGGGACCAGAGGAGGGGGCGTTCGCAAAAGTGGGTGCTGCGAACTGGGAGAGGAACGATTGGGCCCCCGTGGAAGCGAGTGGCATCCAGTGGCTATCGGTGCTAGTGGATGGAACATGGAGAGGGGGCCATGACTGGGACGACGCTTGATATGACGGCCGGAAGTACGGGGTAGGAGTGCGAAGTGTGTTGACGAGCTCAGCGCTCGTGGGGAGATAATCCGGAGGAGGCGTCATCAGGAGTAAAGGAGTCTGTGGGTGAGGAAGTGGCTGCGCGGACGACGAAAACTGAGGAGTGTCCAGCTGGTAGCTGGTAGCGCGCGGTGGAGGGATGCAAGAGGAGGGGGGGAGATACAGCCCGTGGGGTCTGTGAAATCTGATCAATTCATGAGTCGGGCGTCACTGACAATTGGGCGGTCAGAGACGTACAGTGGCTCTTGAGACCCATATCGCAGCAGTTCCTCCGGGTCTCTTCGGGATTCCGCGTCGAGGAGGGGCTGGGAACTTTGTGGCTCGTCTGGCGAAGGTGTGAATTGTCTCACGTCGTTCGCCGCCCTCCAGTTGTCAGTGCCACTGCCACTTGCGATGGCGTCAAAGTTCCAGTCGAAGGTGGCATCGAGGTCTACAACGGAACCGGATCAGCGACGAAGATGACCTGCACAGTTGTTTGGCATTACAATTGTCTCCGGACATCATTGTGAGTGAGTTGTGTTATTGTGTTGGAGGGGTGATCGCGACAATAGAGGCGGGTGATGGCGGTGTGTTTGGACCCTCCCCCGCTGACTTCCTTATATCTTCTCTGATTCAGCGCAGCTACGGCGTCGGAGTTCGAGCATCGGCCTCATGTCCAAGCCATGTTGGACCTTACTACCTTGTACTTTGGCATTGGGTGGCTTGTGGCAGAATCGCTTTGGCGTGCGCGTCGTCACATTAGACCTTTAACAGGTCTACAGGACCGGCGGGTTGGTCGCGGGTCCCGGTCAATGCGACCGGTGGATATTACGGAGCTCCAGAAGCATCGCAAGGCCCAAGCGTGCTCATCCCGACCCTTGGACGAGCTTGGTCTTGTAACGTACACCGGCACAATGATGTGAAGGGCAGGCGGCTCCACCTGGAGCGTCACATCCTTCGAGCATGTTCCGTCTTCCAGATGTTCCACCGACTCAGGGCGGTGTTCTAGCCAACCAACGCGAGGCTCCGTAGCTGTGTGCTTGGAAGAGGAGAAGGCTGATACGAGGCTGCCTTGTGCTAGTAGCTCGTTTGGCCTACCTGCCTTCTGGAGAAAGGTCGTCGGAGACCGGCCGAGTAGCTCATATCAGATGTCACAAAGGATCAATGCGCTCGCTGCTCGCTGTCTCCGGATCTTGCAGGCGGTCCGCGAAGTCGCCCCGTCAATATAGAAGACTTGCTGCATGCCTCATGCCTCCGTCATTGCCTATACATGATTTTCAGAATGCCTTTGTACTCTAAATGGTAGGTGCTCAGGAAGTAGAGGACGAAACGCTTGGACCTCATTTTCCTCCTCCCCCCCTCCCCCTACCTCCCTCCCCCCTCATCCCACGCGGGCGACCCACTCTCCGCCACTCTCACAACCGTTGGAATCTTCCATATCGCTGCGACAACACGATCCCTCTTTATCATCGATGTGAGAACAAAAGTTTTCGAAGGACATCTTGAAAGCGAGGTGGGGAAGATGAGATGCGATCACTGCTACTGAGGAGTTCGTTGGCGGGATCAACGATGAGTTTCTCGTTGTCTATCTCATTATTTCACTCAAACAACAATTTTCGAAAACCGTTCATACCACCTGTGAAATCCCTCTGCTCTCCTGTCGATAAGTTCTAGTGTGTATCCTCACTTCGAGAGACTCTCCAACTTGAATGTCAGTTGAGTACTATATGCATCCCAGGTGCCATCGCCTCAAAGAGATGAGTGTCGATTTAGTGGGCACATAATAGTCTACATTGTCAGGCGATGTTGCTCTGCATGACCGCTCCTGCTCGGTTCTCCCATGCCTACGGGCGACGCGTTGGGACGCGCGAGACGCGAGACGCGTGCGGTCACGGGTGTGACATACGCGTTTTCATCACATCCCCTTTGGACTGACCGGTCTACGGCAGTGTTGAAAGTAAAAGTCATATCATACTTGTCGTAGCTGGACCGAAGATGATACTTGGACTTTTGGTCCATCTGGGTCGGGCGTCGTGAGATCTCTGTGCACGTCAACCGGGTGAGCTCGAACACAGGCCGGGCGGTCAGACTCAACCTCACCTGTCTCGCGGAACATGACTAGTACCCGCACGCCTCAGAGCCCCCTCCACAACGATGACCACCCATATCACCGCGGCGACGCCTACGAACGTGGGCACCGACGCCAATATGCGGAACCGACGCATCGGCACCGCATTCACCGGCGCACCTTGGGAGTAGTTGACCGTGAACACCAATATGAGCAGTCCCGTCATCACGAACGCCGTCGACCAGAGGAGCAGGACGATCGGCATCGCCCCTACGCTCGCGATGATCTCGAGGGACATGTCCGCCCTTCCTTCGCTATGCATCTGCACGGCTTTGTCGACCTCTTTGTCGGTCAGGTTGAAGAGGGAGACGGTGATGTAGGAGATGATGACGAGCCCCGACAGCGCGAGCCCGAACCCGCCGTACCAGAGCGCGCGACATACCCAGGATGCGAGGGTCACGTCGCTGATGGCCAGGCTAGCGGCGTGGACTGCGATGACGAGGGCGAGCTAGCGACGAATCACAGTGAGCACCATATCCAGCTGTGAACATCTGCCTGCGTACCGCGACCGATATCCGATCCCACTCTTTCTGATTCTCTTCTCGCCATCCTTGCTCTTCCCCGATCGGCAGCGATGCATATTTTGCGTATCTCTCCTTGTATCGATGGCCGAAGCCAAGGAGGAAGACGTTGCTCAGTCTCCAAAGGTAGTTTCTCCAACCCTTCGCCATGCAACGAGACTATGCCTTGAGGACCATTGCGCAGTGCATGTACAGCTGTGTTATATATGTACGTACTCCGCAATATCACCGTCGCGAGGCGCTGATTGCCGTCACGACACGTTTCTTTGAGCGCTATAATATCAAGGGCCGCATCAGGAAAACGCCCAACGATGCTTCTACACCATGGACTTCACTCGTCTCGCATATCGCGAACGCGAATACATCGTTCGTCGCCTTCTCGACTTCCTGGCAGCACCACCCCACGGCTCCGAGCGCGATGCGTTCTTCACTATCGCCTACGTATGTCGGGAATGGCAAGGCATCGCACGCCGCGCGCTGTATCCAAGCCCCCATTTCCTTCGCCCACTGCTCGACGCCCCGTTGCCCGTCACGCACGTCAGCTACAACATCGACGACTACCTGAAGGACCATGACGGCGTCTGGTACGACTTCACGATGGAGCAGCACATCATCTACACGAGTTGGTTCGAGCTGCGCAAGTACGACTCGTGGCTCGAGTGGAAGCACGAGTTCATCGTGACCGGGTTCAGATGGGAGGGCTGCGACTTTGCGGTCCAGGTGGACCGCGCGTGGGACGCGCCCGTCGGATGGCGACAGTACGTGCCTCTGGGAGGTCTGAGAGGAGGGAAGACGGCGGGGAATGAGCTGACGCTGATGCGTGGCCTGGCCGCGTTGCCGACGGCCTCTGGGCACTCGGTCGACGGCGTGCGCACCGTGTGCCATGTCCGACCCGAGTTTTTCGCGCGGGGGACGCTGCTGGAGCTCCTCGACGAGGCGGCGTACTTGAGCCACAACACGCCGCGCTACAGCCTGAGCGGGATCAACTGCTGGGCGTGGTCGCGGTACCTGCTGTTTTTCTTCGTGTACGAGCACAGCCATCTGGAGGCGCTCGTGCTCGATGGGGTGGAGATCTCGCGGGAGGCGTTCTTGCTGGACCATCTCAGCCCCGCCTGGCTCGATCGCGTGCGCTACGGCCAGCCGATCCCGACGTTCTTGATGCTCGTCTATCAGACTCTCGTTGTCCTTCTCGTGGCTATCCTGCCGCATCGGCTGGCGCTCCACGTCTCAGATTGGTTCAGAAACTACTGCGTCCAGCAAGTCATATCCAATCTCAGGCGCACGTGTCCCCGCCGAGGGCGCGCAGACCTTCAAGGCCTGCAAGTCTCATCGACAGCTGTGTCCATCGCGTCTGACGAAAAAGGGCGCGTGGAGGTCTCTGGTTACCCGTGGCGACTGGCTTCGGTGGACGAGCCATCACGGGAGGCGGCGAAGCACATGCTCGACGAGCGCTTCGTCGAGGACTGGGGCTCCCAGATGCCGCTGCCGCTGCACGTCCCGCAGTGCGATCCTGCGCGCGCCCGATTGCCGTCCACCGACCAGTACGCGACGCTGTCGCGTCCCGGCTTGCTCTGCTACCTCCTCTGCCCTGTGGAAGTGCGCGTGTCTGCGGTTGAGATCGAGCTCTGCAGCGGATTCGAAGCCGGTGGCGGCTCAGACTCGTGGACGAGCGAGTCTAGAATATTCGCACGTTTCGCTGTCGTGCGGGGCTCTGAAGTATTGTTCCCTTTCACCCTATTCTGTGCACGCGCCGGCGGGAGGGATGTCAGTACCGGGGACAAAAAAGAGGGCAAGATGCAGACGCGATACTTCCGGGTGCTCGCGGACCACCCGGCCGTGGCGAATGCGCGGCGCGGAGATCAGTTCTGTGTGTGGGTTGGGGCAGAGGGCGATGCCGTCCACGGCGTGTACGGGTCGGTGGTGGGACTAAATTCTTCTACGCTGGTTGACAATCCCCGGGTGGTCAAGTTTTCTGCCGCCCATCTGGAAGCAAGCTCGTCTCGTGACTATCTGGACGCGAAGAACGTGCCCTAGTTAGTAGAGCTCAAAAATGTACTCTTATTCGTAAAAATTCATGGGACGCCGCCCTCTTCTACCGTATTTTGGGACGTTTCACCACAGATGGTGGAGGTGGACGCGGCCACGAAGCATTACTGAGTGGGGTGAGGAGAGGGACGGAGTTGGCGAGTAGTTGGCGACGGAGTCCGGAGCGAAGGCGATGACGCAAGAGCGCCAACGTCACCAGCGGCTCAGTAGCGGTCCCTTAAGCGCCCTAATTAGTCGCCATTTATCGCCCTCGCTTTCTCTGCCATCGACCACGACGACAGCGACGACGACCCCGACGCCCTGCACGGCTGCACGCCCCATCCACCTATTTTCTCTTGCTTTTCGCGAGGCGGTGCCCTTGTTCTGCGCACTCATCATCTGACGCACAGCTTTCCTCAGCTCGCCTCTACACGCACACCACCACACCCTACCTCGACATACACACGCCGCAGCCATGATGGGATTGTTCAGCCAGGCTGGTGCTCATCTCCGAGGCGCCAGGCCACGCGGCGCCTCGTCTGCAGAAGATAAGGTCCCAGAGGACACCGAGCCCGACGACACATCCATCCTGTCCGTCCTTCTTCGCCCGTCCAATGTTCCACCTCCCGCCTGATCTTTGTGATGACAGTGACGAGAACGAGGGCTCCATCATCACCTCCCTCATCTCCCAACTCAGGTGCGTCTGTCCTCCCGCCGTGCCTCCGCGCTCTTCGCTCACGCGCGCCCTCCTGATCGCGATCGCGCGCGCAGAGTCGGCATGGACCTCTCTAAGGTGACCTTCCCGACCTTCGTGCTCGAGCCACGCAGCATGCTCGAGCGCATCACCGACTTTATGGCCCACCCAGACCTCATCTTTGGGTACGTGTTTTAGTGCCGACTGCCCTCGACCCCACCTCGGCTCCCCCCTTCCTTGCCCTCTCGCCCAAATCGATCTCTCTCTCACCCCCTTCGCATGGCCAGTGCCGAAAACTGCGACGACCCCGAAGAGCGCTTCATGCGCGTGCTACAATACTACCTCGCGGGGTGGCATATCAAGCCCAAGGGCGTGAAAAAGCCGTGAGCAGCCATTTCAGCGCCCCTTTACTGCGCTTGCTGATCGTCCCTTCGCCCCGATCGTCCCGTTCTGACCGCGACCGCCTTTTTCGGCCCGCGCAATAGGTACAACCCTGTCCTCGGCGAGTTCTTCCGCTGCCGCTACGACTACCCAAACGGGACGCAGGGCTTCTACATCGCAGAACAAGGTGCGTCTGCCCGCCTGCCATACCTTTCCATGCCCTGCCCAGCTCCTTCTCGTCGTGCGCTCATCGCTGTCCGTCGCCCGCGTGCTACAGTCTCCCACCACCCGCCTGTGTCCGCCTTCTTCTACGTCTCGCCGCTCAACCAGGTGCAGATCGTCGGCGAGCTGCGGCCCAAGTCCAAGTTCCTCGGGAACAGCGTGTCGACGACGATGGAGGGCGAGAACCGCGTCGTGCTCATGGGCCGCCCCGACGACGGCGAGTACGTGATCACGATGCCGAACATGTACGCGCGCGGGATCCTGTTCGGGAAGATGGTGCTCGAGCTCGGCGACACGTGCGTCGCGCAGAACGAGCGCAACGGGCTTGCGTGCGATCTCGAGTTCAAGACGAAGGTGCGCGCCACTGCTCTCAATCTTGTCACATCGGTTCACGCTCAACTGCGACGCTGATCGATCCGTTTATGCGCGGTGCAGGGGTTCTTTTCTGGGACATACAACGCGATTGCGGGGCGCGTTCGCAAAGGCAACACCGACGTCGGTGAGGTTAGTGGCAAGTGGAGTCACGTGATGGAATTCAAGAACAGTAGAGTACGCAGCCGCCCCCTTTGCTTTTCGGCGTGATCTCGTGACGAATGGTCGTGCCTCTTTTCTGCACAGACAGGCGAGAAGCGGCCGCTGTTCGACGTGGGCAAGGAGGGACAGAAGGTCGCGCCCAAGTGGGTGGCGCCGGACGACGAGCAGGAGATGTACGAGTCACGGCGGTGCGTCTTCCCCTTTTTCATATTTCTCTCTTTTACGATGCATTGATCTGATCTTTCTTTTCCCGTCTTTCTGTTGTGCGCACGTGCCTGCAGGCTGTGGTCCGCGCTGACGCAGGCGATCCTGCTGAAGGACATGGAGGCCGCGACGGAGGCCAAGTCGGCGGTCGAGGACGCGCAGCGGGAGATGCGCCGCAAGCTGGAGGAGTCGGGCGACGTGCACCAGACGCGCTTCTTCGAGCTGCGCGCGGGCAGGTGGGAGCCGAAGCTGACGTGCGTCTCCTCTCTCTAACCTCTCTCGCCGCCTCTCTTGTTTTTGGCGATGTGCGACCTGGAGCTGACTGGCTGATTTTGGCCTGCGCAATGCTGCAGTCTGCCCCAGGATCCGCAAGAGGCGGTCGTGGCCGTCCAGGAATGGATATATGGTCGCGTGCCGTCGCCGGCGCCCGCGTGAGCGTCCGCGCGCGAGGAGCTGCTCTGCCCGATACGTACCGGACCCCTTTCGCCTCGCCACAAACATGAACACGACCACGACTTCAACATCGACATCGACATCAACCTCGACAACAACCTCGACTGGAATCTACTCGCCTCGTTTCGCCTCGCCTCGCCTCGATCCGGCAGACCCGTGCACACGTCTACACACATCCGATAGAGCTTGCATATCCACCCCCTCACCCATTCACCCATTCACTCACCCACCCACACCCACACGCCCTCACCCACCCATACATATCCGCCCGAGTACCCCTACTTGCTCCCGCCCCGTCTGCGCCTGGCTTCTTTTTTTGCATACTCTTCTCCCGCTTCCTAACAGACTGAAAGATTAATCACGGTGGTAATGAATGCTGAATGCTAAACGCTAAATGCTAAACGCGCGGTGTTGTGAAGAATACGAGACAACCGATGTGTTGTGTTGTTGCGGTCGCCGCCGCCGCCGCCGCTGCTATTGGTTGGCTGGCTGGCCGGGCGCATGCTATGGGGCCAGAGCGCGGGCTCACGCAGCATTCAAGCGTCAGATGAGACTTTGACGACTTGGTGAGGGCTTGATTTGGCCAGCGCGAGGGAGGCGGGTCTGTCGACCACACCTACGCTCGGGGAGCGAGGCCCAGCGAGACGCGCTCAAACGTGAACAGCTGCTCCGCAACCGTACACGGCTTCAAATACTAAGACAGAACCGAGTGGATCATCATCGCAAGGACCCGCTTTTCGACCGTCCCTCGAGTGCGGGGTCCGTTACCTACGTTTTTCGAGGCGTTCTTGGCACATGCCACCGCGTTTGCGATTCCGCTGTGCTCATACTCCACTGCGTCCTGCACGCATACTGATACAACATGGTCGGGCAAACATACATACATTGAGGGTCAATTGAGTAGTTCTACGTAGGCCTGGCGGACGCTCTTGATGAATCCGTACACGTTCCGCGAGTCGTTCAGCTGATCTACCAGTATCGGGAGCGTGGGGAGCGGCGGGGTCGACGTGAGCACTGCGGGTGCACACACACACACACACAAAAGGAACGTCAGGCGGAGCAGATGGGCGAGGGGGGTGGCGCGCGGACTCGCCTCGGTAAGACCGCGCGGAGATGTCGAGGACGAAGCTGAACTCGCGCGTGTGGTCGGTGGGGTCGACGTGCGAGAAGCGGATGAGGAGCTGGTCTTTGGCGATGCCCTCGACGATGCAGCGCAGGCGGGACTCGCAGGCGCGCAGCTCGGGCGAGGTCGTGGAGGCGTACCAGTTGAGCGTCGCGTGCTCGCTGTTGCGCTCTGGTGGCGCGGCGGTGCCGGTATTGCGTCATTGCGTGCGCCGTGCGGGAAAGGGGGAAGGAGCGCACCTTTGCGGAGGTTGGAGGTCACGGCGCGGTATTGCTCGATCTCGACGTCGAGCGCGGCGCTGGCCTCTCGTATGGACGAGAGCTGGCGCCGAAGGGCGGCGACGGACGACTCTGCGGACTTGAGCTCCTCTTTTTCCTTCTCGAGCGCTGGGGAGGGGGGCAGCAATGAGCGACGCGGACGCCAGGGGAGAAGGGGGACACTCACTCGCGACGAGCTCGATCTCCTTCATCTTGCAGCGGTTCGTCTCGGCCTCGATGACCTGCGCGCGGTCAGCGAGCTTCTTGAGCTCTGCGGCGTGCGCATTGCGGCGCTGGGTGATCTCGGCGACGACGCGGGCGGCGTAGCTCGCGACGGCCTTGGAGAAGTTGCGATTGGATGCGTCGTAGGCGTCGAGGCGGAGGTCGATGTGCGGGTTCTGTGCGGCGAGGATGGCGGCGAGGTCGACCTGCGGGGTGCGCAGAGCGTGCGCCATCGTACAGACAGCGGCATCGCGCACCCGCGACCCCGCGTGCGACCCCAGCACACGTGCACGCGCACGTGATCCTCGTGTTCGGCGCCTGTACCACACACTTACTTACCACTCACTCGCTCACCACCACCACCACCATGTTCCGCGACATCCACATGAACACGGCCAAAGGCCTCCCTGCAGGCCTTCCTGCGGGCCTCCCAGACGTCCACATGAGCACCGCCAAGCTCGACACCACCCGCACCTTCAAGCAGGGCCAGTTCCGCCTCTGGGAGAAGGAGCTGCTCGACAGCCCAGAGGTCAAGCGCAAGGCGACCGTCGCCCAGCTCTGTGAGCGGTCCCCCGCCCCGTGACTCGTGCTCGCTGTCGTCGCCGCTGACCCCGCGCGCCCCCGCAGACTTCCTCGACTACTACTTCCAGCTCCTGGGCTACATCGGCTCGCGCAAGGACCGCCGCGCCAAGTTCGACGCCGACACCGCCGCTCGCGCGCTCTCGTCCTCTGAGCACCACAAAGAGTTCAAGTCGTATTGCGGGCGCGAGCGCGTCGTCCTCCGCAAGCGCCGCACGAAGCTCCGCGTCGATCAGTTCCACATCATCGCTCAGGTCGGACAGGGCGGCTACGGCGAGGTCTACCTCGCCCGCAAGCAGGAGACCGGCGAGGTATGCGCCCTCAAGAAGATGCGCAAACGGACGCTCTTCAAGATGGATGAGGTCAGCCCCCTCGATATATATTTCCTGGCGCGCGCCGGCGCTCATCTCGTCTCGATCTCGCGCCCAGATCCGACATGTCTTGATTGAGAGGGACATCCTGACGGCGACCAAGACGCCGTGGCTCGTGCGCCTCCTCTACGCGTTCCAGGACCCCTCCTTCGTCTACCTCGCCATGGAATACGTCCCCGGCGGCGACTTCCGCACCCTGCTCAACAACTCGGGCGTGCTCAAGGAGGAGCACGCCCGCTTCTACATCAGCGAGATGTTCGCCGCCGTCTGCGAGCTCCACAAGCTCGGGTACATTCACCGCGATCTCAAGCCCGAGGTAAGATCCCCGATCTGCGATCGCGCCGTGCGCCAAGCGCCCCTCCTCCGCTCGTTTGACCTCGTCCCGTCCAGAACTTCCTCGTCGACTCGAGCGGGCACGTCAAGCTCACCGACTTTGGCCTCGCGACGGGCGCGCTCAACCCCAAAGTCATCGACGCGCTCAAAGACAAGGCACGCTCTCCTCGCGATCGCCCCGATCCGTCCGTCGTGCTCACTTAGCGTCTGCCTTTCCCCCCTCCCTCCCCCCTCACCTCCTGCAGCTGGACAAAGTCAAGGACAAGGAGATCGTCCACCGCTCGACGATGGAGCGCCGCTCGATCTACCGCTCGATCCGCAGCGACGACCCGCGCTACGCAGACTCGATCGTCGGCTCGCCGGACTACATGGCGCCCGAGGTGCTCCGCGGCAAGCCGTACACCTACGCGGTCGACTACTGGTCCCTGGGCTGCATCCTGTTCGAGTTCCTCGCGGGCTTCCCGCCGTTTAGCGGGAGCACGCCCGAGGAGACATGGACGAACCTCAAGAACTGGACCAAGGTCCTGAGGAGGCCCGAGTACGACAAGCCGGAGGACCTCATCTTCAACCTCACCGACGTCGCCTGGGACGCCGTCACGAGGCCAGTCGTCCCCCCCCTTCCTCCTCCAAACATCGAGCTAACCGTCCGCCAGGCTCATCGCACACGCGAGCGTGCGCTACGCGCACCTCGACGACCTCGCCGCGCACCCCTTCTTCGCGGACGTGCAGTGGGAGCACCTGCGCGCCACCAGCGCGCCCTTCGTGCCCGCGCTCGACTCCGAGATCGACACGGGCTACTACGACGACTTCACGTCCGTCGACGACATGGCGAAGTACGCCGAGGTGCGCGAGAAGCAGCGCAACGTCGAGCGCGTGCGCGAGAAGGAGGAGCCGTTCGCGCGCGGCGTCTGGGTCGGGTTCACGTTTGGGAAGAACGGCCCCGGCGTGAAGGCGTTCAGCGCTATGGGCGAGGGGTACGACGACAGCGGCGCGATGGCTACCATATTCTGAGCCGAACGCTTCCCCTCGCGCGGCTGATTGATCGGTAGGTGCGACTGCTGCGTCCCCTTTCCCCGTTTGTGCTCACGCAGTCTGAGCCAGGCTGCTTTTACCCCTCTCTCGGCTGATTATAACAGAATCGTCGTCCGTCTGGAACGGCACCATGTAGCCTCAACACTCTTGTTTTCTTTTTTTCTTTTTCTTTCTTTTTTTACCATACCCCATCATGATATACCAACACCACCACCACCACCCCGCACACATCGCATTTCAAGAAAATAGAGACATGAATTAAAGAGAGTTCGGGTTGACGATGACGATGATGACGATGATGATAATAATGATGTTGTCTCTCAGCAGAATGGTATCGTGTCGTGTCGTGTCGTGTCCAGGCCCCTCCACCAACAAAAAGCAACGCAGGAACTCGGAAGCCCTTACCTAAATGTCTGCTGGCTGTACGTGCCCCGAATCGTCCATGCGCGCGCTAAAAGGGGAGAGGGAGAGGGGGAGGATTCAAATGGTCAGCGTCCCGCGAGCCGGGATCGACGACGATGATAGAAAGAATGTACGTACACGGCCTCGTCGACGAGCTCGGTGTGGTCCTTGACGCGCATGACGATCATGGGGAGGGCGAAGATGAGGCCTGCGACGAGCAGGACCCAGGTGGAGATGAAGATGTTCATGTAGCTACGGACACGTCGCGTCAGCGAGGTGGGCTCGACGACGACGACGACGACGACGATGACGATGACGGGGGGAGAAAGACACGCACGGGAGCTTCACGGCGTCTGCGCGCCAGACGCCCGCCGCACCCGCCGATTGAATCGACTTGTCTAAAATAAACCAGTCAATCAGTCATCCAGCCAGTCAGTCAGTCAGCTAGCCGGCCGGCCAGCCAGCCAGCCACTACGCGATACGCACAGAATCCGGTAAAGTAGGCGAGCTTCGCGGGGTCGTTGGACATGGCACCCATCATCCAGTACGCGGTCGTCTGCCACATCGCGTCCAGCAGACCACAGAAGATATACAGCCAAATACGGCCCGCATAACCGTGGTCGTGGATGTCCATCTTTGCGGCCTCGGGCGGGATCGACTCGCGCGTGTAGTTCCTAGTAGACGCACGCCCCCAGACCGTCGGAGGGGTTCAGGGGAGGACGGAGAATGCGAGGGGGAAGGGACTTACCGTTGGTAGAAGTACGCCCAGATGTGGATGACGAAGACCATGAGGAGGAGGACGAGCCAGCCCGAGAAGGCGCGGAAGCGGCGCGCGAGGCGGCGCTGGTCGAGGAGGAGCCCGATCGCGATCGACCCGACGATCTGCGAGAGCCAGTAGACGAGGTTGTTGAGCGAGCGCGCGCGGATGTTGAACAGCGCGCCGTTGTAGTCGTTGAACTCTGTCGTGCGGCGGGCGAGGCGTCAGTTGTCTGCGCTGCAAAGCCACGACCCGGGGGAGGTGCTCACGCCATGTGTAGAACCAGTTTGAGGCGAAGAACATGGGGAAAAGGAGGACGACCATGGGGTCGGTCTTCAGCGCGACGTAGAGCCCGTACAACTCGGTCTGCCAGGAGGGCTGGCGCGGCGCGGTGACTTTTGTGCCGTCGGTGCGGATCATCTTGTTAGGATCGGCCATGAGCATCGGGATGGTCACCCCGATGAGGGTCAGCACGAGGAAACCGATCTGGGGAAGCAAAGTGAGCACGCGAGCAGAGCGACTATCAAACGAGCGAGTGGACTGACATAGGTTCCGTTTCCAACTGAGTTTTGAAATCATGTTATGAACACCCTACATGAGAGCGAGCGCATCGCTGCGAATTCACTCACCTGCGTTGGCCTACAGAAAGGGACTCGATGATCATTTCGACCGATATACCCATGACAGGTGCGTACCGTAGAATGGAAGTTTTGTCCTAGGGACACCGAAGCACCGACAACGCCGCCCAGATTGAAGATAGCCCAAAAGACGCCGATGTACTTTCCCTTCTCGCTCTCGGTCGGATAAGCCAGCATGATGGAGCCCTGGGCCGTCCAGAGGAGGCCGGCGCAGATACCGAGGATGGCGCCGGCCGTGATAACGAAGGCCCCAGCGTGGCTGTGGATGTTCACGGCGCTAATGATTTGATGAACATCGAGTTTGGGAAGACGGGCCGGAGGCGGGAAAGGACTACTGACAGATAGGAGCCAATGTAGAGCGCGTAGCCAGTGCTTCCGATGAGGAGCGTGAGCTTTGGGCCGAGCGTGTTGTTGATAGAGCTATTTTATGCATGGTTTTCATTTATAAAAAAAACACTATATAGAGAGATGGCTCGAAGAGGGCACATACCCGGCAAAGAAAGCAAAAAAGGAAAAGGTCGCGTAGAGGGCGACGTTCGCATTTGCGCTAGTCGTGCTGTCGACCTGACCACCCGCGCCCAGGCCATTGAGCGCGTTGAAAAGACCGGGGCCCATGAAGCAGACGAAACCCAGCATCGAGACCTGGGTGAGCGGATGGTAGTAGACGCCCTTGAGCCCGGTAGGACGCTCGAAGATCTCCGCCGCAGACTGAGAGCCATCGTCGCTGGTGCCGCTAGCGTAGCCTGCCTTTTCGCCGACGGGGTCCGACATTGGGAGGGGAAGGACTGGTGGAGGGGAGCTAGGAAGAAGGAGAGGAGGGCAAGGAGGGGGACATATATATGAAGAGGGAGCAGAGTCACGCCAATATGATGGAGCTAAGGGCTGCGTGCTTATCGTGGGCGGAGAGTGTCCCCCCTCCTGGAACCACATCCACCTCCGAACTATCGCCTCCATGCTTCCTTTCGTCTCAATCCAATCTTCATCAAATGTTCCATCTGAGCATCGCCCATGTGCCTTCTCCTAAACGTCAGTCGTGTGTCCGGTTCTAGTCTAACACATTCCTCCGTTGGATCTCGAGTTTCATAGAGGAAGGGCGAGCCCATACTGACAACACCGGGTGCTGTATCCTGTCGACACATGTAGCGAAAGACTAGCAGAGTCGAGACAGCTATCTCACAACATCAGCCGATATCGGCACGCTTTAGCGTTCAGCGCTTCTTGATGCCTACGGCCAGGGCCATAGACGCCTATATACACCCTCCGAGGAGCTCGGTCACCCACTCAAGGAACATTTCGTCGCATACTTCGAGGCCGTCTACTATCCAACATACACCACACACAAACGCACTGCACGAGGCCACGGAAACGAGAACACGGGGCTGGAATACGTCACATAGGCGGTCGTTCAGTAGATCATCAGAAAACAAGTGGGGGAAGCAGTGAAACGAAAGCAAACAAAAAAATGTTCTAACAGGCAGAAAGAGTAGAATAAAACACCCAAGGAAACCCATCCCTTTACTCCGAGACAGCCGTCGCGACTCGCTCACGGAGGGCATCGGCCGAATCTGTTGTCGCGTGGCCGGAACGAGCCGACTGGCTGACGTTCGCCAGAATGGGCTTCAGCACGGTGTGGTAGGTCGTTTGGGCGCCCTACGTCATCACAAAATATCGTCAGCCCGCCTTCATGACACGTCATGTGCAAAAATAAATGTACGCACGCGGAACGCAGGCAGCTGCAGCCAGAGGATGAAGAGGGTCTTGAAAGCGAAATACCACGGGAAGTAATACAAAACAACACGGAGTGCGAATCCTTCGGTGAAGTTGAAGAAACCGAACACGACCCAGTAAGTCAACCACTGAATGTCATCTTGGTGGCCGGGAGTCTCAATGGCCTTGAAGGACAGGTAAGCGGGGAGTGCCCAGCCGACGAGGTTAGAGACAGGGGCGGCGAGCGAATTGATGAAATGGAAGAGGGTGACAAGTCCGACAGCGCCAATGAAGGCGTATGTCTTTGGGACCTGCGTGCGTTGCTCAAAGTTGACAAGGATAGGGTACTTGGTAAGCTAATAAAGGGCACACGACAACAGCACATCAGGGGTCGACGGCGAACGTTTAATCGTAAAAAAAACGATCAGCGTACCTCCTTATCCAGCTGGGCAAGGTAAAAATTGGCCTTGGCCTGAGCCTGCTGGAAAATGGGGTGGTCCTGTACTTTTTGCGCGGAAGACATCTGTGTATCGGTCCACGAGAAACGAGGCAGGACGGCCAACGATGCAAGTGAGCACACAGAAGACAGTCGAAGGGCGGGGTGAGGAGGGATGATGAAAATGAAAGACGTACAACTGAAGAAGAAGAAACAGATAGAAGGGTCGTCGTCGTTGGTGAAGAAAGGGAGGGGTTGCGTCGACGGGTTGATATGGGATTGATGACACGTGTTTGCGTCACCAACGGAATACGTCAGCTTGGTGCGAGGCCCTTGAAGCGCAGCTCCATCCACGTCTACGCGAACGGCTCAGGACAGCATGTCGCAAGACACTGCAGCTGCATACGATGCGATAAAGGCAGGTCATCTCGATGTCATAGGTTTCTCGTTGCTCATTTGGTTGTGTCCAGCAATTGCACCAATCTCTTCCGGCGTTCTCTCCTTACATCGCTGTCGGCCTGCTTCCGTACATCGCGTTCTTTCTCCTTACTGCGACTTTTGCCCTCGCCTTTTATTTCTCAACGTGAGCCTACAACTATCCCACACTTCTTGGCTGTCTGACAATATCATGTCTCAGTCTTTCAAAAGACACCCTCCCAGTCCGCGAGACAGTGGTCGCTCTGACGGCCAGCGCGTTGGGCGGCTTTGGAGTGGTCGCGCTCTTCTGCACTGTTGGCGTATACGTGTAACCCGCCTGTTCCCCGTGAAGGATGCCAGTATTGACCTCGTCTGATTGATGGTATTTAATTGTTGACGCGCCATCCGTGCCTGCAAGCGACACACTGCCGTGTCGTGAATATCGACCTCGCACCGCAGGCGAGACGTGTCACGTACTGTATAAAGAATGGTAGACCCTTCGTCGGCGCTGCGCATCTGAGAAACATGCACACTTCAACGAAACGCCCGAGGTATGCACGGGTCGCGAACGCACCTGGATTTCCTTCGAAAAGGCTTCCATGTGCCCGCACTCGGGGCACTTTTCGGTTACCTTCACGGGTCCCGCAGTCAGTCTTCGGCAGAAGGCCGCTGACGAGACACGCTACGCTACCTTGAGCTGGGCATCTGAGCCCTCGTGCGTCTTGGTCTGCGTCTTTCGCTTCTGTCTCAGCACGGACGGAAACGCGTCTGGGTGGGATCGCGTCGTGATCTCGATGTTCTCATATGCTGCGCGTCTTTGATTGAGTCCACCATTCGTCTGATACTGAGCCGGGTTTGTGACATACATTTGGCCGGTTCCTTGTGCCCGCATTGCTCGCATTTCACTGACGCCTCGTCGCCGTGGGGCAGGTCTAATAGCGTACCGCAATCCCCGCAGAAGAGGAGGGAGCCTATAGTCGATAAAATCTCGGTCAACTAGATGTCGTCCCACCGCGAAAAACAACTAACCTATTTTATGCGCAGAGGAAGGCATGGATTTAGAACATCGGTGCACCGAGGATTTTAGAGATCCTTGAAGTTTGCTAACTGTATTTACGCAATACCGGAGTGCACGTGACTGCGGGCGATGACGGATTCAAGACGTTCCGCATCCGGCCAGATGCGCCCCGCTGAAAACGCATGGAGCACACCAGGACGTCCCAGAGCCCTCGATGGCCTTTGTTTCAACTGTCATGGGTATCGTAGAATGAAAATTGGGCGCTGAAATTTCGCGTTTTTTGTTATACAGGCATCGCCCTACAGCGCCCGACGAATGCATACCGGTATGTCTCGTTGCTACCAGAACTCTGACCTCCGTATCAAGAAGCAGGTTATCATGATCTATCACCATGTTCTCTGTCCGAATACAATAACACCTTTCGGCATTGCGCGCTTTTTGTTTTCTTCCTTTCTCCGTCAGGCCTTTATATTCCCTGCAAGGATGGCCTCTCGTATGCTTTGGCTCTTTCCCAGGTTTCTCTTCACCCCCTACCGCTTCCCCGCACGCTGGCGTGCCACTCTAGACAAAGGACTTTTCACGACCTCTAGCTTTACCTCCAACATCTAATTGACTGTTCCATCCGACTGTACACGTTTTTTTCGCACTTACGCTTTACTACTCCCCGACGCGCGCACACGTTGAATGACCCTGCCCCGCACCGAAGCTGATATCATCATGACGCCACACAACGACCCCACGGACCTGCCCCGTCCACGCTCCGAAAGATACCTCAAAGAATGCCGCCTCTTCAAACTGACAGACATCGTCCGCCTCGCGCGCGAGCGCCAGCAGCGGATCTGCCGCGAGTACAAAAACACCGCGGAGTCGATACCCAGCCTGTCCAAGCTGAAGGCGAGGAGAAAGCTCCTTGACCCGGAGAGTCCCCTCAAGGGCCTCAATCTCGGCCGACTGGTCAATGCGTTCGAGGACCAGGCCAAGTTCCATGGCTGGGAGAAGGCTCCCGTCGTTGTAGCTTCCCCAAGTCCATCGCCACGCAATGAGCCCCAGCCAAACCCGGCGGCTCATCCACCGTATGTCCCGGTTCTTTGATTGCTCTGTCCGTGGCGCAGCTAAACGGTGGCTTTACTTTTGTAAGAATGCTCCAGGAGAGGCCCCGATCGCCGATCGCTTCTCCCCCCAGCACATCTGACCGACGCGCTGAGCTCGCGTGGAAGATGGACTGCTGGCAGGCGATGCTCGAGCGCGAGCAAGAATTCATCCGCCATCGGCGGCAGGTCGACCCCCAGCTCATGGATCGGTACCGATGGGCCTCGCGCGAATACCAGCACGATCGCCAGATCACGCTCTGGTGGCAACGCCTGGTCCTCGACGATCCAAAGCGACCGCGCAGGGGCGACGCGCCGCCGACGCAGGCAGACGGGGGCGACTGGCAGAGCCCCGCCCCCGCGCACTGTCTCCGGTCCCACGAAGAACACCGCGCGCAGCATTCGTACTACGATCCTGCGCGGGACGCCTACTCGAGCCGTCACGGGCTCCAGGAGCTGGACACACGCCTCGGCCGACAGGAGCACCCTGCGGGCGGCGCGCGGCACCACGAAACGCGCGCGACTCACCTCCCCCCTCGGCAGCGCCGACGTGTCACGGAGAGGTGCACGAAGCCGACGCTGCCCTCGCCACGGCCCCACCATATGCGGCTCTTGTCCCCCTTGCATCTGCCCTGGCCGGCCGCGCAGCACACCCTCGTCCCCCCAGATTACGCATTCACCCCCGTTTATTCGCTTCCGCGGCACGGTCGCGATCCGGTGGAGCGTGCGGATTTGAGGCATTTCGAATGCGTGCCTGGTGCGTCCTCCAGCGCCCGCCTCTTCCTGGACGACGTCTTCTCACAGACACGCGATGTTTTAGCTGACAGAGAGCACGGATCATTCGCGCGCGCGATGCCCCGCATCTTTATATCTCCAGAACTGGCGCCCTCGGACGACTCTGTCGTTACTGATGCTCCCAAGCCACGGAGAATTGCTCCGTTGTTGATCCCTTGGCTCAATGAGCCGGATCGTCTATCCCCAAAGGTGGCTGATCGCATCGCATCTCTTTGTATCACTCAGCTCATACGCAGTCGCCAGGGTCATGCTCTTCTTACACCGGCATCCTTGTCACGGCCAAAGAGAAGATCGGAAGAACAGGCCCCGGATCCTCAGGTGACTCGTCTTTTGGGCCCGTTTCTTTCATCTGTGCTGATAACACGTCTTCGAAGCCTTGCAAGCGTTTCAAGCCCGACGCGGACGACGCCGAACCCTCAGACAACGCCCTCAAGCTGAGGCTCTTCCCCGACCGGCCGTGACGTCGATGACCCGAACGAACATTTATTTTCTGATTTACCTTTTCCACGAATCATGTCTCTTCTGAAGGACCTTTGTCGGATAGATTGTGTGCTTTGCTTAACGACCGCGCGCTCACGACCCGCATGATGCTTATTGTGTTATTTCTCTTCCATGCCACTCATGCGTTTTTTTCTGTATACCTATAGTTATTGTGTCGATTCTCTGTGCCCATCCGTATGTATTCATAGTTTCTGGCCGCTTTTAATATATCTCTCTTCTCATGAATTCCTCGACATCGACGAGACGGCCAGCTATGATCTTATCTTATCTCATGATCTGGATGAAGAATCGACTGATCCGTATCATATCTTGATCGACGGAGCCGACTACTAACTTACGAACGTACTGCCATCATGCCCGACCCAACCTCGCAAGCTAACTATTTGGAGATCGCCACCGGACACGTCCACTTTGACTGGACAGTGGACTGGGAAAAGCTGATCATCTCGGGGGCCGCTACGCACACGCTGACGGCCAAGCAAGAGGGCGTCGACAAAGTCATGTACGTGCCTGTGTGCTGATATCTTGCCGACCCCACGTCTTCTCAACACCGCGGGACGCTCGGCAGACTCGACACTGCAGATCTCGATATATCGAAGGCTGAAGTGGATGGACGCGAGGTGTCGGTGAGGCTTCTGGACTTGGAGCTGCAGGATGCGTTTGCCTGACCGATGGTGGTTGCAGTACGCGTTGGGGGAGAAACATGCCGTGATGGGATCGTCCCTCACCATTCCCTTGTCCGCCGCGGTTCAGGTTGGGTCCCAGGTCACGGTCAAGATATACTACGAGACCACCGAGAAGTGCACCGCGCTCCAGTGGCTTTCGAAAGAGTGCGTGTCCCCGTCTCGCTCTTGCTCGAGGGAGGTAAAATCTCATCGCACTGAGAACAGGCAGACGCAAGGAGGCAATTTTCAGTATCTCTTCAGTCAGTGTCAGCCCATCTACGCGCGCGCGCTGGCCCCGTTGCAAGGTTCGTCGTGCGCTCCATCCCCCACGAAACATCATCACCGCATCGACCCGCTCTCGCAGACACGCCCTCCGTCAAAATCGTACGTCGTCTGATATGACCTGGATCTCGCACGCTTCGGGGAACTGACCAGTCTGCAGACGTACAGCGCCAGCGTAGCGTCGACTCTTCCGGTCCTCCTGTCCGCCGTCCGCGTTTCACCACCGTCGGAAGGCCCAGCCCACGACGGCAAGGTCATCGGCCAGGAATCGGTCACATATACGTACAAACAGGTGGGAAGACAACCAGAGGTCCTGCCCCTCTCCTTTCGCTAAATGTGAGACAGCCCGTCCCGATCCCATCGTATTTGATCGCCATCGCCAGCGGGAACCTGCGTTACAAGGCATTCGCACCCGTCGAGGGCAGGCCGTGGAAGAGCGGGGTCTGGGCGGAGCCGGAGCTCATGGAGGCCTCGTTCTGGGAGTTCAGCGAGGACACCGGGAGGTGAGCCTCGTCCACTCTAGATCCCTTCGGCCTCCTCACCACGTATCCAGATTCTTGGCCAAAGAGGAGGATATCGTCGGCCCGTACAGGTTTGGAGTGTATGACCTCTTGGTTTTGCCTCCTTCGTTCCCTTACGGTGGGATGGTGCGTGGACCCCGCGCTCGCGTCATTCGACGACTGATTCAACTCGTAATCGCAGGAAAACGCTTGTCTCTCGTTCTTGACCCCAAGTACGTTCGCTCTCCGCCTGGCGGCGCACGCGCTTACCAGGTGAACGCAGCTCTTTTGGCCGGCGATCGCTCCCTCGTCGATGTGGTCGTACACGAGCTGACCCATTCCTGGTTCGGCAACGGCGTGACGTGAGTCTATCGCCTCGAAATCCGTGGATCTCCGCGCTCATCCTAATTTTCTGTGTGCGTGCGTGCGTGCGTGTGTGTGTGTGTGCAGGCACGCCGAGGCGACCCATTTCTGGCTGAACGAGGGCTGGACGACGTACATCGAGCGCCTCCTGCAAAGCTTCCTCCACTCGCCCGCCGAGCGCGGATTCTCGTACCTCATCGGGTCCACGGCGCTGTACGAGGCGCTCAACCTGTACAAGGACAAGCCCAAGTACCAGCGCCTCGTCATCGAGTTCGAGCCCGGGGAGGACCCCGACGACGCGTACAGCAGCGTCGCGTACGAGAAGGGCGGGAACTTTTTGCTCTACCTCGGTGCGCACGTGCTTTTGTATTTTCTTGTGTTTGGGTCGTCTGAAGGTGTTTGGTTTGCAGAGCGCACGTTGGGCGGGCTGGACGTGTTCCTGCCGTACGTGCGCGACTACGTGGACACGTTCATGGGCAAGTCGATCACGACGGACCAGTGGAAGTCCCACCTCTTCGCCTACTTCAAGGCGCACGGCGGCGAGGCCAAGATCCGCGCGCTCGAGAGCGTGGACTGGGACGTACGACCCCCTCGCATCTCTCTCCGGTATTCATGATGTGCTGAGACGGGGGCTTGCGTGTGCAGGCGTGGCTGTACGGCGAGGGCACCCGGCTGCCCGTCGAGATCGAGTACGACATCAGCCTCGCGGAGCCGGCGTACCGTCTAGCGGCGCGCTGGGACGCGGCGCGCGACACCCCAGACGCGTCCCAGCTCGACTTTGACGCGTCCGACGTCGCCTCGTTCAACTCGAACCAAAAAAGTATGCCCCTCCCTCCCTCCGCCCCCCCGTCCACGCCCCTCACGCCCGTCCCCTTTCTCTCTCCTTTCCCCGCGCCCAGTCGTGTTCCTCGAGCGCCTATACACCTACGCGCCCCTCCCCTCCACGCACATCGCCCACCTCGGCGCGCTCTACGCCCTCTCGACGTCCCCAAACGCCGAGATCCGCCTGCGCTTCTACACCGCCGCCCTCCGCGCCCCGCGCTCCGCCGCCGCCCGCGCGTTCGCGGAGCCCGCCGCGCGCTGGGTCGTCGGCGCGGACGGGACCGGCGTGCTCAAGGGCCGCATGAAGTTCTGCAGGCCCGTGCTGCGCGCCGTCGCCGCCGTCGATCCTGCGCTCGCGCGCCGCTTCTTCGAGGGCGCGCGGGGCGCGTTCCACCCCATCGCGAGGAAGCTGATAGAGAAGGTGAGCGCTGAGCGCTGAGCGGCGGCGGCTCCGCGCTTTGTTTTGTTTTGTTTTGTTTGCTCGGCAGGATGTGCTGACGTCGCGATGCGCAGGATCTCGCGTCGGCGTGAACGAACGCAGAAAAACGCGCTTGAATATTCAGAGAAAAAAAGCCTCCCCCCCCCCCCCCCCCGCCTGCTGGGGACGCCGTGGACGTTTGTAGGTAGCGATCACGAGCGTGCCGTGTAGTACAGAAGCTGCCAATCTCGATATCCTTCATGTCGTAAGAGCAAGACGCGCCGCCATCCTGCGTAGTCCGTAGTTCTATCTACTTGAACCCGCCCCAAAGATCCCCGAACACGTCGTCTTTTTGCTGCGCCGCGGCGGCCGGCGCACCGAACGCGTCGCCCCCCGCGCCGCCGCTGACCGACGCGGACCCGCCCCAGATATCGGTCGTGTTGAAGAGCTGCTGCTGCGTGGCCGTCGTCGTCGTCGTCGTCGTCGAGGACGGCTGGGCGCCCCAGATATCGCCTGGGGCGGGTGCCGCGGGGGCGGCGTTCCAGCCGTACCCGACGCCCCAATTCCCGCCTGCTTGCGCAGCTGGACCCACAGCCGGAGCGGGGGGCTGAGCGTAGCCCGCGCCGCCGCCCGTCGCGGCCCAGGGAGACGGGGCGTGCGCGGTGGGGCTCTGCGCGGAGGCGAAGGTGCCGAACGCGGATGGGGGCTGGGGGGCTGCGTGTGCGGGGGTGGAGAAGAGCGAGAGGATGTCCTGCTTGACGTCTTTCCTCGGTGCCGAAGATGCCGAGGCGGAGGAGGAGGGGGCGGGGGCGTGGAAGTCGAGGGAGAAGAGGTCGTTTTCGGGCGCGGTGGGTTGCGGGGGCGGGGGCGTGGGTTGCGGGGGCGGGGGCGTGGGTTGCGGGGGCGCGGGAGCGGAGGCGGGGACGGATCTGGCGGTGCTCGTGGTGCGCGCGTGTTGCGTCGAGAGCAGCTGGTGGGCTTGCGGCTGGCGGGCGGTGATGGGCGGCCGGGCGGGCGCGGACGAGGAGGAGGACGAGCGGCGCGGCGCGGACGCTTGGGGGGCGGTCGGCGCGGGGGGGTCCGCTGCGGGCGCGGGGGCGCCGCTGTCGAGGACGGCGGGGTCGGAGGGGGGCGGGCCGTCCATTGCCCAGCGGCGGGACTCGTACTTTGAGCGGATGAAGGACTCCATTTTACTGTGTGTGCGGGTGTGTGTGTTACGGGGTGATGGATTGGGAGGGAGGAGGGGAGGGACGTACTGATCTGGAGGGACGTGGCCGGATTTGAGGTGGGCTTCCCAGTAGAGATTTGCCCTGCGGTTGCCCCATTTCGTGATGGACTAGATAGAGGGAGGGCATGCGCGCACGCGATGCAGGCGGGGTCGGATCGGGTCGAGTCGAGTGAGCGGGTGAGCGGGCGCGGACGTACCTCCATCTGCTCGGGGGTCCAGGTATCGAGGTCGATGGACTTGACCTTGCTGATGTGGGTGCCCATGCCGCGGTGGATGCCTGAGCAGCGGATGCACAGGAATACGCCGCTGTCAATCGGGCGGGGGTTCAGCGTCGGCGGCGAGGTGTGAGTGTGGAGAGGGGGGGCATTACAGGTTCCATGAGGCCCAGCGGGGATCTGCGCGGTGGCGAGGGTGAGGACGGTGGGAGGGCGGGTGAGAGGGCGGTGGGGGGACGGACCGTTGTGTTTGCAGTCTGAGCAGGTCTTGTTTTCTGGGCGCTTTACGAGCTCGCGGAGGATCTTTGTGTGCCGTTCTGTGGTTGCCCTGTCCTGCCGTGACATTGTGGATGAATGAGCGGGGAGAGGGAGGAGAGGGAGAGGGAGAGGGAGAGGGAGAGGGAGAGGAGAGGAGAGAGCAAGGCGTGGGCGGTGGGCGGTGTCGAGTACGTAAGGCGGGCAGGACAGTGCACCACCGCGCCAACAAAGTCGCCAAGACCTCTTCATATCATAAAATGCCGGATCTCACACACAGCGTCCGTCCTTGCGCCTTGCTCGCTCTGACACCCCCTTCATAGTCAAAGCATCTTCGCTCCCCACAACCGACTCGCACGACACTACGACTTGCGGCAAGGGACACGAAGCTGACATGCCAGGCGACGCCAGCGCTCTCATCGCGTCCGAAAAACCTCGACAGCCGCACTCCCCGTCGTTAGAGAGAGCGGAGCACGGGCTGTCTCCCTCTGCACCCCCGCCTCCCCACCGCGCGGGCTCACTGAGCCACGGTGCGCCCTATGCGGAGCACAACGGCATGGCGCGTTTCTGGGCGCGGTTCAAGGGCAGAGGCAGGAAGAAGGTGGGCTGGGCCGACAGCGCAAAAGCCATCGTATTCTCATCTTGTACGCCCCCCGTCGTCTCGGAACCAACGCCGTCGCTCATCGGGGTACGGGTACAGGGCTGAACGCCTTCCTGATATTCATCCCGTTCGCCTTTGTCGCGCGGTACCACGAGTCCTGGGGCCACGGCGCCGCCTTCGCATGTAAACACCCTGAGTTTCCTCGCTCGACGGGTCGTGTCTGACCGCCGCGCTGACGCGCCGCCTATGATAGTCGCGTTCCTGTCCATAGTGCCCCTCGAGAAGCTCTTCGACTGGGGCGGCGAGCAGCTGGCGCTGTACTGCGGCGAGGATCTCGGAGACCTCATCGTCGTGACCCTGAACAAGTGCTCTTTTTCATATCGTCGCTCGCGCTCGAGACGAGACTGACTGACTGACCGCTTCGTGCAGCGCCGTCGAGGCCACGCTGGCCATCATCCTGCTCCTGAAGTGCGAGTACGTGCCACGCCGCCTCGTCGTCGTATATGCCACATCTTAGAATTTCAACGCTGATCTCGCGCCGCGCAGACTGAAGCTCCTGCAGTCCACCATCGCAGGTACGCTCGCTCCCCTTGCTGCACCGCGCTGCGCCGCGGGTGCGCACGTCCGAGCCCGTCTGACGCGTCCCGCAGGCGTCGTGCTCCTCCACCTCCTCCTCGTGCCAGGAACCGCCTTCCTCGTCGGCGGCGCGCGGATCTGGGAACAGCAGCTCCACCCGACGCGCACGCAGCTCAACCACACGCTCCTCACCCTCGGGTAAGCCCCCCCTCCTTGCACCCCCTCGCTGCTTGAGCGCGTCTGACGGGAATATGATCGTAGAGTCCTGGCGCTGGTCGTGCCCGCGGCGTTCTTTGCGGCCCTGGACCAGGGGCTGACGACTAACGCGGACGGCAGCGAGTCTGGAGGGGGCGTCGTCGTCGACGCGCTCCGCGCGGACTTCCTGCGCCTCAGCCGCGGCTTCGCGATCGTCCTGCTCGTGGTGTACGCTCCCGTCCCGTCGCCCACTCGCACCCGCCGCTCGCTGACTATGCCTTCTGGCGTGTTTGTGTGTTGCCTTATTTGTCGAAACCAGCTACGTCTGCTCGCGCTTCTACCTGCACGACCCGCCCGGGCAGGACAACGCGTTCCGGCTCCCGGCCGGCGCGCCGCAGGAGGCCATCGAGCGCGAGCGCGAGCTGGCGAACGCGGAGCCGGAGGTGAACCCGGTCGGGTGCGTCGTTTTGTTGGCCGTGACGGTCGCGATCATGGCGGTCATGGCGGAATTCGTACGTCTCTTCGTCTGGCTCCGTGCGCTTTTCATCGGGGTAACGGTGCGCGCGCTAGCTCGTCGAGAGCATCGAGTTTGTGCGCGAGCAGGGGAACATCCAAGAAGAGTGCGTCCGCCCCCTGCGCTCCATTTTCTCGAGTCGCGCGCTCACGCGGCCCGCGCAGGTGGTTCGGCCTCGTGCTCCTCCCGCTCATCTCCTTCTCTGCCGACGGCACGGTCGCGATCGTCTACTTCGCGCGCTCGCTCCTCCAGGCGCTCCTCGGCTCCAAGCCCGCGCCGCCGCCCGACTCGGTCGCGGAGGCCAAGGCGATCGACCTCAGCATCCAGTTCACGCTCTTCTGGCTGCCGTTCCTCGTGCTGCTCGGCTGGTGGACGGGGCGCCCGCTCACGTTTTTGTTCGGTGGGTCTGTCCCGCGGCGCTCGTGGTCATGGTAAAGTTCAAGGAATGGGTGGGCTGACGGAGCGGTGTGCGCGTGCGCGCGCGTGTAGATCTGTTCGAGGTGACGGTGCTCATCGGCTCGTGCTTTCTCGTGAACTACATCACGGCGGACGCGAAGACGAACTGGGTGGAGGGCATCATCATGATCGCCTTTTACCTCATGATCGTGCGTCGCCGCCTTCGATTATCCACCTTTTTTTTGCTGACCGCCGGGGCGCGACGCAGGGCCTGTCGGCGTGGTATTATCCCGGCCAGGCGGAGATCGGCGTGTTGGACGCGTGCAGGGAGAGCATCGCCGAGGCGCTCGCCGCTGGGGTGGGCGCGGGCGCGGGCGCGGAGTAGGCTGGGCAGCGCACCTGTTTCGCCATGCGCGTCGCGCGAGTGTGTCTGCAGTGTTGATACCCGTAGTGCCCACGGCGTCGTCGCCGTACCCGCATACGCTCAGGTTTTCTTTACGTCGAAAGGAGATGAATCATCCCGGTTGTGCTTGTGTGGAAGATGCTTGGATTTAGCTGCGATTAGACCACGTCTGTCTGTGTGAACTCGAATCGGATTGCACGCAGCTCTCAGGGACGGTATTCTACGAGACACTGCAAAAGCTAGAAAGCACGGAGGACAGCTGCGACGACGGGGGAGCTATTACAACATGCACGACGAACAACGCCTAATACAGCACAGAGCCGAAACTACACATGACTTCTTCCGGGCTCCCACTCCCACATTCAGACCCCCTCCCGCTTCCGCCCACCGCCGGCACCTCGACGCGCAAACCCCACCACGCCGTCCTCCACGGCTCCGCAGCCACCGCCTCCCACCCCACCCCCCCTCCGCACCCGTAAACGCGCGACTCAGCACCACCGCCCGGATCGGGCACGCCCGCGCGCCCGCCGCGTCGCGCAGCGCACAGCACGCGCGCACGAGCCCCTGCAGCACCGCGCACCACGCCGCGTCCGCGTCCCGCGTCTCTGCGTCCAGCATCGCCGCGAGCCGCACGCCGCGCGCGACGGGCGCGTCCGCCGCCCACGCGCGGAGCTCCCCCTCCTGCGCGCCGCCGTCGGCATCGCCGTCGCCGTCGAACCCAGGGGCGCACAGCGAGGCGAGCACGCCGCGCCGCGCGTCGCTGCGGCGCACGGCATCGGGCGTGGGGAGCGCGCACGTGGCGCGGGCGCAGGTGAACGCGTACTTGTCGCGGAGCTCGTGCTGCCGCGCGCGCCGCGGGAGGAGCGTGGTGCTGAGGTAGGTGATGGTCGCCTGCGCGCCGGCGGGGATGGGCTGCGGGGCGCGGACTTCGAGGGAGAAGGAGTCGAGGTCCCAGAAGCAGTGTGCGTTGGGGCTGCAGCTGCCGCGGGCGTCGACGCGCGAGCCGTCGAGGGCGGGGGTGGGGGTGGGGGTGGGACGCACCTGTGGTTGAAGCGCGAGGTCATGTCGCAGACGCCGGCGTACGCGAGATCGCCGCTGCCGGGCAGCGTGCCGATGAGCAGCGCGTTGGTCTCGACGATGCCGCGGAGGTCGGCGGGGTTGGCGGACTTGTAGTTGGTGAGCCTCTTGAGGAACGCGCGGTCGGTCGCGTTCGTGTGGTTCTCGACGACCATGGCGAGCATCGCGTCCGGGTGGAGGCCGCCCGCGCGCTGGTCGTAGGGCATCATCTCGGGGAGGACGGGTAGCGGGCGCTCCTTCGCGATGAGCGCGCCCGCGGCGTGCGCGCGGGCGAGGACGACGCCCTTGCCTGCGTCGGGGACGTCGGTGATGTTGAATGCGCCGACGGGGGCGAACGGCGTGGGGAAGGACGGGGTGGCGAGGATGCGTTCCTTCACGCCTGGGTAGAGGAGGCAGGTGGCGCACGCGGTCGGGGGCCAGACGAACGTGGTCGGGGGCGGGGGGAGGACGGTGACGACCATGGCGTGGTTCGGCGCGGCGAGGAGACGCGCGAACGCGTCTGCTTTGGCCTCTTTGAGCGACATGGACGGTGCGCGTGGACGGGGAAGGCCCGACGGGATGGGGAGTGGCGTGGCGTCCTTGACGCGTTGCACCTTGACGGCGTCGACAGGCTTTTTCGCGCTGGCGGGCGGTCGCGGGGCGTCTTTGCGGGCGTTGGGGGCGAGCAGAAATCCGCGGCGCATGGTGGAGGAGGACAAGGAGGAGAAGGAGAGCAGCACGCACCGTAAGCGGGCGCCGGAGCTCAGAACACGCATGGCATCCGGGTACGATCCTGAATCAGATTATAACTTAAGAAACACGCAGAATACAGATTGGAGCAACAGGCGTCAGATCCCGACTCGCCGCCGCGGCGTCTGCGTCACCCGCGACCCAGCCCCGACACCCGTGTGCCGCGGCGTCCCCGGCACGATCACCTTGGCGCTCGACCCCGTCGCCGCCTTGACCGCCTCCGCCTCCTCCTTTGCCTTTTTCGCCGTCCTGTGCGACATCGACGCGCGGTCAGTCGCGCGCTTCACAGCACCGCTCGCAAAGGGAGAGAAACACGTACTCCTCGCGCTGCTTCGCCATCTCGGTCTCCAGCTCGGCCCGCTTCGAGAACTCGCGGTCGGCCTGCCGCCGCGACCCACGCTCGTCAAAGTTCTTCTCCCGCACCGAATAAAACACGGATCCGAGCTCGGCTGCGCAAAGAGAAAAAGTTAGTGTGTTTGTGTGTGTGAGCGTGCGTGAGAACGCAACGCGTACCGAGCCAATACGGGTCCACCGCGGTCACCTGCGTCATGTACTCCTTCGAGGTCAGGATCAGCTCGTGGTAGATCACGTACGACGGCGTATCTGTGCGTGCGACGGCGCCAGCGTCAGCATCCGTTCCGCGGGGACGAGTCAAGCAACGATTCGGCGCTCACATCCCAGTCCGTACAGCGCGCTCGTGGGGTGCAGGTGCGTCGGCAGGCCAGAGCGGATGTTCACGAACTCGCCGATGCCCTTCACCCGCGCCGCCTGGTGGAAGTACCCGGACGCGATCGCCTTCCTGCACACACGCACGGTCTCAGCATCGGTTCGCGCGCGCGATAGACAAAGGAGGACGGCGGACGAGCGGATGGGCGGGCGACGTACCGGATCACGTCAAAGTCCGTCCCGGCCGAGATGATGTCCATCTTCTGGAACTTCATGATGTCCTCGAGCTGCACGCGCACCTCCCGCGCCTTCTTCAGCAGCTTCGGGTGCAGGAAGTGCCGCAGGCCCCAGTCGTCGCGGTACCTAGACGGAGACGACCGATCAACTCGTGCGTGGCACAGCGACGGCAAGCGCGCCTGCTCACCCGTGGCTCTTCCACTGGTTGAACACGTTCAGGAGCGTCAGGTGGTCGCTCTCGGGCACGTTGAACTTCTCGCGCGCCGCGTCGGCCTCCTCCATCCGCTCTTTCGGGCGGTAAAACACGCTCGGCACGGACAGCATCGAGACGATGGTCAGCATTTCCGACGAGCACTTGTACTCGACCGACGTGATCAGCATCTTCGCCATCGACGGCTCCATCGGGAACTCGGACATCTTGCGCCCGCTCGGGGTCAGGTCCCCGACGTTGTCGAGCGCGCCGAGCACCCACAGTTGATACATAGAATTAAGGATGTTTGCCTGGACGAATGAACGAGTGAGCTCGCCGCGGCATATACGAAGGGAGGCGGGAGGGGAACTACCTGCGGCGGAGGATCCATAAAGTCAAACTCGAGCAGGTTCTTCACCCCGAGCGACTTGAGCAGCAGCACGGTGTTGGCCAGGTTCGTGCGCTGGATCTCGGGGATCGTGTTCTCGAACAGCTCGTTCCTGTACGCCATCTCCGTGTACAGGCGGTAGCAGAAGCCGCTGCCCGTGCGCCCCGCCCGCCCCGTGCGCTGGTTCGCGTTCGCCTGGCTGATGGGCGTGATCTGCAGCGCGTCCATGCCCACCTTGGGGTTGTACACCTTCAGCTTTGAGTACCCGGCGTCCACGACGTACAGGATGCCGTCGACTGCCAGGGTCTTGCGTCAGCTCACCTCGATACAACGAAGCGCGCAGCCGAGGGCTTACCGGTAAGCGACGTCTCCGCGATGTTCGTCGCCACGATGACCTTGCGCCGGCCGTCGCTGGTCGGCTCGAAGATCTTCGCCTGCAGGTCGGCGGGCATCTGCGAGTAGATCGGCAGGACCGCCAGCGGGGCGGGTTCGTCGAGCTGGGAAAGGCGCTCTGCGTGGCCGATCAGTGGACGGACGGTGCGTGGAAAGTGGCGCACACACGCACCCTGCACGACTTGGCATGTGATCTCGATGTCCTCCTGGCCCGTCATGAACACCAAGATGTCGCCGGGGGGCAGAGAGAGGTGGATCTGCAGGACCTGCTTCACGGCGCTGTCGACGTAGTCTTCGCAGGGGGACTTTGCGTGATAAGTCTCCACCGGGAACGTACGACCGGGGATGGTGAAGGTCGGCGCATTGCCGTAGAACGACGAGAACTGAGCGCGTTGTTGGCGTGAGGGTTGGACGGACGCGTGCGAGGGGTCGTTTACGTACCTTGTCGGCGTTCATCGTAGCGGAGGTCACGATGAGCTTCAAGTCCCTCCTGCGAGACAATACTGTCGTGGGAGGCGATGAGCGAGGGCCACGCGATAAATAAATCGTTGCCTACTTTTACGGAGCAGGCCCATAAGGACGTCAGTACTGAGAGAGCGCTCGTGCGCCTCGTCCAGAATAATGACGCTGTACCGGTCCAAGTCCCCCTCGTTCAACGATTCTCTTAGAAGCACGCCGTCCGTCATATCTATTTCCATCGCAAGCGTCAAGTCGTCTCCAACGCGCAAAGCAAGCAAGGGCGCAACGCACACTTGATCTTCGTCTCCGCCGACGTGCAGTCCTCGAACCGGATCGCGTACCCCACCAGCGCGCCGAGCTTGCACTCCATCTCCTCGCTCACGCGCTTCGCGACCGACATCGCGGCGACGCGCCGCGGCTGCGTGCACCCGATGATCCCGTGCGTGCAGTACCCGTCCTCGTACAGGAACTGCGACAGCTGCGTCGTCTTGCCCGACCCCGTCTCGCCCACGACCACGACCACTGTTATCCACACGCGCGCGCGTCAGCAACTGGCACACCGGACGGGTGGGCGGACGGGCGGGCGGCAGGGTGGACGGGCGGGCTTACCCTGGTTGTCCCGGATCGTGCGCAGCAAGTCCTCGCGGCACGCAAACGCAGGCAGGTACTCCCGCTGCTCGCGCAGGGTGCGGTTCCGCGCAAAGGCGCTCACGCCGGCGGAGGTCTTCAGATGGCTCGCGAACTTGGAGTCGCCCTTGTAGTCCTCCTTCTCCCCGCTCTTCGCCTTGGCCTCGGCCTCGGCTGCAGACGCACACGCGCATCAGGCAGGAGCAGGAGCAGGGGCGGCGGGGCGCGCGCGCATAAAACGCAAGACGCTACGTGAATGTCCAATATGGCAGGATCGAGCAACGGGAACGGGCACGGCGTACCTTCAGCCGCGGCCTCCTCGTCCTTAACCCCCATAATATTTCCGAGCGCAGTCCCGCCGAGCGCGGCGAGCTTCGCGGCGGCCTTGGCGCGCTCCGCCTGCTCGCGCTTCTCCTTGACGAGCGCGGAGCCCTTCTTGGCGAAGATCGCCATGTCGCTCGTCGGGTCGCGGATCGGGTTGATCGGGTCGAGCAGCTTCGTGAAGACGGTGCGGCCGTCGAGGAAGGGCGGCTTGAGGTCGTGCACGATGACGTGCACGGTCGACTCGGACTCGTCTTCGAAGTCGAGGTCGACGCCCTTGCGCGTCGCGATGCCGGACGTGACCATGCGGTTGGCCTCCCACAGGTCGTTGTCTGCATTCTGGGAAAGTAAAAGAGCACTCAGCGAGGGGAGCGCGCGCGGCGACGGACGGGGCAACGTACATATTGCGCTTGCCGCGCCGAGATCTTCTTCTGCAAAACGACGGTGTGAGGCTCAACAGCGAGACAAACTTACACCGAACGTACCACCTGCTTCGTCACGATCTCCGCCTGCTTCAGCGCCGTCAGATCCTCGTACTGCGCGAGCGGATTATGCTCCTCGTCGCCCATCAACCCGCCCTCCTCCGCGCCCATATACCAATCCCGGTCCAAGCGGATCTGCTCCTCCTCCCACTCCCGCGCGTCAAGCTGCACGCCGTCGCCCTCGCCCTCGTCCGGGCTGCCCCCGCGCGACGCCCGCGGCGTCGGTGCGTCCCACCGGCGGCCCCGCGCGCCGCCCCACCCCGCCCCACTCTCACCACCGCCCCGCCGGTCGCGCGGCGTCGAGTCCCAGCCGACATTCGGCACGCGCACGCTCGGGTTGTCGTCGCGCGCGCCCGCGCCGCGCTCCGAGCGCGGCGTCGCCTCCCAGCCGCGGCCGCCGCGGTTCCCGCCGTAACTATCCCTGTACCCGCGATCGCGCTCCCGCTCCCGCTCGTCGTCATTACGGTGTTGTTGGTGGTGATACCTGCCGTCGCGCCTGTACTCGCGCTCGCGGTTAGAGCGCCGCTGAAACTCGCCGAGCCCGCGCGGGGCATCCTGCCGGGGCTCGGGGCGCGCGACGATGCCCTCTATCGAAGAATCGATGAGAGGCGCGGCGAAGGGGCAGGAGCGAAAAACACTCACCGCGCTGCTTGTCCCTGTTCCGACGGTACTCCTCGAGGCGCTGGCGTCCCGTCTCCGAGAGGCCGCCGGGGTGCGACGGGGTCTCCTCACCCCTGTGGCGAGCGTTGTTCATGCGCGAGGCCGGGAGCGCGGGGACTGGCGGGCGGGGCCGTCAGGCGAGCGATGTGAACTAGTTTGGGTGATGTCGGGCGTACCTTTGAAGACGGGCTCGGCGGCGTCGTCGAGGCGCGGCCGCTTGCGGCTGCCTTCTTGTGCGGCCGCGAGCCGCTTCTCGTGTGCGAGCCTGTCGAGGCCGAGCACGGACGTGCGCGGGGTCGGCGGCTCGAGCGGCTTTGCGGGCTGGCGGAAGGTGTGTTGCTGTGCGCGAGGGTGCGTGAGGCAGGGAGTCAAAGAGTCAGTCAGGCAGGCGGGCAGGCGGGCAGGCACGAGGTGCACGCACCGAGTCTTTTCGCATGAGGCCGCCCTGTCTGACGGGCTCTGGCTCGAGGACCTCGCTGTCGTGCACGGTGATGCCCTGCACGGGCTGCGGAACGTGGCCGGAGGCCTCCTGCGCCGCGTGGGCGGCGATCTCGGCGTACAGCTCGGCGAGAAAAGAGTCCCTGAACTTGCCGAACGATTTTGCGGCTGTCCGCGGCGGCGAGCGGCGAGCGGGGGCAGAGGAACGAAGGACAAGGGGCGCGTGAGGGGCGGGGGACAAGCAGAGCGGCGGGGCGGGACTGACCTTTGAGGAAGCCCTCCTCGGAGCTGGTGCGCGCGATGTCGGTGACGCGGGTGGCGAGGAGGTCGTTGGGGTTGACGAGGTTGAGCGCGCGGGCGAGCTTGATGGCGAGCTGGTGGTTGAAGTCGTCGGGCGGGGCCTGGGGGCCCTTTGGCGACGTCGGACTCATGGTGGCAGACGTCGAGTGCGTGTGGGTGCGTGTGGCAGGCGTCGTCGACGCAGAGGACGGCGGCGAGGACAAGGAGGATTCGATTTGTCAGCACGCGGTTCTGGTATTTACGCTAATAAATATTCGACGCTCGACGCGACGCGGCTCTGCACTGCGAACGATATCTCTCCAGCCATCGTACAAACAGACCGTCCCACGTGTTACACCCCGACCCGAGCGAAAACCCCATCGAAGAAACGACTGCGCAAGCTCATCAGGCGGTGCTCGGTGTGCGAGCGCGAGAGGACGTGCCTCTCACATATACAGCCCCTCATCGTCGTCGGCGCGGGCGTCTGCGTCCGCGTCGTCGGAGCCTGCGCTGGAGCCCGGCGTCTGCGCCTCGACGCGGACGATCCTGGGCCAGGGGATCATGACCTGGCCGACGTAGCGCCCGTGCGGGTTCTCTGCGGGGCCGAGGCGGAACTCGTCGGTGTTGACGAGGAGGAGGTTGAGGGCCTTGTCTGTGCCGACGAAGGTGCCGAGGAAGATGCGGCCGTCGGCGATGGTGACGCGGAGGGGGCGGCGGAGGAGGGGCTTGAGGGCGTCGGCCATGAATGGGGACGGGTCACGCGGGTCACGGGTGTGACGGAGGAGGAGACGTGACGGTGTGCGGGTGCGGCGGGGACATGAACCCGTTCCAGAGCGACGCCGCGCTCAGCATGCAGGGCGCCTTCTCCTCCCCCGACACACACAAGTACTCCGTCATCCTCCCCACCTACAACGAGCGCAAGAACCTCCCCGTCGTCGTATGGCTCCTCGCACGCGTCTTCCAGCAAAAGTGAGTGCGCGCGCCCAGGTCTCCGCGGGGGGGAGCAGCGGCGGCGGCGGCTGACGTGGTCGGCGAGCACACAGTGATTTGGCGTGGGAGATCATCGTCGTCGACGATAACAGCCCGGACGGCACGCAGGTCGTCGCCGCCGAGCTCGCTCGCGTCTACGGCGAGGACAAAATCGTAAGCTGCCCCCACCGCTCCCCTCGCGCCGTCCCGCGCTCAAATCACCTCTGCAGGTCCTCCGCCCGCGCGCCGGGAAACTCGGCCTCGGGTACGTGCTCACGACCTGATCGTGTCCGCCGCAGCGTGGCCTGACGGTGCGCAGGACGGCGTACATCCACGGGCTCGACTTCGTCACGGGGGACTTTGTGATCATCATGGACGCCGACTTTTCGCACCACGTACGTCCCGTCCCGCTCGCCGCCAGTCGTCACATCGCCGACGCTCAGTCGCGCCGTCTAGCCCAAGTTCATCCCGCAGTTCATCCGGTGCGTCCGGCTCTCTCCCGCCTCCCTCGCCCGCTAACTGGTGTGCCGGCGCGCGCGCAGCCTCCAGCGGGCGCACAACCTCGACATCGTGACGGGCACGCGCTACCGCTCGACGGCGACGCCCGCGATGCCGGGCGCGCAGCCGGGGGGCGTGCACGGCTGGGACCTGAAGCGCAAGATCGTCTCGCGCGGCGCGAACTTCCTCGCGGACACCGTGCTCAGCCCCGGCGTGAGCGACCTCACGGGGAGCTTCCGGTGAGTCCCCGCCTCGCCCGCCACCACTGCGCGCGAACGCCCGTTGACATGGACGTGGGCCTGGACGTGTGCTTGGGCTCGCGCGCGCGCAGGCTGTACAAGGTCGCGGCGCTGCGCCATGTGATCACGCTGACGGTCTCGCGGGGGTACGTGTTCCAGATGGAGATGATGGTGCGCGCGCGCGCGCTGGGGTACACGGTCGGCGAGGTGCCGATCACGTTCGTGGACCGGCTCTTCGGGGAGAGCAAGCTCGGCGCGGACGAGGTCGTGCAGTACGCGAGGGGCGTCTGGGCGCTGTTCACCTCTGTGTAGCACGCGTGTTTTGTTTTCGCTGTGTATTACTCGTGATAAAAAAATAGTCTCGTAGGAAAGACGGAGCGACGAGTGCTTTGGTCGAGTGAGCTGCGACGAAAACGGCGTCGAGTCGAGTGTTGCAGGAGACTCGACCCTGAAGTGTGACGGACACCACCGCCAACGATGCCCTCCCCGCCTCTCATGCCCGCCCGCCTCTTCAGCCTCTCATCCGCCCTGCACCACCAGAACCCCCTGGTACGCCCGCGCCTACACACACCGCGCACTGCGTCGCTGACCTGCCCAGCCCAGGGTCTCCCGCGCGCCGGCGCCCCCGCGCCCCCCTCGCTCCCGCGCAGAGGCGGACCCGTCGCCAAACGGCCAATCCCACACGTGAAGAGGGTGCTCGTCGTCGCGAGCGGGAAGGGCGGCGTCGGGAAGAGCACGGTCGCAGGTGCGTGCGCTGCCCGTCGTTGCTCACGAGTCGTGCCGCGTGTGACGTGCGACGTGGGACAGTGAACCTCGCGTTCGCGCTGGCGATGAGGGCTGGGGAGCGGCGGCTGCGGGTGGGCCTGCTCGACCTCGACATCTTCGGGCCCTCCATCCCGAAGCTCATGGGCCTCGACCGCGCAGACGAGCCGCACCTCACGCCCGGTGCGCATTCCCTCCTCACACCCGCGCCCCAGCCCCCACTGACCAGCCCACGTCTCGCGCGAACGCACGCACGCACAGCCGGCGCCCTCGTCCCGCTCACGAACCACGGCATCCCATGCATGTCCATGGGCTTCCTCCTCCCAAAATCCACCCCCGCACCTGGCTCGAGCGCGAGCGCGGGCTCGAGCGCAGACACGCCCGTCGTCTGGCGCGGCCTCATGGTACAGAAAGCAGTCCAACAGCTGCTGTTTGACGTCGACTGGCGGCTCGGCGCGCGCACAGACGCATCTGCGTCCGGGTCCGAGTCTGGGTCGGGAACGGGGACAGGGCTCGACGTGCTCGTGGTCGACATGCCGCCGGGCACGGGCGACGTCCCGCTCACGCTCGGCCAGCTCGTCGCCGTAGACGGTACGTCTCCGCGCGGCCTCGCTTCGCATCCGCCTTTTTGACGTCGCGCGCCCCTGCGCGCGGGGGAAACAGGGGCCGTCATTGTGTCGACGCCGCAGGACGTCGCGCTCGCGGATGTTAGGAAGGGCATCGCGATGTTCCGCAAAGTCGGAGTCCCCGTACGCACCATCCTCCACCTCCGCGTCGCCGTCCCTAATCTTGTTTTCACTCTCTTATTTTATCTTATTTTATTGTTTCTCGCGGGCCAGATCACTGGCCTCCTCCTCAACCAATCTTACTTCCTCTGCCCGTCGTGCGACGTCCGACACGACCTGTTCGGCTCGTCGGACCTGTTCCACGCGACCGCGCGCCAGCTTGGCGTGCCGGTGCTCGGCGAGCTGCCGTTGGCGCCGGAGGTGAGCGGGAGCGGCGACGCGGGGGCGCCGTATGCGCTGCTGGGCGGGGCGGGCGGCGGAGGTGGGGCGCGGTGGAGGGAAGGCTTGGAGGAGGTTGCGGAGAGGGTGTGGGGATCGCTGGGTTGATCGAGGTGAGTGTTCGGCTTTCGTTTGCATGCGTGTGCGGCGTCCTGAACTGACGGCCTGGTGTACTTGTGGGATAGAGTGTTGGTTGCGTGTTGCTTTGCGAGTCATGATGTCTTCGAGCTATACGCGTCGCTTGTTGGACGTCGCATGAAATACGAGCGTCTTACTTGGCTCGTTTAAGACCCGGTACCATGCTCGGACGGACAGAGTGGCAAGCAGTACTCGCACCACCCCAGGGCCTGTCCGTTACAAACACACCGTCGACTGATCCATCGCGTCGCCGAGCCACTAACTCCCGAAACCGACCTGTTGATTGGGCAAGGCGGAGCGGCGCAGCCGCCCAGTCACGTTCCTCGCCTCTCACTTCACGATGACGCGCGTGATACCACTGAAACAAGCTGACATTCGCAGAAATCGTCCGGCATAGCTGCATACAGATATCAAACCAAGGATATAAAAACCACGACCCCTACGTGCGCCGCCCTTGGAACAATGGGCACTCAAGCCCCCACATCAAGGTCGAGCACGAGCGCGGGCAATACTCAGATATTGATGGGCGTGCACCCGATATTGATCAGCCCGTTCTACCACCATCGCCAATCAGCATTCACGGTCGAACACACGGACGGACAGGCGCGCTCACGAAGCTGTTGCCGGTGCAGCACACGGGCTGCGCGGCGCACGACGCGCCCGCGCCCGCGCCGCCGACCGTGATCGGGGCGCAGCCGAACCCGACGATGGCGTTCACGTCGCCGACCTTGATCCCGAGCAGGCCGAGGATGACGCTGATGCCCGGCGCGCCGGCCTGCGGGGGGTACCAATCAGATTCAGGGTGGGAGGGGGAGAGGGGGGGGGGGCTTACGGATTGGAGAGCGTTGCAGCATTGGATGCTGCCGGTGTTGCAGGCGGCGGCGCTCTGGCTGGGCTTGGTGGTCGCGCTGGGCTTGGCGGCTGCGCGGGACGCGGCGGCTGCGGGGTGCGCGGACGCGGACGCGGCGCACGCGAGGCAGAGGAAGAAGGCGAGGAAGAGTGTGGGGACGCGGGCGAACATTGTGTAAATGGATGTGGGTGCAGGTGAGCGGGGTGGGGCTGCTGTTCGGTCGAGCGAAAGAGTGTGCGGAGATTGCTGGGGAGCTGGGGTAATAGGTGAGTGGTGCGTGTAAGTGCTTTTATAGCGGGCGTGCGGGCGTGCGGGCAGGCGGGTTGGCGGCAGGTGGGAGCGTGTGTGGGCCCGAGCACGACGCCGAGGTTTCCATGTTCGCGCTGGCTGCTGCTGCTGCTGCTGCTGCCAGCCCAGTGTCCGCCCACACTCCCGAGAGCTGATCGTGAAAGGTCAAGCAGCGAGCCATGGCATCGACCTCGAGACGTCCGAGGACCCCCACCCCCACCCCCTACCAGCACCACCACAGAGGGAGACCAGCACCCACCGCATTAGCCGCTACAAAGGTGCACATCAAGCCTCCCGCCACGCCGCTTCCGCACAGCACGATGCGAGCGGAGGACGAGGGGACGGGGAGGTTCGCGGTCCCCTGGGCGACGTCACGTCCTTCTAGACGCTGAGCATCGCCGGCCGCAGGTCGACGCGTGTGCGCGCGTGCGGGCTTGCTCTGATCACGCACGGCGCGCGACGCCTGACAATTGGGGGTTCTCGCGCGCACGCGATGGTGCGTCTGTCCACGGTGTACCGATACGTACTAGTGGAGGTTCCTGCGTCTGCAACGAAACCATGCCCGATATCGGCGCCATGCGCGTATACGCGCGCGCTGCTCGGCGCTCAGGTGTTCATTCTGGGGAAGCTACAAGGAGAGACACGGATCGTACGAGAGCAATTACAAAGGAACGGAACAGCACGCTTCGTTTCACGACACGAACACAACGCGCATCTCACCCCGAACCGTTCTCGCCCGCCTGCGCACCATCCCCCGCCCCGGCGGCGGCGGCCACGCGCAGGTTCCACTACACCGTCCTCTGCGGCTCCTCCGCGACCTTACCCCACCCCGTATCCCCGCCCACAAACGCCCTACACATCTCCGCCGCCCTCCGCGCCCACGCCCTCGCGCGCGTAGCGTCGCGCAGCGCGCAGTGCGCGACGACGAGGCGCCTTAGCAGCGGCGCCCGCGCGCGGTCCTCGTCCCACGTCTCCGCGTCGAGGAGCGCGACGAGGCGCAGGCACGGCGCGGTGATGTGGTCGTCTGGCAGCGCGGGGTCTGCGGCCCGCGCGCGGAGCTCCGCGTCCTCGGCGGCGGCGACGGCGGCAGCGGAGGCGTCAGAAGCGTCTGGGGGGACGGAGGCTGCGAGGGACGCGCGGCGCGCGTCGCTGGCCGCTGCGTCGGCGGTGGGGAGGCTGCATGCGGGGCAGGCGCAGCGGAAGGCGTACTTGTCCGCGAGCGCCTGCTGGCGCGCGCGCCGCGGGAGGAGGCGGGTGTTGAGGTAGGAGATGGTGACCTGCTCGCCCTTGCGGATCGGCCGGATCGCGCGGAACTCGAAGGAGAAAGACTCGAGGTCCCAGAAGTGGGTTGCGTTGGGGGAGCAGCTGCGCGGGCGATCGTGGCGTGAGTAAAGCGGAGGGACGGAGAGAGAGTGAGAGCGAGTGAGACGAGGAAGGTGCTCGCGTACCTGTGGTTGATGCGCGAGGCGGCGGCGCAGACGGCGTGGTGCTCGAGCGCGTGGCCGGGCAGGCTCGGGACGGGGAGCGAGTTGGTGTCGACGATGTCCCTGTAGTCCGCGGGGTCTGCGGACTTGCAGTGATGGAGCCCCAGGAAGAGCGCGCGGTCGTCCGGCGGCATCGTCTGGTCGACGAGCATACGCAGCGGCGCGTCCGGGTGGGTGGCGCCGGGGGCGCGGGAGTAGAGGATCTCGCGGGGCACGAGCAGCAGCGGGCGCTCCTTTACGATGAGCTCGCCGAGCGCGAGGTCGCGCACGGCGAGCACGCCCTTGCCCGCGCCAGGGACATCGGCGATGTCGGCGGCGGCATCGGGCATGAAGGGCTTCGGGAAGCCCGGGGTGGCGAGGATGTGTTCCTTGGCGCCCGGGAAGAGTAGACACGAACGAGTAGGAGGGGGGGCGAGGGGAGGGTGGTCATGATGAGGCCGTGTTGCGGGGTGGCACGGAGGCGGGCGGACATGTCTTGCAGCACGTCTTCGTGCGGGACGTTCAGTGGGGCGGGGCGGACGGGGCCTGCGGGGATCGCGAGTGGCATGTTGGCCGACTCGCGACGAGCAGGGGCTCCGTCGTTGCGGCCGGCAGAGCCAAGCAAGAAATCGCGGCGCATGGACGAGATCAAGGGACGAGGAGGGAGGAGGAGAGAGGCACACAGGTGGGCGGGCGGGAGGAGGACAAGGAAGGTCGCGGCGGGCGCTCAACGAGGGCCATCGACTCGGGAAAGCAACTGCATCGTACAATTCCGACAAACGCTCAGTCCTGGCTACCACATATCGTCCGAGCCAGCGTCCCACCCGCCCTTGTCCCGCACCCCCGCCGTCCCGCCCAGCTTCGTCTTGGCCTTCGACTTGCGGCCGCCCAGCTCCTTGTACATCTCGCGCATCTCCAGCTTGCCCGGCTTATCCACCGCCTCCGCCTCGAGCCGCCACCGCTCCTCCCGCTGCTCGCGCGGCGTCTGGTGCCCCGACGCGGTGGGCGTGCTGTAGCCCGAGGAGCGCGAATAGGGGCGCATGGGGCCCAGCGGCGGCGAGCGGCTGAGCACGAACTGGGCGTACATGGCGATCTGCGGATCGCGCGTGGGTAAGAGCCGGCTTGGCTAGGCAGGCAGGCCTGAAAGATAGACGTACCCAGCTCTGCTTCGACTCGCGCTTCGTCCACTTGCCCTGCGGGAGGCTCTCGTCGTGGAAGTTCTCCTTTCTGTAGTGCTGGAACCAGACTGGCGCCCCGATCGTGAGCACGAGCGATCGCCGAGGGCCGAAGGCGACGAAACGCACCGTAGTTTAGCGTCTGGCTCTTGTGCCATTTCTTGGACACGCGGGAGCAGGCGGCGAGGTCGCGGATGGCGAGATGTCTGAAGATCTGCTGGGAGATCTCCGTGGGGAACGCCCGCAGGGGGTCCGCGGGAGACTTGCGCGCGGAGAGGTGCAGGGGGCGCGGGAGGGGGCGGGCGGCGGCTCCTCTAGTCGGGGACGGCGGGCGCGAGGAGGGACGCGAGCGCGCAGGGGTGCCAGGGAGGGAGACCTGGGGGCGCAATCACGATTCGGGCCCCGTGGGATGATGGGAGCGGGCGACGTACGACGTTGACGAGCTCGTCGTCCGAGTCGTCCCTGTCTGCGTAGGGCGGTGTGCGCTGCTCTGCGGCGTTCTGTTTGAGGAGACCCTGGAGGAGCGAGGAGGACATGGTGGGCGGCGGAGAGGAGGCGGAAGAGGAGGCGGAGGCGCTCTCCACCCCTTGCTTTGCGCTGACGTCACAAGATCATGTGATGCTCTCATCCCCTGCCGCCCACCGACATTGATGTCCTCCCATATGTTTCGACACCTTTCATCAGATGCTTTACTTGTACCATCGCCGATGGCATATTAAATGTAGTACGACATCTTCCTCGAGGCTCACGACAAACCCTATTGGGCAGAAAGTAAGAGCTAAGATAACCTCAAGCACATGCATGTCGGATACACTGAATGCATGGTATACAGCCGTCCAACGAGTTCAGAGATCGAGGATGATCAAATGAAGCGTAGTGACAGTGACGCGACGGAGGGAACAGAATTCCGCAGCGATCATGGGCAGGGCACAAGAGGGTATGAGTCTGAGCCGTGACCGACCTCAGGGGATCCTTTTGACAAGCCTCAACGGAATCCGGTCAAACGTGAATGCAGTCCCCGAGAGGCGCGCGCAGCCCATCGCCCTCTCTTCATACTTCTCCGCAGTCTCACCCTCGCCCAGGACGGGCTCGAATTTCCAGTCGAAAAGGAACGAGGCGAGGATAGCGAGGGCTTCGACCTGCGCGAACTTGCGCCCTGGACATGTACATTCACGATCCCCTTGAATAACGCAGACACGCCGCTCGCGTTTGAGAGCACACACGCACCTACGCAGGCGCGCGGGCCCATCCCGAACATCCCGACCTCCTGCTCGGAGGCGCCGATCCACCTCTCGGGGCAAAACCGGTCCGGGTCCTGGAACAGGTATGGGTTGCGGACTGCCCGCCCCCAGATCTCAGTACCGAGCTGTGGTGCCACGCCGGAATCGAGAGACGGCGCTCACACATCGCGATCAGGTCGAAAATCATCAGGGCGCCTTTCTTGAGCACGACGGTCGACGCCGTCGGGCGGGCGACGGCGATCGGCACGTCTTCGGTCATCTCCCGGGGAAAGAACAAGGCAGCGGCTGTGGGAGGTGACGAAGGAATGAGCAGCACGCGGGCGCGGTATCGGTCGCGCTGGCTCACGGCAGAGCCTTTGGGCCTCCAGAAAGCAGGCAAGAGTGCGGCTCAACTGGCTGCTGTCGATGAGTTCCTGCAGGAGGCCGAGAGCCACGTCAGTGAATAGCATCCGACCAGGCGAAAGTCAAGGCGCACGGATAAATTATGGGTCCCGAATGCCGCCTTGACCTCTTGAAACGCCTTGTCCTGCTCATCTTGGTAGAGGGCGAGATAGACAAAGGTCGACATCAAACCGCTTGCCGTGGTCTCTGCAATGAACCATTCGATTTGGGGCAACAAACATCGCGAGGGAATCGCGACTCACCATGGCCCGCGAACATGAGTGAAAACATGTTGGCAACCTGGGCGCGCGTGATTGTCAGATCTGGCGGCACGATAGAAGGGGCATGTATTCACCACTTCTTGCTCGCTGAGAGAGTACTTCTGTGTCCCGAGGCTGGACGCCACGAGGCGGTTGAGGATATCGCCTGGTAAGCTGGCATCGTCCAAGTCGGCCCCGTCCATCTGATCATTTCTCCTTGTATCGATCGAGGCCGATATGAACGATGCAACAATCGACCAGGCATCCCCGATCCTGCGTAGACTGGAAGAGAGAAGATAGAACGATGAGATACTTCTGAGATAGAGATCCTCGGCCGACCTTTTCACAGGAAGCTTGTAAGCCCAAGACGGAAGGACCATCCGGGGCACAATGATCTCTGACACCACGCGGAGAGCCTCCGGAAAAGCCATGGCGCCCGACTCAGGCGGAGACCAGGACGTGGCAAATCCGAATCCACATTTCGAGATGATCATGAAAGTGAACTGCGTGACGTTCAGGTGATCTTCACGACAATGGACAAGTGGACAGAAGCCGCACCTTGAGTAAAAAGGAGTGGGCTTCCACAAACATGATATCTGTTTGAAGGCTCCAGCCCTCTGCTTGAAGCATCTGGTCATAGACCGCTCTAGCTTCCTTCCAAACGGAGGAAAATCTGAAGGTGAGAGTGAGCAGACGATAGCAAAACGAATATAGTGTGGCCCACATCTTATTGGTAAAAGCTGGGGCCACAACGCGACGGTGTCGTCGCCAAACATCGCCACTTGCCGACGAAAGGCTGTCGCCCAGGATTCTACGATATTGCGCCAACTTGAGAAGACTCGAGGGTCGTGTAACCCTGCGGAAACGTTACCTTGCGAGAGTCAAGTCTTGTGGTTTGACAAGGTTCAACTTGCTTTCGTTTCCGAGGATCTGCTTCATCACGTCCACAGAATTTGTATAATAACAAGGGGTTCCCGGAAAGATGGGGACCATCGATATAACATCACGAGTGTGGTTCAAGTACGCTGCAACAACGCACATGAGCATGTAGAAACTCGACGAGACCGTAGTTGATCACATGTCTTTGAGCTCCATGACCAAGAACTGCCAGGATTGGCACGATTGTTGGGGAAGATGGCACCGAAAGGACTTAGTGGAGAAAACATGGGTCTGAAACCGGGCATGAAGCTAACCCTCTGGGGTGGAATGGCTTGTTGAATGTGTGAACAGATGTCAATTAACGAGTTGCACGTACCCATAGACTCCTAACATATTTGAACACGCACAGAGCAAGAAACGAACACGAGACAGCGATAATGAGCGCCATGAAAGGGATTTGGTCACGTATGGGAGAATGTAGAGATAGAGGGATAAGATTGAGGACAACGCAGAAGCTGTTGATCCATGTTTTTCCCAACGCGTTTGCCTCCATTCGAATTTCCGAAGACAGTTGAGGCGGGATCAGGAAGGTCTCTTGTGAGAAATCAGAATGCTCTTGTGAAGCGTATGAGCGCCGAACACAGCAACGGCGCACGTACCTTCTCTTCAAAGGCATCATGCATCATATCACACACCCATGAGGACATCTAACACCAGCGATCACATATCAAGCAGGTTTGTACTGTGCCCGGCAAGATCCATGGGTACCTGTATTTTACGTTATTTCGGCTGGACATCCAATGAGATGAAGCTTACCAGGAGAGCAGGAAGGCTGAGATGCCTCTATCCAGCATTGCTCCCTTGGGGTCTTCTCCACTGTTTGTCGCCTGGCGAGGGACGAAAATGAAAGTATATGCGCGTAGCTTACAGTGCGAAAGCCAATTTCCAAGTCCTCGCCGTCCTCGGGGTTGTGACATAGGCGTGATGTCACAAGCGGTTCCGACGGGAAGGCTCATCCGTGTCCGGCCAGGTTTGGCCAGGAACCCCACCGGACCTGGGGAGCGCCAGCGCCGCGCCCCCGGGTGCGAGGACCGGGACCCAGTCGGCGTCGTTAAATCGCACGACTCGGGTGAGTTTTTGGATTTTGTATGGTGGGGAAATGCGGGGAAACGATGAGGGGTGCGGCGCAGCTCATTACGTGTCATGCGCGCAGAAGTTACGACTGCGAGGAGGCTCTGTGTTCGTTCAAGCCGGTTCGAACCTCGAGGACGCATACAAGGCTATACCACAAGGTTCATCAAACTGGATCCTCCGTCACACATCCGTATCGCTGCCAGGGCTGTCTAAGGTAGCAATATGGCTGCACGCACATCATCGTCCTTATCGAGGGGACGGAACTTGGTGCCCATCTCTTGCATTTCTACATCGCAGTGCGTGGGCTCGTCTCTCATTGACGTCCGAGTCATCATGTTGACTGTGCCCACGGTGCAACTTCGTCTAAGTGATGGATTTGTGCGTCGCTCACGAGGTCATGATGTCGACCGCAGGGCTGAACGATATCCCAGACAAGCGCGGAAAGTGAGTGTTGTTCCACATTATCGGCCCCAACAGGATGTGGTCATCGGTCTATACCGGCTGACAAGAATTTCGCGAGGAGAGAGAGGAGTAGAGAGGTATCATTCTGCTCTCCGCTTCTTCCTCTAACCTGAGCTTTGTGCTGGCGATAAAATGTATTGCGATAGATTGGGCTACAATTACGCTCGCGTATGCAATCCCATCGCGCGCAACGACTGATAGAGAGAAGGCGAGGGACAGCTCTACGCAAGTGCTGTGGTTCCCGACCTGCAAGAACTGAGCCACAGGTTCTGTCCCAGGGGCCAGGCGTATGATCGGCTGCAGGTTGTCTTCAGTATGTTTCAGAATGAGCTTCCTTCAAAGAGCATCATGATCTATCAAAACACGCTGACGCACTGTGCAGCCTGCCGATGCGCTACCATATGCGCCGGTGTTGGTCTTCTGATGGGCCTCTTCTAGTCCAAAGCCGCCACATCGAAAGGGGCCATCTTCAATACCAACGAGTCTTCTTGTTCATCGTCGATCTGATGCTCAAGGATCATGATCCTGGCGCTTGGAGCTTCCGGGTGAGCAGTGAACCGCTTTTCATTTTATGATGTACAAGTGGGACCGTTTTCACCACGTGCTGCAGATTAGATTTGGACTGACTTCGTATTTAGCCAAGTAGATGCTCTGAATTCAGATTCCCTCCCTATTCCGCCGACCATGGACTCCGTCCGTGCAGCAGATGCTAGTCTGTTCAGCGCTATCTACCAGACTCGTCAAGTGAACTATGTGACGAGTCAGTATCCCATTGGCGATCCCTCTATCGATTTGATAATAATCCGTATTCTGCGCTTTCTGCTTTCAATTTTTTAGTGTCTGCATTGACATTTCTGGCATTCGATATATGCGTTCAATTTTCGAGTGAGGTAGCTAATTTCATCTTATACTCTACGCTGAAATCGTGGGGGATGGACACTTATGGCATAGGTTGATCTGATATGGAAGTAGGTCGGAGATCCATCATTCTCTACTAGCATGTTGCCGGTGGTTGAAACACAATATTGCTTTAGAAGCCGCTGGTCATTTCCGAAAGTGCTGTATATATTTGCTCGATACTGGATGCATTTCCACAGGTTTTGGAGCAGTTCTAGATTAATAAATCGGAGTCGAACCTTGTTTTAGATTTGAAACTAGAAATCTTACAGAACCATAAGACCATCTATGACTTGGTGAACCCACGCACTTGATATAAGCGGAGCTTCAATCACGATCTGCCTCCGTGCAGCCAGCACGGATAAGTCCACCGCAGATACACCACAAGCCCACCATCTACTGTTCAGCTTCGATAACATTGGATAATGGCATATGCAGTGGATCTTGATAACTTGGTTTTGCTAGACTCTGGTATCACAATGATGATTAGGTGTTATGGAGCGAAGCTCTTGTCTGTGTCAGTGTTTTCGCCTTAGCTCGCAGGATAGCGACGACAAGGTTCAAGCGGAGTTCAAAAAAACGCGTTTACAATGGGCGAATCTGAACTGGAAAGGGGGGGGGAGCCCCCCTTCCAGTTCCAAAATCTAGAAGGGGGGTCTCAAGCTCCGACAGAATGGATTCGCTCGTGCCGACGCGGCAACCAAGCCATCGGAAGAATCT